>NW_027472008.1:307500-607500 GCF_965638725.1 Aptenodytes patagonicus
ATAAACCTAGAAGCCAGAGCTGTGCCTCGAGGTGAAGTCCAGAGGTGGTGCAGCCGAGGGTCGGTCAGTGACCCAGCTGCATGGCAGCAGCTTCCCGTTGTTGGAGGAGGGCCATGGTCTAAGGCCTGTAGTTGGAAGAGTCAGTCCACAAGTGTTACAGGCCTGTCTCCTGACAAAGCAAGAGCCTCCTTTTGTGGAGACTGGGGATTGTTTTCCTGGCTTATCATCTTCTGAAGAGATGGCCCTCTTTCTCAGAGAGAGAGGAACCCAAGCACAGCGTAGTCACTGGCCATGTTCACTTGGCTTAAGCTTGGAGGCATCAAACAAAGTATTTATGCTGAATAGTGTCATAAGGGCAGCAGTTATCTTCTGAATGCCTGTACTGGTGGGTAGATGGCAGAATCCCATTCTCTGTGGTGGAATTGTACCATCTTTGGATTCCTAGGGCCACGTGTGCCTGTTAGGCCATTCCCAGCTAGCATTCACAAAGTCCTTACCTTCGGGATTTAATGCTGAATTCCCGTTCTGCAGAAAACCACTTTGCCACCATCTGCTTACCTCTCTGGAGACCCTGACAGCATTATTTTTGCGAGTGAGATATACTTCATGGTGGCTGAAGAGTTTCCTTAGGCAGGGAATGGCAGACAGCGGCCGGGTATCTGGAAAGTCTCCTAAGAGTAGTCTTTTCTCCCAAACGGAACGTGCTGGACAGGTGCCCCCGCCTTGTGGGATGTTGAACTTGCTGTTTGTGGTTGGCAGCCTGGTTAGATTTGTTCTGACTGAAAGCTAGACAAGCCTTTCTTGTTTATGTCCCCAGCAGAAACAGCGCAAGATCCGTTAGCTTGTTAGAGTGAGGAATGGTCTCCATCAGGGGCAGGACTGTTTGTTTGACTGAAGTGGCAATAAACTCCAGCTGTAACATACAACATGGGGGCTATAATTCCCTGTGACTCTACCAGTCAATAACTAAAGCTGTGGTGCTCTCTTAGATTATTTCTTTGGTGAGCAGTCACTGATTTAATTGCACTGTAAATTATTAACTGTGAAGATTTGCTTTACGAAACTTATGTAGGACGCCTACTGTGACTTTGTCCTGATATCCTTTCAAATGAGTAAGAATGGTCTTAAAAATCATTGTGATACACAGCACTGGCTTTGCAGACAGTGTGTTGTGCGCCATAAGCTGATAAAAACCAGATACTGTTAATAAATAATAGTGACAATGATAATGCAATGAAAATCCTGTAGAATACTGAGTTGCAAGTGGACAGTTCCTTAATTTACTAAAATCCTATTCATCAGCTCTGGTATGTTTTGTGTTTTGCGTACTCTGTCATCTGCACAGCTGGAGTCCCCGCAGCTGCAAATGTAATTCTTCCTGGGTGTTTTGGACTGATGTGTGTTTTACTGTGGCCCTCAATACATTTTTTTAAAGCAAAATAAATAGTGGCTCTTTTGGTTTCTGTGGCTCTGTTCTGCCTGTTAATTTGGGTATTTGCACTTGCCTTTATGAATTTGTTACTTTTGTTAATGGGTAAAAAAGAAGAGTTGGCTCCAGTGACAGCAATTTATTTTTCCGAATGAGCAGTTAAGGTGTTACCCTAGGATTGTGAATGATACTGAAGTGTGAGTGGTAAGCACCCGGACTGCTGCCTGTCTCAAATGACGGAAGGCCACGGTGCCCACGTGAGGCACAGCCAGACCTGGGAATGGGACACGCCTGCCTCCCAGGTCCCACGGTTGGTCCAGGAGTTGGGGTGCTTCTTTCAGGCGCGGAGTTTCTCCAGGGGATCCATAGAAAGCATGTACTCCACACACGTGATGGTCTTTGATAGGCGGTGTGCCCTGGGGAAGGAAGTTACCTGGCTCTGTTTCCTACCCTTCTGGTGGTCCAGAAAGTCTTTGTGTTCAGATGGCTTCACAGATGAGAATTATGACTGGCTTCACGTGATGGGAGAGCTCCTTGGCACATCTTCCCCACCTTGGCAGATCCGTGTTAACTGAGCTCCAGAGGTTTGCTCTGTGTCAGTAGAACTGGCTAGTTAATAAAAGGTATGTCTAAGTTGGGGAATTCTCCTTTTGCCTATGGTACGTGGTCCCTCACTTTAAAATTCTGGTCAGGTGAGAAGCAGAGAGATTTTTGACAGTTGACTTTTTGCTTTTAGGGATTTGAAAAATGTGATGTCTAGTATAATGTAAACTGTATTCTCATCTCTGATAGTAAGTAAGATAAAGAATATTTGTTTAAAAAAAGTGGACGTCCATTGAAAAGTTATTGTTAAAATAGGATGCTACTGTTTCTCAGTGACTCTGTAGTAAAAGTCCTGTGTCTGGAACATCACCGTTGAAGAATTTGAGGAGGTTGCTTCACTTGAATCAGTCTTGATTGGGCATGAATTTGGGGAACTTGGCTCAAATTTAGATGCAGCTGAGGGAGGATTTTGAGCAAATTAATTAAAAAAAAACCTCCAGGAACAAACTGTGTACATCCAAGCATTCTAAATATCCTTAAGTATGAAATTACTGCACTAACAGTGATGTGTAGTCACTGGCTGTGATACCAAAGAAACAAATATGATATTAATTTTGAGAAGAGCTTCAAAACTAGTCCCAGAAACTACATATCAGTCAGTCTAGCTTCTGTGCCAGGAAAATTGTCTGCAATTCTAATAAAAAACTAGAAGTTGTAGCGAGAAGAATAAACAGGATAAGCAGGCAGAGAAAAAGGAGTCCCAGAAATATCCAGAAAAATGGACTTTTTGGACTTAGTGTGATATGACTGTAATGAACATTTTGTATAGTACTGTTTAAGACTGATGCTTTTCCTTTGCTGTATGTTTTTCTAACACGCATTTTTGTCAGTTCTGCACTTCTATGTGTTGTAGGGGATTTGGAGGTGACATTTGTATATAGCTCTTAAATATTTAAATCTCTGGAGAAAACTTCTCAGACATGAACTTCTATTATCCTTTTGTTGAATGGTCTGCTTTGCTGAAGAGCTTGTTTCCGACAGTCCTCAAGTTCGGTAATTCATGACATTTCTCAGATAACTTGCTGTAAGGGAAACGCCCCAGAAGTTAGAGGTTGCATTATTCTGTGAAGCAAACAATGAACCCAAATCTGTGTTGCAGCAGTTCTGTGACCGCATCTGTCTGAATCATCTTCCTGTCTGTTTCACCCTTGTCATTTGTAAGCAGCATTCCGAATTTCATCTCCAGGCATGATCTGTGAGTCAGCAAAGACCGAAAGGAAGTAGCGCTTGGGCTGCAGAATGGGGGGAACACGAGAGGGTGCTGCTGGTGCCCTTTTCCCAACACTGCACGCGTCTGTGCCATAGTCATCTGTTGGCGCAAGGGAGCACAAGTCTCATCTGAAGCTTAGGCTTGCCAATAAGTTGAGTGCTTTTGAGTGCGTGGCACAGATTCCATTCAGAGGATAGGGTCTCACCCTGGCTGCCCTTAGACTGGAAAGTATGCCTGCACCCCATCCGCTGGAGCACCGAATGGGTCCGATCCTTTGGTGTCAATGGGATACTCCAGAGGGATTTGGGCTGAGCTCAAGCATAGTACCAATATGGCCCACTCCCAACTAAACTTGCCTAAAATCTACTGGGGGAGGGTGAAGTGGTCAGCTGAAATAAGCAGGAAAACTGGCAGGAGCTCCAGGTGAGCACAGGCTTGCAGGGCCAGCCCCTGCTTACTGCACGTGATTTAAATCTGAGTTCGAGTCAGTGCCCGGGATATTCTGTGTGGCTCTGTCTGTGCTGGTTCTCTTGACAACAGAGGCGTTCACCTGGGCAGAGAGCTCGGGCTTCTCTTGGCAGTGTGGCTCTGCCAAAGCCCAGCGGATCCAATTACATTCTTCCCAATGGTTTAATGGGTTTTGGTTCAGGCCCAAAACATTTCCTTATTTCCTCCAATACCCTTTTGAACTTTTAATTTAATTCAGCCTGTTCATAATTTAAATGAGAAAATACATGTACAGAGACTTCTTTGAAACTAAAGTTGCTACATCACTGTGCTCAGAGGGGAGTTGCATTTTAACTAGTTATATGGTCCATGAAATATTAGATGGAAGGAAGCAAATGAAAAGGAATTGGATTGAGTTTCTCCTCTGCCTCCGTATGCAATTGCCAGGTGATACCATAAGTCAATACTTAGCACAATTGTTGTAATCTGGTGGTTTCAAATGCAAATGCAAACAGTGGATTAAAAAAGTAATGTAGAACAGTTGCTATAGTACCAGTGTTTAATCAACAAGCATAACAGGGTAAGGTAAACTGTTTGTTTAAAGTTTAATTTACTGTTGGTAGGCTACCTGTGAGATTATTGTGAAACCCCAGATAAAATTCCTGTAAATCCATGATCTTTGGTTTTTTTGATTTTTTTTTTTTTCAATTGTTCTTTCTTTCCTTGAGTATACTTTTGTGTGTGGTAACTCAGCCTAGCAATAGACATTTATCTTGAATTATCCCACTGAAAGATATGTAATAGAGATACAGTGGCATTTAGATTTAAAGCTACAGGAAACAAGAGAGATCAGTCTCTTGTTGTGTAATTAAAACAAATCCTGCCTAGAGAGCCCAAAGGTCCGGCTGAACATATTATGCAATATCTACCTGAGTGTATACATTTTACAAATGTGAATGGATTTAGAGTATTAAAAACTTAAGCCTACTGTCCCTTACTTTGTTATTTGTCCTGTTTTCCAGAGGGTGAAGTAAGATAAGGTTGTGCTAAGAACTACTTAAAAATATATCTGCTAATTATGGATGCTTCAGTTTTTGTGTTCAACTCTCATATATTAGGTTCAATTTTTGGACGGTCTGATCTTTGGTAGCTGCAATGGTTTAGCTCTGTTGGCTTTCCAGAGATGCATGACATTTCTTGGGTAGAGCAGGGGAGGGCCTTGCTTCGATGGTCAGCATGATCTGGTTCTCCATGTTTGTTGGTCTTACAGTTTTTCACCAATGAATAGAAAAGCGATGCAATTTGTTCACTTTGGATTGTTCAATGTATGCATTAAAGAGAATCTTTACTATATTGACTTGGGAACTGGAAAAGACTTGAGAGGTTCTTGCATTTCGTATTGGGCCCATTTTTATTGCTCTGCATACAGAGGAGGACTTGTGCACCCCTACGTCGGGGGTCTTTAAAGGGGTCTTTAAAGATTAGCAGAAGGTAGCGTAGCCCAGCTGTTCTGGCCACTACAGCAGCGTAGTCCCAGGAGTCTTTTAGACTGAACGGCACTCAGGAGCCGTCGTAGTACCGGCTGGTTGGTCTCTTTAAAATCTTAAGAGTGGGGCGTGGCAAAAGAGATTCAGGTCTTTAGCTTTGGCCTGCGCAGGCTGATACTGAACTGAGCGATGAGTTGCCCAGTGTCTGTGCTTTCTAACCCAGGAGGGGCTGGGTTCTTGAGAGAGAGGCACTGTCTCTCACCACTCAGCTGTCTTCTGATGCCCTAGTTTGGATAAGGACTTGTTCCTGTCCTTCCAGCACAAAGCATACTCTCCACAGAAAGACCAGGGTGGTGAAGAGGTGGCAGCTTGCCGAGTGCCAGAGCAATAGTGTGTCAGGACTCATGCAGCCAGATGAGTGTGCTTGCTGGCCTTTTGTGCAAACTCTTCGGTTTCCTGCAGAGTACATTTGTTTTTTGTTTAGCTTGAGCAAATCAGTCACACAGAGTAGATCCGATGATTTTTGGTAAAACGTAGTAGCTGCATTTAGAGAGGGAAAAAAAGAAGTATTCTCATCAATGCAAGTTGCACTTCGGACAAACTGCTGCCATATAGTGACAGCCAGCAAAAACATACTACAGTAACATATGCTTTCTAGCCTGTAAATACCACAAAAGTTATGAATCTTGCCCTGCATAAGTTTTGTGCAATTGAATTTACGAATAGGTTTGTGGGATAAGCATTCTTGGCTGTTCATGTAAATAATATTCTAGAGTCACTGTTGTGTTCGAATAAATGGTCCCCGAAATAGACAGGACAGTTCCTAATCTTGCTGTCATGGATTAGTTTTCCCAGGTGGTTTGTGAGTTCTGTTGGTATAAAGGCCAAAGGGAGAACTTTTGTTTTGAAACAGGGTTTTTTGTTCATGAACAAATTAGTGGTTGGACAGGCAACATTTTAACAGACACGTAGCTGAATCCCAAATGGTTCAAAACAGGAGGGAAGACTTAAGGGTATTTTTTGACGCCTGAAATTGAAGCCACTTAGTTTTCTGTGTAGGTGTTCCAAGTGATGAATTTGATATGCAGTCCCTCTGATGGTGGGAACATTAAAGAGGAGGAAATTGCCATAAAAAAATGGATGGAAATGTGGAAACTGAAGGAGGCTTTGGCTGAAACCACAAATAAGTAGTCTTCATCAGAGCAAAGATTTGCACGCAAGTGAATAACGTGTATGCTAACTTTCAAGCCAGTGAAAACACTATGGGAACAGTGTCCTGTCTTAAAAATATGTTTTGGTGCTAGCAGTTTCTGCTAACCTAAGTAGACTGAAGAAAGCAATTTTTTTGTGTTAGATACCAGACAATAATGGCTGAGAGCTGGCAATGAAGACCACAGGAAAATTCTTCTGTGTAGGCAAAGTCTGATAAGTGATATGCCTGGGGCCGGAGGTTGGACTAGATGGCCTCTGGAGGTCCTTCCCAACCCAAGTTATTCTTACAGGTCTCTGCAAAAGCTGCCAGAAACTCTGTCGCTGCCGTATCTATCACCAGTTAGGAGGTGGCAGAAGGAAGGGGAGCATGGGGTGCGTGGTGGGGCAGTAGAAGGCATGCAGTGGTGCAGGAGTTCTGGGACATCTCTCCCTGGTGATGTACCGTATACTCATGCACTTCCAATAGGGCCCATGGCAGGGCGGTGAGGGAGCTGGGGTCCGTGCCTGCCGGACTCAGCCAGGAATTTGGCTCCAGATGTTGTATGGCATGATACTAACCTGCCAAAGGTCAGAGTTTATTGTCTGAGGAGGCTGTTGTCGGAGCTGGTCTTGGAGGAGACTTTCAGGGTTGGGCGGTCAGGATCACCGCCTCGGTGGTGGTACGCCGTTCGATGCTGAGCTGCTGTATCTTATGTAGATGTCACTGGTTTCTGATATGCATCTTCCGGAGGCAGTAAGATGTTGCTTTTACATAATCTAATGGGCATTTATCTGACAAAATGCTGGGCGTGATTTATAACTTAAGATGTAATAACTTGGCTGTCAAGGGGATTATATACATCTGTATTGATTTTATTTCAGATTTCTTGCAACCTACAATAGCCTTACAGACAAACACCTGGTTGGATATTTCAGCAATACCAGGATAAGACGACATCTTCAGAGATCAGGACTGGTGAGACTGAAAAGTTTCCTTTTCTGAGAAAAAAAGAAAAGAATTCTTTGTTTCTTTTAATATTGCACAAGTCAAACCACTGATGGTTCTGTTGTTTATTTGTTAGAGGTATGTGTTGTCATTGGTAAGAATTTGACCAGCTAGCCAAACATGTGAAATTATGCTGTGCCAGATCAAAGCCACACGATCACACTGAGACTGAGGGCGGGTTTGTTTAATCCAAGCATTTCCCACTGCATTATTTTCTACCGTTGGTCAGCTAGATATCGCAGGGACACAGGGCTGTGGTGTGTAAGGCCGCGCTACTGAAATCAGAATGACAGAAATACAAGTCAAACTGAGCTTGGAGCTTAGCTCCACGTGCTAAGTAGTTTTGACAACACCAGTGACAGCTGAGGAAATACTGCAGCTGGCATTGAGCATGTTCCAGGACGTCAAGGTCCAAGGGCCACCTGGGGCTATGAAGATGCTAGCATGGGGGCTGCTGGTGGATGGTGGATGATGATTCCACACTAGAAGTGGTGTGCTGACAGTCAGTATGGAGGCCATACTGCACAGAATATGAAGCTTACTGCACCTTCTGTAATGCAACCGTCATAATGCTTATCTGCGTGAAACTGGTAACAGTGGCTGACATGGATTCATGATGTATGTAAATATTGGAGAGCCTTGGCTTAGCCCTGAGCTTCTGCTCAGTAATGGAGTTTCAGTAAGTTGTTACATATGGCACTGTATTACTGCACAATTACAGTGATGTGAGAATGTTTGTCAGTCTGCTTGTATTTCACATCCAGGCAGAAGAAGATATTTCATGGAGGGGTTTTGGTAAATTCGGAATGTTTTTATGTTTTTGCTCCATATTTCTTTTTGCTCATTGGAGTTTGCCTCTGCAAAATCCTTCAGTTTGCAAATATACAGAATCATGTTGATTCTCTTAGGTTTTTTAAACTGTGAAATCTAAGCATCTTTGACTCTACTAGCTTTTTAAATAGCTTCAGTGTTATTTCTCAAAAGTGTTTAAGGAAAACTGAAGGATTTGGTAAAGGTGAATGTGCTGAATATTTTTAAAAATACTTATGCACTCCTAGGTGTGACTCTGTTTAGCACAGGCAGAGGCAACCCTTACACAGTAGGAAGGCAAGTATTTAATGCCCCTCCACTGACTTGGGCAATGGCCCATGAAGAGTAAGGCTGAGCCCTCAACTGTTAGAAAATGTGACTGCTGCTCTCCTGCTCTCTTCATTTGGCTGATGGGGTCCATGGGGTCAAAGAAACTACAATTCTGTGCTGGGAAGGTGAGTTCCAGCACCATGGCAGAAGCAGAGGTGGTAGCTAACCAGGAAGAAAAAGTAGTCTTTCTGGGAAATTGCACTCTGTTTAAAAACATACTTTATTCTGTCTTCTCTTCTTTTTAGTTACATTATATTTCTTTATGGCAGATCTCAAGGAGTGGAAGAATAATATCTGAGAAAGAATATCGGCTAAATGCTAGGAGGAGGGATCACCAAAGATATGTACAGGAGTGCCTGGCTCGGGCCATATTTCATAAGGTCCTTGATATGGAGGTATGCATTTACTAGTAATGTGTAAGCCTTTTTGGATACTTCCCTACTGACAGCCGGTGGCTGTTAACTCGTACTGGACTGTTTTCCATAGCTGTGCCCTCATGCTCCCCTGAAAGGCTCTCTCCTGCTGGGAAAAAGGACAGTCTTTGTGCTTGATGTCCTCCACATGAAACCTCCACTGGCCTCTAGTTGTTAAACCATACTGTCATTAGAACATACACTGTCCTGGCTCACTTACTGCACTTTGGCAGTCATCAGATTATGGGATGATATTCACAGGGCTAGTTTGCTTAAAAAAATTCTAATCAAAACAAAATAGTTTGAACATGGTTACATATCTTATCTGAGTACAAAATTTGGGCACATTCCTGTTACGTATCAAGAATGGAGTTGGTCCCTACAACTTTACAAATACTCAGTTGTTCCCTTGCCAATGTTAATATAGACAGGTGTAATGCAAATGTATTGAATCGATAGTAGTTTCATAATAGGGCTCAATGAGGGTAACGACCAGGGAGCAGGCAAGTGATAAGCAGAACAGAAGCAAATGTTCTTACATTCATTGACATCTCATAATGTCCATTAATGAGATTTCTCTTTCTCTTACATTGATAGCATCGTCATCAGCTGGAAATAAAAGAGAAACTTGAAAATTTTGTGAGGAAGAAGAGGGTGCAGAATATCAAGGTAAGGCTTGAGTGCTACTGAGTACTGATGGGACATGGCAGTTTTGCCCCGTGTTAAATAACAGCCATGAGTCAGGCCAGAGACTCATTGAGCCAAGTGTCCTGTCTCTGATGTTTATGGAAAAAGTACAAGAAACAGGCAAGTAAAGGATGATCCTGCCCCAGGTTACCTCTCCTTCTTCCTCTGTCCAGCAGTTCAGGAACTTCCATTCATGCACATGATTCCTTTTGAATCTACTTGTTATTTTGGTTCTGAAGTGTTCTTGGTTGTGGAATTGAATTATGAGTTGTATGAAATGCTACTTCCTTGCATTTCTGCACAATAATTAATGTATCTGCTGTCTGATAATTCTGTTTGATGCTCCATTGTTCTCGTTATGAAAGAAGTTATTAACCGTTCCCCTTTTCCAAGGCACATGTGGTTTTACATACCGTTTTCATATTCCTTCTCAGTTTTCCAAGCTGAAGACCCTCAGTCTATTGAATCTTTCATACATGAGCCATTCCAGGCTTCTCATTACTGTTGCCATTTTTTTACCTTTTCTAGTTCTACTATTTCTGTTTTGAAATGGGGAACCAGAACTGGATGAATAATTTAAGATACATGTTGCAGTTCTTCTCCTTGTAATTCTAGACACTATCTGCTTTTGACTGCTTCTGAGCACTGAGCTCCCATTTTCAGTCGTTTGCCTCTCCACATGATGTTCAGCAGAACAGCATGTAAGTAATGAAAAGAGGTTTCAGAAGTCTTCACTCTGCTGTCACGTAGGTAGAGCTTGATCCTGTAGTTGTTAGTCATGGAAATCCCACAGAAGTCAATGGTTCTTCTCCCCATGAAGTCACTTGGACTCATATGGGAAAAGTTCTCATTTTGGCTGAAATATCTCAACATCTTATTTCTTTATTAGGAGCCTGCATACATCGAGAAGAATGCATTGAGAAGCTAGCTGCTTCTTTGAGCAGTTGAAGAACAATGTCAAATCTTTTTAATTTTAAATAATACATTTATGAGCAATTCATCAGGTAAAGAAGGGAGGAGATTTTAATGAAAAACACTGATCACTATGGTAATTGCAAAGGCATTCTTTACTGACTGAACTCCTGCTGGTAGAAAGTTGCCACAGTGAAAGCAGCGACTAAGGCACCCTATCAAGGAATTCTGGGCTTGGATAATTTTGGAACATAAACCAAAACGGCTTCCTTCAGTGAGAAGTGTGAGGGAGATGCCTGCAGATATGTGATCTGTGTCTTTGCTGTGATGCCACACTGGGGCACAGGAACCTGGGTGGAATTAGCAGTGTAATTTAATTCTCACCTCATACATTCAGTGAATTCGGCTGAGTAGCTAATCTAAAAGGAAAGGAGAAACATGGCTGGGCAAGGGAGGATGAGAAACATAGCTATCTATTTCCAGAAGGGTAGTCAGCCCAGTGTGGAGCTTTTGAGAGAAAAGATAGGGAGGGGCAGCAGTCAGAGCAAGGAAGTGGCAGATGCACTCAAATTTAAAAAAGAAAGAGACCTTCAACCAAACCAAGAATTGGGAGATACACAGAAACAGGCAGATGATTTGAATTTGGGGGGATCTGCAGCTGGAGAGGGCTGCAGGGAAATGAATCGGAGACGGGAACAAGTCTTTTCCCTCGTCCCTCTCTCATTCTCCCCTTGATTTCCTTTCCTTCCTTAACCAGGTGTTCCATCGGGTCTAGGCAATTTGATCGTCATAGCTGTCCAATGAAAGACAGACGGAAGGCAAGCTGAAACATTGCTGTTAAGACTATTTAGTACCTCAGAGATGTAAATTTCTATTCTTTTAGGTGGAACAATCCAGAAGATATGTGGAAGGTGCTAGCCTCATGCGCTGCCCACATCCACCACTTGGTCCAAGAAATCATTATGGGCTCCATCCTTTAGTGGCTCGCGAACCAGCTGGTCACTCACAACTGGTGAGTTTCACCAAATACTCCATATCCTATAATGTAAGCACACACAGCTGAAAGCGTGCACGTATACCTATGACATCTGTGCTTAGTCTAGAGCATTGATTGCCCTGGTTGTTCTAGATTAGGGCCTCATCCTTCATCACTTGAGGCTGATTTCCTGTTTGCAGGGTTGTGTCATTAAAGAGAAATCTTGAGAAGCCGATGTTGCAGGAATGGCACATCAGAACTTAGAAAAAAATAGCTTTGCTTGTGATAAACCTGCTTTAATCTTTCCCTTTTATCTGCCTTATTACCCAAGGTTAGGCCAGTATCAGTACATTAAGTATTGTCAATGAATACTATGGCTGTAGGCAAGTTTACAGATGTTGTAAAATCCTGCAAGCAATGGAGGTCTTTTAGAAAACAGAGTTGAAGGGGTGCAGTAAGACTAAAGCTCTTTCCAGAAGGCTGTGCTTTGGAGCTCTGGCTCAGAAGCCTCTTAGTCTCTGTTAACAGGCAGAGAAGGAATGTTAATATACTCTTGAAATATAATGATACTAAAGTCTAAGGTCAAAGGTCAAATATATAGTCCAGTTTTAACTGGTTCTCCATTTCAATAATGATACTTGGTGCAGGTTGAAGAGAGATTTTCAGTCCTGAATGACCTTTTCCTCTCCATCCCATACAGAGGGCACCTGGACCTGTACTTGATTACTATGGTGGACATCCTTCTCATCGACACCGATCCAAGGAGCCTGCCTTTTCTAAGATGGTGAGTTAACTCAGTTAAAAAGTTTTTTAGGTTTTAACATTTTGACGTGGTATTCTGAAGGATATACGAGGAAAAAATGAAATAAAAAAGTCAGAAAAATGCTGAGTATTGAAGAAAAATAGGCATGCTTTTGTCATGCATTCTCTCAGTGTCCATGTGCTGAAGTCACCAAAACACAGCATGTTGCTACAGTTTCTATGAGTTCATTATGTTTGCTTCAAGATTGCACTGTGAAGACAGAGTAGCAAAACCTAGGTTTAATGCCCAAGCGTTATTTTGGATGTTCCCGTTTTTGGATGCTCAATTAGAGATGCCTGAAGGAGTCTGGTTCTTCAGAGGCAGACTAGAAAATTTCATTTCCTGAAGGTACCTGAGAATCACTCATCACTTCAAAATATCTCAATCAGTGCTATTTTTTTTTCTTTATGATGCTGCTCTGCACTGGAAACTATACACTGAGATTTTGTAGCTGTTTGCTTTTTCCTTTTCTAGACCTCCTCGCAACCAAATAGAACTCCAGGAAATACGCGGTACCCGGTTCGCCTCCCACCACTTCGCAGCGGTGCTGCAGTAGGGTCTCTACCAGAGACTTCAACATCTAAAGAAAAGTGCCACGCCATTGAAAACGATGAGCAGTTTGCCAGTGGGGTGAGGCCATAGTTCATTCTGAAAATAATACAGTTTTAGAGACAGCTTTATAATACTGCTTTAGTACTGTACTTCCCAGAACTGTGTGCTGCAGGCGACATGCCTACCAAATGGTTATCAGCTTTTATTTAAACTCTCCTTTTTAACCTCTCCTTAATTTTCAAGACATTTTCTTACGGGTCTAATGCTCAGTTCTTGATCACAGCCAGGAAAAATGTGGTGACTTCTCTTTCATAGTATAACATCTCTCTGCATGCAAAATTTTCTGCCTCTGCATAGATTTTCTGTTATGTAGAGAGGGTGGCAGCCACTTGGTTAACACGAATAACTCGGGAATATTTTCACACAGTCTTACAAGTTTTCATCTTCATCTACAGCAGCAAAGTAGCAAAAAAATACATTTTTTTTTTTTACCATTCCTCCTACTAAGTCACACTGGTGGGTTCAGAGAATGAGAGCTTTTTGGAGTAGCCAAACATGATCTTGATATGTACGCAGTTACTTTCAGGTGAGATTTGGACTTGTCCTCTGTTCTAGGAAACCATTATGTAGTTGGCTTTGTGTTAGGAGTTCCATGGGACTGGAGGATTTTGGAAGGGGACTGTGACCTGCTACTCCTGACTGGCAGACACCGTATGGATAGCTCCCTTCTGCTGTGCATTTGCTCTGTATTGTGATGGTCACGATCCTTTCTCCAAGAATTTGCTGGCACTCTCTCTGTCTATTCAAATCACAGGTCATTTAAATTGTTTCTTTAACGCTCACTACTGACAAAACAGCTAAATCAGATCCAGAGCATGCAACGTTTGCAGAATTTATTCTCTAGAGATGTCTTGCTTTGCGGGGCCCTGGTGCTCTGTTTGCATTTCATCCTGAAGGAGGACTAAACCTCCACTACAAATGGGAAAGAAGTGTTCTGAACCGCACCTCGTATAATCGATGCCAAATGATGTTACTGTTGGAAGATTCTGGCTGCTTTGGCATTTGCTTGCCAGCTGAGAGAACGCAGCAGGGCTGCGGGGTTGTGCAGTATTCTGTCTGCTTGTGATCAGAACGCTGCACGGTTCCAAGTAGTGCATGGTTTACAATGTTGTGTGTATCTATGAGGGTGACATTTTCAAGCAAGCTGCCTGTTGCTTTGCAAATGAAAAGAAAGGGTTTTAGCACAGAAATGTTTTCATGAAGAAAATTGCAAGCACCAAGTTAAGGAATTGTTCTAGAAGTATGTGTGTTACTAAATGTAAAGAGCAGTCAAACCACGGTTAGTTCAATATGCTTGGTAGCTATTTTTGCATGACCTGTTTAACCTGGTTAAAATGTTTTTCCAGGGGGAGAGGAGGGGGTTAAGACTTATGAATTCAATGGAGTATGTGACTGGTATATCCCCTTATCAGCTCCCCATCATTAAGAAGAATGTGATACCAGTGCCACCTCCCCCCAGGCAAAAAGGAGATAAGAACATAAATGCAGTGAGAAATGGGATGCCCAGAGGCAGACGATTTCGTCCCATCACTGCACCAAATGGCTTAGAGCAACTTTTAACAAAGGTAAGTTATCTCTGTCTACTTCTCAGTTCATGTGTAGGTATGTTACCTTCCTTATTGATGTATTCGCCTAATGCTGAAAGATGTGTATACCCAGTTTGTATAAAGATTCACTAAATTTTTGAAAGAAAGGATATTTATAACTATTAAAATATGTAACTGCCACCCATCTCTCTATATACTAAAACATTTGGTGTTTTTCATCAGTTGGGGGAAAAAAAGGTGCTGGAACAGAAAAAACATAGCAGCTCTTACTTGTTTACTTCAAGGCTGCACTGTGAAGACCGAGTAGCAAAACCTAGGTTTAATGCCCAAGCGTTATTTTGGATGCTCCTGTTTTTGGATGCTCAATTAGAGATGCCTAAAGGAGTCTGGTTCTTCAGAGGCAGACTAGAAAATTTAATTTCCTGAAGGTACCTGAGAATCACTCATCACTTCAAAATACCTCAATCAGTGCTATTTTTTTTTCTTTATGATGCTGCTCTGCACTGGAAACTATACACTGAGATTTTGTAGCTGTTTGCTTTTTCCTTTTCTAGACCTCCTGGCAACCAAATACAGCTCCAGGAAATACGCGGTACCCGGTTCGCCTCCCACCACTTCGCAGCGGTGCTGCAGTAGGGTCTCTACCAGAGACTTCAACATCTAAAGAAAAGTGCCACGCCATTGAAAACGATGAGCAGTTTGCCAGTGGGGTGAGGCCATAGTTCATTCTGAAAATAATACAATTTTAGAGACAGCTTTATAATACTGCTTTAGTACTGTAGTTCCCAGAACTGTGTGCTGCAGGCAACATGCCTACCAAATGGTTATCAGCTTTTATTTAAACTCTCCTTTTTAACCTCTCCTTAATTTTCAAGACATTTTCTTACGGGTCTAATGCTCAGTTCTTGATCACAGCCAGGAAAAATGTGGTGACTTCTCTTTCATAGTATAACATCTCTCTGCATGCAAAATTTTCTGCCTCTGCATAGATTTTCTGTTATGTAGAGAGGGTGGCAGCCACTTGGTTAACACGAATAACTCGGGAATATTTTCACACAGTCTTACAAGTTTTCATCTTCATCTACAGCAGCAAAGTAGCAAAAAAATACATTTTTTTTTTTACCATTCCTCCTACTAAGTCACACTGGTGGGTTCAGAGAATGAGAGCTTTTTGGAGTAGCCAAACATGATCTTGATATGTACGCAGTTACTTTCAGGTGAGATTTGGACTTGTCCTCTGTTCTAGGAAACCATTATGTAGTTGGCTTTGTGTTAGGAGTTCCATGGGACTGGAGGATTTTGGAATGGGGCTGTGACCTGCTACTCCTGACTGGCAGACACCGTATGGATAGCTCCCTTCTGCTGTGCATTTGCTCTGTATTGTGATGGTCACGATCCTTTCTCCAAGAATTTGCTGGCACTCTCTCTGTCTATTCAAATCACAGGTCATTTAAATTGTTTCTTTAATGCTCACTACTGACAAAACAGCTAAATCAGATCCAGAGCATGCAACGTTTGCAGAATTTATTCTCTAGAGATGTCTTGCTTTGCGGGGCCCTGGTGCTCTGTTTGCATTTCATCCTGAAGGAGGACTAAACCTCCACTACAAATGGGAAAGAAGTGTTCTGAACCGCACCTCGTATAATCGATGCCAAATGATGTTACTGTTGGAAGATTCTGGCTGCTTTGGCATTTGCTTGCCAGCTGAGAGAACGCAGCAGGGCTGCGGGGTTGTGCAGTATTCTGTCTGCTTGTGATCAGAACGCTGCACGGTTCCAAGTAGTGCATGGTTTACAATGTTGTGTGTATCTATGAGGGTGACATTTTCAAGCAAGCTGCCTGTTGCTTTGCAAATGAAAAGAAAGGGTTTTAGCACAGAAGTGTTTTCATGAAGAAAATTGCAAGCACCAAGTTAAGGAATTGTTCTAGAAGTATGTGTGTTACTAAATGTAAAGAGCAGTCAAACCACGGTTAGTTCAATATGCTTGGTAGCTATTTTTGCATGACCTGTTTAACCTGGTTAAAATGTTTTTCCAGGGGGAGAGGAGGGGGTTAAGACTTATGAATTCAATGGAGTATGTGACTGGTATATCCCCTTATCAGCTCCCCATCATTAAGAAGAATGTGATACCAGTGCCACCTCCCCCCAGGCAAAAAGGAGATAAGAACATAAATGCAGTGAGAAATGGGATGCCCAGAGGCAGACGATGTCATCCCAACGTTAAAGGCAAAGAGGAGTATAATATCAAAAGAGCATCTGATGATGCACCACATGCACAATATGGAAATGAGAACGGGGAGAACAAACTGCTCAGAATGGAGGAAGATCAGGAAACTTTTGCACTGGAAAAGGAAGGAATAGATGAAGCAGAAAAGGCAAAACGAGAAGATCTAACAGCAAGGGAAGATACTGGAATTTTTCATGACAATATAATGGCAATACAGCATCAAAGTCCTGAAGTTAATGGGGAACTCCAACAGGCTGGGTCAGTAGAAAGTAACATAGAGGAAGATGGGGAGAAAAATGCAAGCACCAGGAGGGATGATGGGGAGGAAAGTCTTCCAGTGCCTTTGGAAAGCAATATGACAGAAGTGGAAGATAGCAATGAAGAGTCTCCTCAGAGCGATGAAGGAGGTGGTGAGTACAGTCCCTCTGCACAACTGTGAGTGACTAGTGCATGCAAGTGTTACTGTATTTGCCTTTATACTAAGTCGTGGTGCAGCATGGGGAATGCAGTTGCTGGACTGTTTTCAAGCTACTAGAATACTCTTGTACTGCTGTGAGCTAAATAGTCACCCAGAATGTAACCTTGGTTAATTGTTTCTTTTCCAGTGTTTCCGGTGTAAGGCTTTGGCTATTCTTTTTTACTCCAGTAGTTGGGTTTCACACATCATGCAACTATTATAAAATCCAAACATGATTTATTACCGATAGGAGAATCTGTATGCCAGATTAGGGGACTCTGTTTATAATGTCGAAATACTGGATTCAAAAAGAACACCAAAAATTACCATGTGAATCATGGTGCAGCAGATGAAGATCAGAACTACGTCAGTTGATCCATGGTTGTGTTGCTTCACTCTGTCATGGATTTGCTGGCAAAGAGCAAATCAGTTCGCTGTGTGACACCTTGTTTTTACTGTTGATAAAATGGGCATCTTGCAGTTTCAACCTTACCTTTATGGATAACGGGCAATTTATAAAAGGTTGGCCACGTGAGCAAGGCTTTGCATTATTATATCTGGGGAATGTGTTTGTGTTTCAGTATTCAGTACACTAATCCACTTGTAACCTATGAGTGCGGCTATAGCAGAACTAACATGCTGATAGCAATGGGATCTGGATTGTTACGAGTACATGCTGTGGACAGATTTTGTCTCATCTTAGTTCAGTATATCATTACACTTGTTCAAGAGTGTCTGAATTCATTAGGCCTCTTGGGTCAGTTCAGCCAGCATATAGAGTTTGAGAGTAATATCCAGATAACTGAGGTGCCAAAGGTGTTACTTTTGCATACAATATTATGAATCGGACATAAATAAAGAGCATGTAAGAGAGACCTTGGCATTCAAATCCTTGTGGACCATAACCCTGTGAATAAATTGGAGAGAATCACGGGCAATTCCCATAGTACAATATGTAAACTGCACATTTAAGTTGTTCTGTCTCTGAACTTGCTTGTTTATATTCTTATAAGTGTCTTTAGGAGTGATGATGTTTTCTGGGAGTCTAAACGTACCTACCGTTAGAACACAGGTGCAAGTCCAGTGAAGACTGGAAGGAACTGAGAGTCATTACCAGGTGGTGGCTGTCCAGTAATTTGTGCCTGAAATCCGTTGCAGTAGAGATCCTAGAGGGTGGACGCCCACCTCACATTTGGTACCACTCATTATCCTTGCTGCCAGTCTCTGTGAACGTGTCGGAGTTAGAATGAGCGTACGCCTGAATAACTTCCCCAGAGATGCAGGCAGCTTCCTCACACCACCGCTCGAGCATGCTGGGAGGTGGAGTTGCATTCTGTTCCTTTTCCTTGGCTACTTTTAAGGAAAATTGAGGAGTTTTCTTGAATTGATAGTCTGGCATCTATACAAGGCAGTCCATTAATTTAGAATTGCAGTTTCCATTCAAACACACTTTCTTTGTTCTTGTTTTAAAATTAATGGGAGTAGTTGACGTATTTTAGGGAAGTTTTAGCTTCCATTTTTGAGGTTCTTTTAAAAGCAGTCCTGCAAAGTTTTTGTAATACATTGCAGATGAAAAGGATAATTTAGATATTACAAAAAGATTGCAATGAGCCTTCCTCAGATCCACAGAGGAAGAAGAGGCATAGAGGCTGCTGGAAGACTGTGGCTGCAGGAAGAAATAATGCGTCACAGATTGGCTCCCGTGGCTCTGAGATTAGCTGTTCAGGGACAGACTGTGGGTCCAAATTCTACCTCTGGCCTTTGGCCAGCAGCAAATGCCTAGGAAAAATAGAAGAAAAGGGCAAGAATACTGTGCTGCTTCCCCACCGTTTCTTCCCACAGCTGTAATTAGCTGGTGTCAAGGGTGGTCCCTTTTACTTATTAGGCCTAACTGGATTTTTTTTCCTTGAGTTTGACTAATCTCTTCTTGAACCCATATGAACTTTGGACACCAGCAATGCTGTGTAGCAGTAAGCTCTACTGTTCAGCTAAATGTTAGATGAAGGATTATTGCTTTTTTTTTTTCCCCCCTCAAATTTTCCATTTATGAATTTCATATCATGGTCCCTGTATGTTTTTTTAGAGAGGACAGTGAACTTCATCTCCAGTTCAACTTGAATAGCTTACACATGATTTTGGAGATCTTTATCATACTTACTGAGATAACAGGAGTGCACTAACGGACTGTTGCTATGGTTGAAATCTTCTATCAAATGGAGCTCAAGAAACTATTCTAAAACCTGTCTGAGTCATATGTAGAGGTGTTTTTGGAGGTGTATTTCTGTGTGATTGATGGAGCTAATCTGGTTAATTTCCATTTTCAGAAAAAAAAACGTTAAATGGCTTTGATTTTAACACTGATACCTCTGGGCAATGTTCTTCTATTACACTTACTGCAATTTTGTCATGACATCCTCAGATGGTGTAATTCAGAGATTGATATCAGATGAGCGTCTGTCCCTTTGTGCATAGCAAAGGGAACTCGTGGCCAATGAATGCAGACGTTTTAGTGACAAATACTAAAACAAAATTATGTTTGCTATTTCTAGGTAGGAGGCCTGCACACTCCCTCTCATCCGTCAGTACTCAGTGTAGCAGTGAAGATGACTCTCTTGCTGAAATGATGAAAGACAACGTTAAAGGCAAAGAGGAGTATAATATCAAAAGAGCATCTGATGATGCACCACATGCACAATATGGAAATGAGAACGGGGAGAACAAACTGCTCAGAATGGAGGAAGATCAGGAAACTTTTGCACTGGAAAAGGAAGGAATAGATGAAGCAGAAAAGGCAAAACGAGAAGATCTAACAGCAAGGGAAGATACTGGAATTTTTCATGACAATATAATGGCAATACAGCATCAAAGTCCTGAAGTTAATGGGGAACTCCAACAGGCTGGGTCAGTAGAAAGTAACATAGAGGAAGATGGGGAGAAAAATGCAAGCACCAGGAGGGATGATGGGGAGGAAAGTCTTCCAGTGCCTTTGGAAAGCAATATGACAGAAGTGGAAGATAGCAATGAAGAGTCTCCTCAGAGCGATGAAGGAGGTGGTGAGTACAGTCCCTCTGCACAACTGTGAGTGACTAGTGCATGCAAGTGTTACTGTATTTGCCTTTATACTAAGTCGTGGTGCAGCATGGGGAATGCAGTTGCTGGACTGTTTTCAAGCTACTAGAATACTCTTGTACTGCTGTGAGCTAAATAGTCACCCAGAATGTAACCTTGGTTAATTGTTTCTTTTCCAGTGTTTCCGGTGTAAGGCTTTGGCTATTCTTTTTTACTCCAGTAGTTGGGTTTCACACATCATGCAACTATTATAAAATCCAAACATGATTTATTACCGATAGGAGAATCTGTATGCCAGATTAGGGGACTCTGTTTATAATGTCGAAATACTGGATTCAAAAAGAACACCAAAAATTACCATGTGAATCATGGTGCAGCAGATGAAGATCAGAACTACGTCAGTTGATCCATGGTTGTGTTGCTTCACTCTGTCATGGATTTGCTGGCAAAGAGCAAATCAGTTCGCTGTGTGACACCTTGTTTTTACTGTTGATAAAATGGGCATCTTGCAGTTTCAACCTTACCTTTATGGATAACGGGCAATTTATAAAAGGTTGGCCACGTGAGCAAGGCTTTGCATTATTATATCTGGGGAATGTGTTTGTGTTTCAGTATTCAGTACACTAATCCACTTGTAACCTATGAGTGCGGCTATAGCAGAACTAACATGCTGATAGCAATGGGATCTGGATTGTTACGAGTACATGCTGTGGACAGATTTTGTCTCATCTTAGTTCAGTATATCATTACACTTGTTCAAGAGTGTCTGAATTCATTAGGCCTCTTGGGTCAGTTCAGCCAGCATATAGAGTTTGAGAGTAATATCCAGATAACTGAGGTGCCAAAGGTGTTACTTTTGCATACAATATTATGAATCGGACATAAATAAAGAGCATGTAAGAGAGACCTTGGCATTCAAATCCTTGTGGACCATAACCCTGTGAATAAATTGGAGAGAATCACGGGCAATTCCCATAGTACAATATGTAAACTGCACATTTAAGTTGTTCTGTCTCTGAACTTGCTTGTTTATATTCTTATAAGTGTCTTTAGGAGTGATGATGTTTTCTGGGAGTCTAAACGTACCTACCGTTAGAACACAGGTGCAAGTCCAGTGAAGACTGGAAGGAACTGAGAGTCATTACCAGGTGGTGGCTGTCCAGTAATTTGTGCCTGAAATCCGTTGCAGTAGAGATCCTAGAGGGTGGACGCCCACCTCACATTTGGTACCACTCATTATCCTTGCTGCCAGTCTCTGTGAACGTGTCGGAGTTAGAATGAGCGTACGCCTGAATAACTTCCCCAGAGATGCAGGCAGCTTCCTCACACCACCGCTCGAGCATGCTGGGAGGTGGAGTTGCATTCTGTTCCTTTTCCTTGGCTACTTTTAAGGAAAATTGAGGAGTTTTCTTGAATTGATAGTCTGGCATCTATACAAGGCAGTCCATTAATTTAGAATTGCAGTTTCCATTCAAACACACTTTCTTTGTTCTTGTTTTAAAATTAATGGGAGTAGTTGACGTATTTTAGGGAAGTTTTAGCTTCCATTTTTGAGGTTCTTTTAAAAGCAGTCCTGCAAAGTTTTTGTAATACATTGCAGATGAAAAGGATAATTTAGATATTACAAAAAGATTGCAATGAGCCTTCCTCAGATCCACAGAGGAAGAAGAGGCATAGAGGCTGCTGGAAGACTGTGGCTGCAGGAAGAAATAATGCGTCACAGATTGGCTCCCGTGGCTCTGAGATTAGCTGTTCAGGGACAGACTGTGGGTCCAAATTCTACCTCTGGCCTTTGGCCAGCAGCAAATGCCTAGGAAAAATAGAAGAAAAGGGCAAGAATACTGTGCTGCTTCCCCACCGTTTCTTCCCACAGCTGTAATTAGCTGGTGTCAAGGGTGGTCCCTTTTACTTATTAGGCCTAACTGGATTTTTTTTCCTTGAGTTTGACTAATCTCTTCTTGAACCCATATGAACTTTGGACACCAGCAATGCTGTGTAGCAGTAAGCTCTACTGTTCAGCTAAATGTTAGATGAAGGATTATTGCTTTTTTTTTTTCCCCCCTCAAATTTTCCATTTATGAATTTCATATCATGGTCCCTGTATGTTTTTTTAGAGAGGACAGTGAACTTCATCTCCAGTTCAACTTGAATAGCTTACACATGATTTTGGAGATCTTTATCATACTTACTGAGATAACAGGAGTGCACTAACGGACTGTTGCTATGGTTGAAATCTTCTATCAAATGGAGCTCAAGAAACTATTCTAAAACCTGTCTGAGTCATATGTAGAGGTGTTTTTGGAGGTGTATTTCTGTGTGATTGATGGAGCTAATCTGGTTAATTTCCATTTTCAGAAAAAAAAACGTTAAATGGCTTTGATTTTAACACTGATACCTCTGGGCAATGTTCTTCTATTACACTTACTGGAATTTTGTCATGACATCCTCAGATGGTGTAATTCAGAGATTGATATCAGATGAGCGTCTGTCCCTTTGTGCATAGCAAAGGGAACTCGTGGCCAATGAATGCAGACGTTTTAGTGACAAATACTAAAACAAAATTATGTTTGCTATTTCTAGGTAGGAGGCCTGCACACTCCCTCTCATCCGTCAGTACTCAGTGTAGCAGTGAAGATGACTCTCTTGCTGAAATGATGAAAGACAACGTTAAAGGCAAAGAGGAGTATAATATCAAAAGAGCATCTGATGATGCACCACATGCACAATATGGAAATGAGAACGGGGAGAACAAACTGCTCAGAATGGAGGAAGATCAGGAAACTTTTGCACTGGAAAAGGAAGGAATAGATGAAGCAGAAAAGGCAAAACGAGAAGATCTAACAGCAAGGGAAGATACTGGAATTTTTCATGACAATATAATGGCAATACAGCATCAAAGTCCTGAAGTTAATGGGGAACTCCAACAGGCTGGGTCAGTAGAAAGTAACATAGAGGAAGATGGGGAGAAAAATGCAAGCACCAGGAGGGATGATGGGGAGGAAAGTCTTCCAGTGCCTTTGGAAAGCAATATGACAGAAGTGGAAGATAGCAATGAAGAGTCTCCTCAGAGCGATGAAGGAGGTGGTGAGTACAGTCCCTCTGCACAACTGTGAGTGACTAGTGCATGCAAGTGTTACTGTATTTGCCTTTATACTAAGTCGTGGTGCAGCATGGGGAATGCAGTTGCTGGACTGTTTTCAAGCTACTAGAATACTCTTGTACTGCTGTGAGCTAAATAGTCACCCAGAATGTAACCTTGGTTAATTGTTTCTTTTCCAGTGTTTCCGGTGTAAGGCTTTGGCTATTCTTTTTTACTCCAGTAGTTGGGTTTCACACATCATGCAACTATTATAAAATCCAAACATGATTTATTACCGATAGGAGAATCTGTATGCCAGATTAGGGGACTCTGTTTATAATGTCGAAATACTGGATTCAAAAAGAACACCAAAAATTACCATGTGAATCATGGTGCAGCAGATGAAGATCAGAACTACGTCAGTTGATCCATGGTTGTGTTGCTTCACTCTGTCATGGATTTGCTGGCAAAGAGCAAATCAGTTCGCTGTGTGACACCTTGTTTTTACTGTTGATAAAATGGGCATCTTGCAGTTTCAACCTTACCTTTATGGATAACGGGCAATTTATAAAAGGTTGGCCACGTGAGCAAGGCTTTGCATTATTATATCTGGGGAATGTGTTTGTGTTTCAGTATTCAGTACACTAATCCACTTGTAACCTATGAGTGCGGCTATAGCAGAACTAACATGCTGATAGCAATGGGATCTGGATTGTTACGAGTACATGCTGTGGACAGATTTTGTCTCATCTTAGTTCAGTATATCATTACACTTGTTCAAGAGTGTCTGAATTCATTAGGCCTCTTGGGTCAGTTCAGCCAGCATATAGAGTTTGAGAGTAATATCCAGATAACTGAGGTGCCAAAGGTGTTACTTTTGCATACAATATTATGAATCGGACATAAATAAAGAGCATGTAAGAGAGACCTTGGCATTCAAATCCTTGTGGACCATAACCCTGTGAATAAATTGGAGAGAATCACGGGCAATTCCCATAGTACAATATGTAAACTGCACATTTAAGTTGTTCTGTCTCTGAACTTGCTTGTTTATATTCTTATAAGTGTCTTTAGGAGTGATGATGTTTTCTGGGAGTCTAAACGTACCTACCGTTAGAACACAGGTGCAAGTCCAGTGAAGACTGGAAGGAACTGAGAGTCATTACCAGGTGGTGGCTGTCCAGTAATTTGTGCCTGAAATCCGTTGCAGTAGAGATCCTAGAGGGTGGACGCCCACCTCACATTTGGTACCACTCATTATCCTTGCTGCCAGTCTCTGTGAACGTGTCGGAGTTAGAATGAGCGTACGCCTGAATAACTTCCCCAGAGATGCAGGCAGCTTCCTCACACCACCGCTCGAGCATGCTGGGAGGTGGAGTTGCATTCTGTTCCTTTTCCTTGGCTACTTTTAAGGAAAATTGAGGAGTTTTCTTGAATTGATAGTCTGGCATCTATACAAGGCAGTCCATTAATTTAGAATTGCAGTTTCCATTCAAACACACTTTCTTTGTTCTTGTTTTAAAATTAATGGGAGTAGTTGACGTATTTTAGGGAAGTTTTAGCTTCCATTTTTGAGGTTCTTTTAAAAGCAGTCCTGCAAAGTTTTTGTAATACATTGCAGATGAAAAGGATAATTTAGATATTACAAAAAGATTGCAATGAGCCTTCCTCAGATCCACAGAGGAAGAAGAGGCATAGAGGCTGCTGGAAGACTGTGGCTGCAGGAAGAAATAATGCGTCACAGATTGGCTCCCGTGGCTCTGAGATTAGCTGTTCAGGGACAGACTGTGGGTCCAAATTCTACCTCTGGCCTTTGGCCAGCAGCAAATGCCTAGGAAAAATAGAAGAAAAGGGCAAGAATACTGTGCTGCTTCCCCACCGTTTCTTCCCACAGCTGTAATTAGCTGGTGTCAAGGGTGGTCCCTTTTACTTATTAGGCCTAACTGGATTTTTTTTCCTTGAGTTTGACTAATCTCTTCTTGAACCCATATGAACTTTGGACACCAGCAATGCTGTGTAGCAGTAAGCTCTACTGTTCAGCTAAATGTTAGATGAAGGATTATTGCTTTTTTTTTTTCCCCCCTCAAATTTTCCATTTATGAATTTCATATCATGGTCCCTGTATGTTTTTTTAGAGAGGACAGTGAACTTCATCTCCAGTTCAACTTGAATAGCTTACACATGATTTTGGAGATCTTTATCATACTTACTGAGATAACAGGAGTGCACTAACGGACTGTTGCTATGGTTGAAATCTTCTATCAAATGGAGCTCAAGAAACTATTCTAAAACCTGTCTGAGTCATATGTAGAGGTGTTTTTGGAGGTGTATTTCTGTGTGATTGATGGAGCTAATCTGGTTAATTTCCATTTTCAGAAAAAAAAACGTTAAATGGCTTTGATTTTAACACTGATACCTCTGGGCAATGTTCTTCTATTACACTTACTGGAATTTTGTCATGACATCCTCAGATGGTGTAATTCAGAGATTGATATCAGATGAGCGTCTGTCCCTTTGTGCATAGCAAAGGGAACTCGTGGCCAATGAATGCAGACGTTTTAGTGACAAATACTAAAACAAAATTATGTTTGCTATTTCTAGGTAGGAGGCCTGCACACTCCCTCTCATCCGTCAGTACTCAGTGTAGCAGTGAAGATGACTCTCTTGCTGAAATGATGAAAGACAACGTTAAAGGCAAAGAGGAGTATAATATCAAAAGAGCATCTGATGATGCACCACATGCACAATATGGAAATGAGAACGGGGAGAACAAACTGCTCAGACTGGAGGAAGATCAGGAAACTTTTGCACTGGAAAAGGAAGGAATAGATGAAGCAGAAAAGGCAAAACGAGAAGATCTAACAGCAAGGGAAGATACTGGAATTTTTCATGACAATATAATGGCAATACAGCATCAAAGTCCTGAAGTTAATGGGGAACTCCAACAGGCTGGGTCAGTAGAAAGTAACATAGAGGAAGATGGGGAGAAAAATGCAAGCACCAGGAGGGATGATGGGGAGGAAAGTCTTCCAGTGCCTTTGGAAAGCAATATGACAGAAGTGGAAGATAGCAATGAAGAGTCTCCTCAGAGCGATGAAGGAGGTGGTGAGTACAGTCCCTCTGCACAACTGTGAGTGACTAGTGCATGCAAGTGTTACTGTATTTGCCTTTATACTAAGTCGTGGTGCAGCATGGGGAATGCAGTTGCTGGACTGTTTTCAAGCTACTAGAATACTCTTGTACTGCTGTGAGCTAAATAGTCACCCAGAATGTAACCTTGGTTAATTGTTTCTTTTCCAGTGTTTCCAGTGTAAGGCTTTGGCTATTCTTTTTTACTGCAGTAGTTGGGTTTCACACATCATGCAATTATTATAAAATCCAAACATGATTTATTACCTATAGGAGAATCTGTATGCCAGATTAGGGGACTCTGTTTATAATGTCGAAATACTGGATTCAAAAAGAACACCAAAAATTACCATGTGAATCATGGTGCAGCAGATGAAGATCAGAACTACGTCAGTTGATCCATGGTTGTGTTGCTTCACTCTGTCATGGATTTGCTGGCAAAGAGCAAATCAGTTCGCTGTGTGACACCTTGTTTTTACTGTTGATAAAATGGGCATCTTGCAGTTTCAACCTTACCTTTATGGATAACGGGCAATTTATAAAAGGTTGGCCACGTGAGCAAGGCTTTGCATTATTATATCTGGGGAATGTGTTTGTGTTTCAGTATTCAGTACACTAATCCACTTGTAACCTATGAGTGCGGCTATAGCAGAACTAACATGCTGATAGCAATGGGATCTGGATTGTTACGAGTACATGCTGTGGACAGATTTTGTCTCATCTTAGTTCAGTATATCATTACACTTGTTCAAGAGTGTCTGAATTCATTAGGCCTCTTGGGTCAGTTCAGCCAGCATATAGAGTTTGAGAGTAATATCCAGATAACTGAGGTGCCAAAGGTGTTACTTTTGCATACAATATTATGAATCGGACATAAATAAAGAGCATGTAAGAGAGACCTTGGCATTCAAATCCTTGTGGACCATAACCCTGTGAATAAATTGGAGAGAATCACGGGCAATTCCCATAGTACAATATGTAAACTGCACATTTAAGTTGTTCTGTCTCTGAACTTGCTTGTTTATATTCTTATAAGTGTCTTTAGGAGTGATGATGTTTTCTGGGAGTCTAAACGTACCTACCGTTAGAACACAGGTGCAAGTCCAGTGAAGACTGGAAGGAACTGAGAGTCATTACCAGGTGGTGGCTGTCCAGTAATTTGTGCCTGAAATCCGTTGCAGTAGAGATCCTAGAGGGTGGACGCCCACCTCACATTTGGTACCACTCATTATCCTTGCTGCCAGTCTCTGTGAACGTGTCGGAGTTAGAATGAGCGTACGCCTGAATAACTTCCCCAGAGATGCAGGCAGCTTCCTCACACCACCGCTCGAGCATGCTGGGAGGTGGAGTTGCATTCTGTTCCTTTTCCTTGGCTACTTTTAAGGAAAATTGAGGAGTTTTCTTGAATTGATAGTCTGGCATCTATACAAGGCAGTCCATTAATTTAGAATTGCAGTTTCCATTCAAACACACTTTCTTTGTTCTTGTTTTAAAATTAATGGGAGTAGTTGACGTATTTTAGGGAAGTTTTAGCTTCCATTTTTGAGGTTCTTTTAAAAGCAGTCCTGCAAAGTTTTTGTAATACATTGCAGATGAAAAGGATAATTTAGATATTACAAAAAGATTGCAATGAGCCTTCCTCAGATCCACAGAGGAAGAAGAGGCATAGAGGCTGCTGGAAGACTGTGGCTGCAGGAAGAAATAATGCGTCACAGATTGGCTCCCGTGGCTCTGAGATTAGCTGTTCAGGGACAGACTGTGGGTCCAAATTCTACCTCTGGCCTTTGGCCAGCAGCAAATGCCTAGGAAAAATAGAAGAAAAGGGCAAGAATACTGTGCTGCTTCCCCACCGTTTCTTCCCACAGCTGTAATTAGCTGGTGTCAAGGGTGGTCCCTTTTACTTATTAGGCCTAACTGGATTTTTTTTCCTTGAGTTTGACTAATCTCTTCTTGAACCCATATGAACTTTGGACACCAGCAATGCTGTGTAGCAGTAAGCTCTACTGTTCAGCTAAATGTTAGATGAAGGATTATTGCTTTTTTTTTTTTCCCCCTCAAATTTTCCATTTATGAATTTCATATCATGGTCCCTGTATGTTTTTTTAGAGAGGACAGTGAACTTCATCTCCAGTTCAACTTGAATAGCTTACACATGATTTTGGAGATCTTTATCATACTTACTGAGATAACAGGAGTGCACTAACGGACTGTTGCTATGGTTGAAATCTTCTATCAAATGGAGCTCAAGAAACTATTCTAAAACCTGTCTGAGTCATATGTAGAGGTGTTTTTGGAGGTGTATTTCTGTGTGATTGATGGAGCTAATCTGGTTAATTTCCATTTTCAGAAAAAAAAACGTTAAATGGCTTTGATTTTAACACTGATACCTCTGGGCAATGTTCTTCTATTACACTTACTGGAATTTTGTCATGACATCCTCAGATGGTGTAATTCAGAGATTGATATCAGATGAGCGTCTGTCCCTTTGTGCATAGCAAAGGGAACTCGTGGCCAATGAATGCAGACGTTTTAGTGACAAATACTAAAACAAAATTATGTTTGCTATTTCTAGGTAGGAGGCCTGCACACTCCCTCTCATCCGTCAGTACTCAGTGTAGCAGTGAAGATGACTCTCTTGCTGAAATGATGAAAGACAACGTTAAAGGCAAAGAGGAGTATAATATCAAAAGAGCATCTGATGATGCACCACATGCACAATATGGAAATGAGAACGGGGAGAACAAACTGCTCAGAATGGAGGAAGATCAGGAAACTTTTGCACTGGAAAAGGAAGGAATAGATGAAGCAGAAAAGGCAAAACGAGAAGATCTAACAGCAAGGGAAGATACTGGAATTTTTCATGACAATATAATGGCAATACAGCATCAAAGTCCTGAAGTTAATGGGGAACTCCAACAGGCTGGGTCAGTAGAAAGTAACATAGAGGAAGATGGGGAGAAAAATGCAAGCACCAGGAGGGATGATGGGGAGGAAAGTCTTCCAGTGCCTTTGGAAAGCAATATGACAGAAGTGGAAGATAGCAATGAAGAGTCTCCTCAGAGCGATGAAGGAGGTGGTGAGTACAGTCCCTCTGCACAACTGTGAGTGACTAGTGCATGCAAGTGTTACTGTATTTGCCTTTATACTAAGTCGTGGTGCAGCATGGGGAATGCAGTTGCTGGACTGTTTTCAAGCTACTAGAATACTCTTGTACTGCTGTGAGCTAAATAGTCACCCAGAATGTAACCTTGGTTAATTGTTTCTTTTCCAGTGTTTCCGGTGTAAGGCTTTGGCTATTCTTTTTTACTCCAGTAGTTGGGTTTCACACATCATGCAACTATTATAAAATCCAAACATGATTTATTACCGATAGGAGAATCTGTATGCCAGATTAGGGGACTCTGTTTATAATGTCGAAATACTGGATTCAAAAAGAACACCAAAAATTACCATGTGAATCATGGTGCAGCAGATGAAGATCAGAACTACGTCAGTTGATCCATGGTTGTGTTGCTTCACTCTGTCATGGATTTGCTGGCAAAGAGCAAATCAGTTCGCTGTGTGACACCTTGTTTTTACTGTTGATAAAATGGGCATCTTGCAGTTTCAACCTTACCTTTATGGATAACGGGCAATTTATAAAAGGTTGGCCACGTGAGCAAGGCTTTGCATTATTATATCTGGGGAATGTGTTTGTGTTTCAGTATTCAGTACACTAATCCACTTGTAACCTATGAGTGCGGCTATAGCAGAACTAACATGCTGATAGCAATGGGATCTGGATTGTTACGAGTACATGCTGTGGACAGATTTTGTCTCATCTTAGTTCAGTATATCATTACACTTGTTCAAGAGTGTCTGAATTCATTAGGCCTCTTGGGTCAGTTCAGCCAGCATATAGAGTTTGAGAGTAATATCCAGATAACTGAGGTGCCAAAGGTGTTACTTTTGCATACAATATTATGAATCGGACATAAATAAAGAGCATGTAAGAGAGACCTTGGCATTCAAATCCTTGTGGACCATAACCCTGTGAATAAATTGGAGAGAATCACGGGCAATTCCCATAGTACAATATGTAAACTGCACATTTAAGTTGTTCTGTCTCTGAACTTGCTTGTTTATATTCTTATAAGTGTCTTTAGGAGTGATGATGTTTTCTGGGAGTCTAAACGTACCTACCGTTAGAACACAGGTGCAAGTCCAGTGAAGACTGGAAGGAACTGAGAGTCATTACCAGGTGGTGGCTGTCCAGTAATTTGTGCCTGAAATCCGTTGCAGTAGAGATCCTAGAGGGTGGACGCCCACCTCACATTTGGTACCACTCATTATCCTTGCTGCCAGTCTCTGTGAACGTGTCGGAGTTAGAATGAGCGTACGCCTGAATAACTTCCCCAGAGATGCAGGCAGCTTCCTCACACCACCGCTCGAGCATGCTGGGAGATGGAGTTGCATTCTGTTCCTTTTCCTTGGCTACTTTTAAGGAAAATTGAGGAGTTTTCTTGAATTGATAGTCTGGCATCTATACAAGGCAGTCCATTAATTTAGAATTGCAGTTTCCATTCAAACACACTTTCTTTGTTCTTGTTTTAAAATTAATGGGAGTAGTTGACGTATTTTAGGGAAGTTTTAGCTTCCATTTTTGAGGTTCTTTTAAAAGCAGTCCTGCAAAGTTTTTGTAATACATTGCAGATGAAAAGGATAATTTAGATATTACAAAAAGATTGCAATGAGCCTTCCTCAGATCCACAGAGGAAGAAGAGGCATAGAGGCTGCTGGAAGACTGTGGCTGCAGGAAGAAATAATGCGTCACAGATTGGCTCCCGTGGCTCTGAGATTAGCTGTTCAGGGACAGACTGTGGGTCCAAATTCTACCTCTGGCCTTTGGCCAGCAGCAAATGCCTAGGAAAAATAGAAGAAAAGGGCAAGAATACTGTGCTGCTTCCCCACCGTTTCTTCCCACAGCTGTAATTAGCTGGTGTCAAGGGTGGTCCCTTTTACTTATTAGGCCTAACTGGATTTTTTTTCCTTGAGTTTGACTAATCTCTTCTTGAACCCATATGAACTTTGGACACCAGCAATGCTGTGTAGCAGTAAGCTCTACTGTTCAGCTAAATGTTAGATGAAGGATTATTGCTTTTTTTTTTTCCCCCCTCAAATTTTCCATTTATGAATTTCATATCATGGTCCCTGTATGTTTTTTTAGAGAGGACAGTGAACTTCATCTCCAGTTCAACTTGAATAGCTTACACATGATTTTGGAGATCTTTATCATACTTACTGAGATAACAGGAGTGCACTAACGGACTGTTGCTATGGTTGAAATCTTCTATCAAATGGAGCTCAAGAAACTATTCTAAAACCTGTCTGAGTCATATGTAGAGGTGTTTTTGGAGGTGTATTTCTGTGTGATTGATGGAGCTAATCTGGTTAATTTCCATTTTCAGAAAAAAAAACGTTAAATGGCTTTGATTTTAACACTGATACCTCTGGGCAATGTTCTTCTATTACACTTACTGGAATTTTGTCATGACATCCTCAGATGGTGTAATTCAGAGATTGATATCAGATGAGCGTCTGTCCCTTTGTGCATAGCAAAGGGAACTCGTGGCCAATGAATGCAGACGTTTTAGTGACAAATACTAAAACAAAATTATGTTTGCTATTTCTAGGTAGGAGGCCTGCACACTCCCTCTCATCCGTCAGTACTCAGTGTAGCAGTGAAGATGACTCTCTTGCTGAAATGATGAAAGACAACGTTAAAGGCAAAGAGGAGTATAATATCAAAAGAGCATCTGATGATGCACCACATGCACAATATGGAAATGAGAACGGGGAGAACAAACTGCTCAGACTGGAGGAAGATCAGGAAACTTTTGCACTGGAAAAGGAAGGAATAGATGAAGCAGAAAAGGCAAAACGAGAAGATCTAACAGCAAGGGAAGATACTGGAATTTTTCATGACAATATAATGGCAATACAGCATCAAAGTCCTGAAGTTAATGGGGAACTCCAACAGGCTGGGTCAGTAGAAAGTAACATAGAGGAAGATGGGGAGAAAAATGCAAGCACCAGGAGGGATGATGGGGAGGAAAGTCTTCCAGTGCCTTTGGAAAGCAATATGACAGAAGTGGAAGATAGCAATGAAGAGTCTCCTCAGAGCGATGAAGGAGGTGGTGAGTACAGTCCCTCTGCACAACTGTGAGTGACTAGTGCATGCAAGTGTTACTGTATTTGCCTTTATACTAAGTCGTGGTGCAGCATGGGGAATGCAGTTGCTGGACTGTTTTCAAGCTACTAGAATACTCTTGTACTGCTGTGAGCTAAATAGTCACCCAGAATGTAACCTTGGTTAATTGTTTCTTTTCCAGTGTTTCCGGTGTAAGGCTTTGGCTATTCTTTTTTACTCCAGTAGTTGGGTTTCACACATCATGCAACTATTATAAAATCCAAACATGATTTATTACCGATAGGAGAATCTGTATGCCAGATTAGGGGACTCTGTTTATAATGTCGAAATACTGGATTCAAAAAGAACACCAAAAATTACCATGTGAATCATGGTGCAGCAGATGAAGATCAGAACTACGTCAGTTGATCCATGGTTGTGTTGCTTCACTCTGTCATGGATTTGCTGGCAAAGAGCAAATCAGTTCGCTGTGTGACACCTTGTTTTTACTGTTGATAAAATGGGCATCTTGCAGTTTCAACCTTACCTTTATGGATAACGGGCAATTTATAAAAGGTTGGCCACGTGAGCAAGGCTTTGCATTATTATATCTGGGGAATGTGTTTGTGTTTCAGTATTCAGTACACTAATCCACTTGTAACCTATGAGTGCGGCTATAGCAGAACTAACATGCTGATAGCAATGGGATCTGGATTGTTACGAGTACATGCTGTGGACAGATTTTGTCTCATCTTAGTTCAGTATATCATTACACTTGTTCAAGAGTGTCTGAATTCATTAGGCCTCTTGGGTCAGTTCAGCCAGCATATAGAGTTTGAGAGTAATATCCAGATAACTGAGGTGCCAAAGGTGTTACTTTTGCATACAATATTATGAATCGGACATAAATAAAGAGCATGTAAGAGAGACCTTGGCATTCAAATCCTTGTGGACCATAACCCTGTGAATAAATTGGAGAGAATCACGGGCAATTCCCATAGTACAATATGTAAACTGCACATTTAAGTTGTTCTGTCTCTGAACTTGCTTGTTTATATTCTTATAAGTGTCTTTAGGAGTGATGATGTTTTCTGGGAGTCTAAACGTACCTACCGTTAGAACACAGGTGCAAGTCCAGTGAAGACTGGAAGGAACTGAGAGTCATTACCAGGTGGTGGCTGTCCAGTAATTTGTGCCTGAAATCCGTTGCAGTAGAGATCCTAGAGGGTGGACGCCCACCTCACATTTGGTACCACTCATTATCCTTGCTGCCAGTCTCTGTGAACGTGTCGGAGTTAGAATGAGCGTACGCCTGAATAACTTCCCCAGAGATGCAGGCAGCTTCCTCACACCACCGCTCGAGCATGCTGGGAGGTGGAGTTGCATTCTGTTCCTTTTCCTTGGCTACTTTTAAGGAAAATTGAGGAGTTTTCTTGAATTGATAGTCTGGCATCTATACAAGGCAGTCCATTAATTTAGAATTGCAGTTTCCATTCAAACACACTTTCTTTGTTCTTGTTTTAAAATTAATGGGAGTAGTTGACGTATTTTAGGGAAGTTTTAGCTTCCATTTTTGAGGTTCTTTTAAAAGCAGTCCTGCAAAGTTTTTGTAATACATTGCAGATGAAAAGGATAATTTAGATATTACAAAAAGATTGCAATGAGCCTTCCTCAGATCCACAGAGGAAGAAGAGGCATAGAGGCTGCTGGAAGACTGTGGCTGCAGGAAGAAATAATGCGTCACAGATTGGCTCCCGTGGCTCTGAGATTAGCTGTTCAGGGACAGACTGTGGGTCCAAATTCTACCTCTGGCCTTTGGCCAGCAGCAAATGCCTAGGAAAAATAGAAGAAAAGGGCAAGAATACTGTGCTGCTTCCCCACCGTTTCTTCCCACAGCTGTAATTAGCTGGTGTCAAGGGTGGTCCCTTTTACTTATTAGGCCTAACTGGATTTTTTTTCCTTGAGTTTGACTAATCTCTTCTTGAACCCATATGAACTTTGGACACCAGCAATGCTGTGTAGCAGTAAGCTCTACTGTTCAGCTAAATGTTAGATGAAGGATTATTGCTTTTTTTTTTTTCCCCCTCAAATTTTCCATTTATGAATTTCATATCATGGTCCCTGTATGTTTTTTTAGAGAGGACAGTGAACTTCATCTCCAGTTCAACTTGAATAGCTTACACATGATTTTGGAGATCTTTATCATACTTACTGAGATAACAGGAGTGCACTAACGGACTGTTGCTATGGTTGAAATCTTCTATCAAATGGAGCTCAAGAAACTATTCTAAAACCTGTCTGAGTCATATGTAGAGGTGTTTTTGGAGGTGTATTTCTGTGTGATTGATGGAGCTAATCTGGTTAATTTCCATTTTCAGAAAAAAAAACGTTAAATGGCTTTGATTTTAACACTGATACCTCTGGGCAATGTTCTTCTATTACACTTACTGGAATTTTGTCATGACATCCTCAGATGGTGTAATTCAGAGATTGATATCAGATGAGCGTCTGTCCCTTTGTGCATAGCAAAGGGAACTCGTGGCCAATGAATGCAGACGTTTTAGTGACAAATACTAAAACAAAATTATGTTTGCTATTTCTAGGTAGGAGGCCTGCACACTCCCTCTCATCCGTCAGTACTCAGTGTAGCAGTGAAGATGACTCTCTTGCTGAAATGATGAAAGACAACGTTAAAGGCAAAGAGGAGTATAATATCAAAAGAGCATCTGATGATGCACCACATGCACAATATGGAAATGAGAACGGGGAGAACAAACTGCTCAGAATGGAGGAAGATCAGGAAACTTTTGCACTGGAAAAGGAAGGAATAGATGAAGCAGAAAAGGCAAAACGAGAAGATCTAACAGCAAGGGAAGATACTGGAATTTTTCATGACAATATAATGGCAATACAGCATCAAAGTCCTGAAGTTAATGGGGAACTCCAACAGGCTGGGTCAGTAGAAAGTAACATAGAGGAAGATGGGGAGAAAAATGCAAGCACCAGGAGGGATGATGGGGAGGAAAGTCTTCCAGTGCCTTTGGAAAGCAATATGACAGAAGTGGAAGATAGCAATGAAGAGTCTCCTCAGAGCGATGAAGGAGGTGGTGAGTACAGTCCCTCTGCACAACTGTGAGTGACTAGTGCATGCAAGTGTTACTGTATTTGCCTTTATACTAAGTCGTGGTGCAGCATGGGGAATGCAGTTGCTGGACTGTTTTCAAGCTACTAGAATACTCTTGTACTGCTGTGAGCTAAATAGTCACCCAGAATGTAACCTTGGTTAATTGTTTCTTTTCCAGTGTTTCCGGTGTAAGGCTTTGGCTATTCTTTTTTACTCCAGTAGTTGGGTTTCACACATCATGCAACTATTATAAAATCCAAACATGATTTATTACCGATAGGAGAATCTGTATGCCAGATTAGGGGACTCTGTTTATAATGTCGAAATACTGGATTCAAAAAGAACACCAAAAATTACCATGTGAATCATGGTGCAGCAGATGAAGATCAGAACTACGTCAGTTGATCCATGGTTGTGTTGCTTCACTCTGTCATGGATTTGCTGGCAAAGAGCAAATCAGTTCGCTGTGTGACACCTTGTTTTTACTGTTGATAAAATGGGCATCTTGCAGTTTCAACCTTACCTTTATGGATAACGGGCAATTTATAAAAGGTTGGCCACGTGAGCAAGGCTTTGCATTATTATATCTGGGGAATGTGTTTGTGTTTCAGTATTCAGTACACTAATCCACTTGTAACCTATGAGTGCGGCTATAGCAGAACTAACATGCTGATAGCAATGGGATCTGGATTGTTACGAGTACATGCTGTGGACAGATTTTGTCTCATCTTAGTTCAGTATATCATTACACTTGTTCAAGAGTGTCTGAATTCATTAGGCCTCTTGGGTCAGTTCAGCCAGCATATAGAGTTTGAGAGTAATATCCAGATAACTGAGGTGCCAAAGGTGTTACTTTTGCATACAATATTATGAATCGGACATAAATAAAGAGCATGTAAGAGAGACCTTGGCATTCAAATCCTTGTGGACCATAACCCTGTGAATAAATTGGAGAGAATCACGGGCAATTCCCATAGTACAATATGTAAACTGCACATTTAAGTTGTTCTGTCTCTGAACTTGCTTGTTTATATTCTTATAAGTGTCTTTAGGAGTGATGATGTTTTCTGGGAGTCTAAACGTACCTACCGTTAGAACACAGGTGCAAGTCCAGTGAAGACTGGAAGGAACTGAGAGTCATTACCAGGTGGTGGCTGTCCAGTAATTTGTGCCTGAAATCCGTTGCAGTAGAGATCCTAGAGGGTGGACGCCCACCTCACATTTGGTACCACTCATTATCCTTGCTGCCAGTCTCTGTGAACGTGTCGGAGTTAGAATGAGCGTACGCCTGAATAACTTCCCCAGAGATGCAGGCAGCTTCCTCACACCACCGCTCGAGCATGCTGGGAGGTGGAGTTGCATTCTGTTTCTTTTCCTTGGCTACTTTTAAGGAAAATTGAGGAGTTTTCTTGAATTGATAGTCTGGCATCTATACAAGGCAGTCCATTAATTTAGAATTGCAGTTTCCATTCAAACACACTTTCTTTGTTCTTGTTTTAAAATTAATGGGAGTAGTTGACGTATTTTAGGGAAGTTTTAGCTTCCATTTTTGAGGTTCTTTTAAAAGCAGTCCTGCAAAGTTTTTGTAATACATTGCAGATGAAAAGGATAATTTAGATATTACAAAAAGATTGCAATGAGCCTTCCTCAGATCCACAGAGGAAGAAGAGGCATAGAGGCTGCTGGAAGACTGTGGCTGCAGGAAGAAATAATGCGTCACAGATTGGCTCCCGTGGCTCTGAGATTAGCTGTTCAGGGACAGACTGTGGGTCCAAATTCTACCTCTGGCCTTTGGCCAGCAGCAAATGCCTAGGAAAAATAGAAGAAAAGGGCAAGAATACTGTGCTGCTTCCCCACCGTTTCTTCCCACAGCTGTAATTAGCTGGTGTCAAGGGTGGTCCCTTTTACTTATTAGGCCTAACTGGATTTTTTTTCCTTGAGTTTGACTAATCTCTTCTTGAACCCATATGAACTTTGGACACCAGCAATGCTGTGTAGCAGTAAGCTCTACTGTTCAGCTAAATGTTAGATGAAGGATTATTGCTTTTTTTTTTTTCCCCCTCAAATTTTCCATTTATGAATTTCATATCATGGTCCCTGTATGTTTTTTTAGAGAGGACAGTGAACTTCATCTCCAGTTCAACTTGAATAGCTTACACATGATTTTGGAGATCTTTATCATACTTACTGAGATAACAGGAGTGCACTAACGGACTGTTGCTATGGTTGAAATCTTCTATCAAATGGAGCTCAAGAAACTATTCTAAAACCTGTCTGAGTCATATGTAGAGGTGTTTTTGGAGGTGTATTTCTGTGTGATTGATGGAGCTAATCTGGTTAATTTCCATTTTCAGAAAAAAAAACGTTAAATGGCTTTGATTTTAACACTGATACCTCTGGGCAATGTTCTTCTATTACACTTACTGGAATTTTGTCATGACATCCTCAGATGGTGTAATTCAGAGATTGATATCAGATGAGCGTCTGTCCCTTTGTGCATAGCAAAGGGAACTCGTGGCCAATGAATGCAGACGTTTTAGTGACAAATACTAAAACAAAATTATGTTTGCTATTTCTAGGTAGGAGGCCTGCACACTCCCTCTCATCCGTCAGTACTCAGTGTAGCAGTGAAGATGACTCTCTTGCTGAAATGATGAAAGACAACGTTAAAGGCAAAGAGGAGTATAATATCAAAAGAGCATCTGATGATGCACCACATGCACAATATGGAAATGAGAACGGGGAGAACAAACTGCTCAGAATGGAGGAAGATCAGGAAACTTTTGCACTGGAAAAGGAAGGAATAGATGAAGCAGAAAAGGCAAAACGAGAAGATCTAACAGCAAGGGAAGATACTGGAATTTTTCATGACAATATAATGGCAATACAGCATCAAAGTCCTGAAGTTAATGGGGAACTCCAACAGGCTGGGTCAGTAGAAAGTAACATAGAGGAAGATGGGGAGAAAAATGCAAGCACCAGGAGGGATGATGGGGAGGAAAGTCTTCCAGTGCCTTTGGAAAGCAATATGACAGAAGTGGAAGATAGCAATGAAGAGTCTCCTCAGAGCGATGAAGGAGGTGGTGAGTACAGTCCCTCTGCACAACTGTGAGTGACTAGTGCATGCAAGTGTTACTGTATTTGCCTTTATACTAAGTCGTGGTGCAGCATGGGGAATGCAGTTGCTGGACTGTTTTCAAGCTACTAGAATACTCTTGTACTGCTGTGAGCTAAATAGTCACCCAGAATGTAACCTTGGTTAATTGTTTCTTTTCCAGTGTTTCCGGTGTAAGGCTTTGGCTATTCTTTTTTACTCCAGTAGTTGGGTTTCACACATCATGCAACTATTATAAAATCCAAACATGATTTATTACCGATAGGAGAATCTGTATGCCAGATTAGGGGACTCTGTTTATAATGTCGAAATACTGGATTCAAAAAGAACACCAAAAATTACCATGTGAATCATGGTGCAGCAGATGAAGATCAGAACTACGTCAGTTGATCCATGGTTGTGTTGCTTCACTCTGTCATGGATTTGCTGGCAAAGAGCAAATCAGTTCGCTGTGTGACACCTTGTTTTTACTGTTGATAAAATGGGCATCTTGCAGTTTCAACCTTACCTTTATGGATAACGGGCAATTTATAAAAGGTTGGCCACGTGAGCAAGGCTTTGCATTATTATATCTGGGGAATGTGTTTGTGTTTCAGTATTCAGTACACTAATCCACTTGTAACCTATGAGTGCGGCTATAGCAGAACTAACATGCTGATAGCAATGGGATCTGGATTGTTACGAGTACATGCTGTGGACAGATTTTGTCTCATCTTAGTTCAGTATATCATTACACTTGTTCAAGAGTGTCTGAATTCATTAGGCCTCTTGGGTCAGTTCAGCCAGCATATAGAGTTTGAGAGTAATATCCAGATAACTGAGGTGCCAAAGGTGTTACTTTTGCATACAATATTATGAATCGGACATAAATAAAGAGCATGTAAGAGAGACCTTGGCATTCAAATCCTTGTGGACCATAACCCTGTGAATAAATTGGAGAGAATCACGGGCAATTCCCATAGTACAATATGTAAACTGCACATTTAAGTTGTTCTGTCTCTGAACTTGCTTGTTTATATTCTTATAAGTGTCTTTAGGAGTGATGATGTTTTCTGGGAGTCTAAACGTACCTACCGTTAGAACACAGGTGCAAGTCCAGTGAAGACTGGAAGGAACTGAGAGTCATTACCAGGTGGTGGCTGTCCAGTAATTTGTGCCTGAAATCCGTTGCAGTAGAGATCCTAGAGGGTGGACGCCCACCTCACATTTGGTACCACTCATTATCCTTGCTGCCAGTCTCTGTGAACGTGTCGGAGTTAGAATGAGCGTACGCCTGAATAACTTCCCCAGAGATGCAGGCAGCTTCCTCACACCACCGCTCGAGCATGCTGGGAGGTGGAGTTGCATTCTGTTCCTTTTCCTTGGCTACTTTTAAGGAAAATTGAGGAGTTTTCTTGAATTGATAGTCTGGCATCTATACAAGGCAGTCCATTAATTTAGAATTGCAGTTTCCATTCAAACACACTTTCTTTGTTCTTGTTTTAAAATTAATGGGAGTAGTTGACGTATTTTAGGGAAGTTTTAGCTTCCATTTTTGAGGTTCTTTTAAAAGCAGTCCTGCAAAGTTTTTGTAATACATTGCAGATGAAAAGGATAATTTAGATATTACAAAAAGATTGCAATGAGCCTTCCTCAGATCCACAGAGGAAGAAGAGGCATAGAGGCTGCTGGAAGACTGTGGCTGCAGGAAGAAATAATGCGTCACAGATTGGCTCCCGTGGCTCTGAGATTAGCTGTTCAGGGACAGACTGTGGGTCCAAATTCTACCTCTGGCCTTTGGCCAGCAGCAAATGCCTAGGAAAAATAGAAGAAAAGGGCAAGAATACTGTGCTGCTTCCCCACCGTTTCTTCCCACAGCTGTAATTAGCTGGTGTCAAGGGTGGTCCCTTTTACTTATTAGGCCTAACTGGATTTTTTTTCCTTGAGTTTGACTAATCTCTTCTTGAACCCATATGAACTTTGGACACCAGCAATGCTGTGTAGCAGTAAGCTCTACTGTTCAGCTAAATGTTAGATGAAGGATTATTGCTTTTTTTTTTTTCCCCCTCAAATTTTCCATTTATGAATTTCATATCATGGTCCCTGTATGTTTTTTTAGAGAGGACAGTGAACTTCATCTCCAGTTCAACTTGAATAGCTTACACATGATTTTGGAGATCTTTATCATACTTACTGAGATAACAGGAGTGCACTAACGGACTGTTGCTATGGTTGAAATCTTCTATCAAATGGAGCTCAAGAAACTATTCTAAAACCTGTCTGAGTCATATGTAGAGGTGTTTTTGGAGGTGTATTTCTGTGTGATTGATGGAGCTAATCTGGTTAATTTCCATTTTCAGAAAAAAAAACGTTAAATGGCTTTGATTTTAACACTGATACCTCTGGGCAATGTTCTTCTATTACACTTACTGGAATTTTGTCATGACATCCTCAGATGGTGTAATTCAGAGATTGATATCAGATGAGCGTCTGTCCCTTTGTGCATAGCAAAGGGAACTCGTGGCCAATGAATGCAGACGTTTTAGTGACAAATACTAAAACAAAATTATGTTTGCTATTTCTAGGTAGGAGGCCTGCACACTCCCTCTCATCCGTCAGTACTCAGTGTAGCAGTGAAGATGACTCTCTTGCTGAAATGATGAAAGACAACGTTAAAGGCAAAGAGGAGTATAATATCAAAAGAGCATCTGATGATGCACCACATGCACAATATGGAAATGAGAACGGGGAGAACAAACTGCTCAGAATGGAGGAAGATCAGGAAACTTTTGCACTGGAAAAGGAAGGAATAGATGAAGCAGAAAAGGCAAAACGAGAAGATCTAACAGCAAGGGAAGATACTGGAATTTTTCATGACAATATAATGGCAATACAGCATCAAAGTCCTGAAGTTAATGGGGAACTCCAACAGGCTGGGTCAGTAGAAAGTAACATAGAGGAAGATGGGGAGAAAAATGCAAGCACCAGGAGGGATGATGGGGAGGAAAGTCTTCCAGTGCCTTTGGAAAGCAATATGACAGAAGTGGAAGATAGCAATGAAGAGTCTCCTCAGAGCGATGAAGGAGGTGGTGAGTACAGTCCCTCTGCACAACTGTGAGTGACTAGTGCATGCAAGTGTTACTGTATTTGCCTTTATACTAAGTCGTGGTGCAGCATGGGGAATGCAGTTGCTGGACTGTTTTCAAGCTACTAGAATACTCTTGTACTGCTGTGAGCTAAATAGTCACCCAGAATGTAACCTTGGTTAATTGTTTCTTTTCCAGTGTTTCCAGTGTAAGGCTTTGGCTATTCTTTTTTACTGCAGTAGTTGGGTTTCACACATCATGCAATTATTATAAAATCCAAACATGATTTATTACCTATAGGAGAATCTGTATGCCAGATTAGGGGACTCTGTTTATAATGTCGAAATACTGGATTCAAAAAGAACACCAAAAATTACCATGTGAATCATGGTGCAGCAGATGAAGATCAGAACTACGTCAGTTGATCCATGGTTGTGTTGCTTCACTCTGTCATGGATTTGCTGGCAAAGAGCAAATCAGTTCGCTGTGTGACACCTTGTTTTTACTGTTGATAAAATGGGCATCTTGCAGTTTCAACCTTACCTTTATGGATAACGGGCAATTTATAAAAGGTTGGCCACGTGAGCAAGGCTTTGCATTATTATATCTGGGGAATGTGTTTGTGTTTCAGTATTCAGTACACTAATCCACTTGTAACCTATGAGTGCGGCTATAGCAGAACTAACATGCTGATAGCAATGGGATCTGGATTGTTACGAGTACATGCTGTGGACAGATTTTGTCTCATCTTAGTTCAGTATATCATTACACTTGTTCAAGAGTGTCTGAATTCATTAGGCCTCTTGGGTCAGTTCAGCCAGCATATAGAGTTTGAGAGTAATATCCAGATAACTGAGGTGCCAAAGGTGTTACTTTTGCATACAATATTATGAATCGGACATAAATAAAGAGCATGTAAGAGAGACCTTGGCATTCAAATCCTTGTGGACCATAACCCTGTGAATAAATTGGAGAGAATCACGGGCAATTCCCATAGTACAATATGTAAACTGCACATTTAAGTTGTTCTGTCTCTGAACTTGCTTGTTTATATTCTTATAAGTGTCTTTAGGAGTGATGATGTTTTCTGGGAGTCTAAACGTACCTACCGTTAGAACACAGGTGCAAGTCCAGTGAAGACTGGAAGGAACTGAGAGTCATTACCAGGTGGTGGCTGTCCAGTAATTTGTGCCTGAAATCCGTTGCAGTAGAGATCCTAGAGGGTGGACGCCCACCTCACATTTGGTACCACTCATTATCCTTGCTGCCAGTCTCTGTGAACGTGTCGGAGTTAGAATGAGCGTACGCCTGAATAACTTCCCCAGAGATGCAGGCAGCTTCCTCACACCACCGCTCGAGCATGCTGGGAGGTGGAGTTGCATTCTGTTCCTTTTCCTTGGCTACTTTTAAGGAAAATTGAGGAGTTTTCTTGAATTGATAGTCTGGCATCTATACAAGGCAGTCCATTAATTTAGAATTGCAGTTTCCATTCAAACACACTTTCTTTGTTCTTGTTTTAAAATTAATGGGAGTAGTTGACGTATTTTAGGGAAGTTTTAGCTTCCATTTTTGAGGTTCTTTTAAAAGCAGTCCTGCAAAGTTTTTGTAATACATTGCAGATGAAAAGGATAATTTAGATATTACAAAAAGATTGCAATGAGCCTTCCTCAGATCCACAGAGGAAGAAGAGGCATAGAGGCTGCTGGAAGACTGTGGCTGCAGGAAGAAATAATGCGTCACAGATTGGCTCCCGTGGCTCTGAGATTAGCTGTTCAGGGACAGACTGTGGGTCCAAATTCTACCTCTGGCCTTTGGCCAGCAGCAAATGCCTAGGAAAAATAGAAGAAAAGGGCAAGAATACTGTGCTGCTTCCCCACCGTTTCTTCCCACAGCTGTAATTAGCTGGTGTCAAGGGTGGTCCCTTTTACTTATTAGGCCTAACTGGATTTTTTTTCCTTGAGTTTGACTAATCTCTTCTTGAACCCATATGAACTTTGGACACCAGCAATGCTGTGTAGCAGTAAGCTCTACTGTTCAGCTAAATGTTAGATGAAGGATTATTGCTTTTTTTTTTTTCCCCCTCAAATTTTCCATTTATGAATTTCATATCATGGTCCCTGTATGTTTTTTTAGAGAGGACAGTGAACTTCATCTCCAGTTCAACTTGAATAGCTTACACATGATTTTGGAGATCTTTATCATACTTACTGAGATAACAGGAGTGCACTAACGGACTGTTGCTATGGTTGAAATCTTCTATCAAATGGAGCTCAAGAAACTATTCTAAAACCTGTCTGAGTCATATGTAGAGGTGTTTTTGGAGGTGTATTTCTGTGTGATTGATGGAGCTAATCTGGTTAATTTCCATTTTCAGAAAAAAAAACGTTAAATGGCTTTGATTTTAACACTGATACCTCTGGGCAATGTTCTTCTATTACACTTACTGGAATTTTGTCATGACATCCTCAGATGGTGTAATTCAGAGATTGATATCAGATGAGCGTCTGTCCCTTTGTGCATAGCAAAGGGAACTCGTGGCCAATGAATGCAGACGTTTTAGTGACAAATACTAAAACAAAATTATGTTTGCTATTTCTAGGTAGGAGGCCTGCACACTCCCTCTCATCCGTCAGTACTCAGTGTAGCAGTGAAGATGACTCTCTTGCTGAAATGATGAAAGACAACGTTAAAGGCAAAGAGGAGTATAATATCAAAAGAGCATCTGATGATGCACCACATGCACAATATGGAAATGAGAACGGGGAGAACAAACTGCTCAGAATGGAGGAAGATCAGGAAACTTTTGCACTGGAAAAGGAAGGAATAGATGAAGCAGAAAAGGCAAAACGAGAAGATCTAACAGCAAGGGAAGATACTGGAATTTTTCATGACAATATAATGGCAATACAGCATCAAAGTCCTGAAGTTAATGGGGAACTCCAACAGGCTGGGTCAGTAGAAAGTAACATAGAGGAAGATGGGGAGAAAAATGCAAGCACCAGGAGGGATGATGGGGAGGAAAGTCTTCCAGTGCCTTTGGAAAGCAATATGACAGAAGTGGAAGATAGCAATGAAGAGTCTCCTCAGAGCGATGAAGGAGGTGGTGAGTACAGTCCCTCTGCACAACTGTGAGTGACTAGTGCATGCAAGTGTTACTGTATTTGCCTTTATACTAAGTCGTGGTGCAGCATGGGGAATGCAGTTGCTGGACTGTTTTCAAGCTACTAGAATACTCTTGTACTGCTGTGAGCTAAATAGTCACCCAGAATGTAACCTTGGTTAATTGTTTCTTTTCCAGTGTTTCCGGTGTAAGGCTTTGGCTATTCTTTTTTACTCCAGTAGTTGGGTTTCACACATCATGCAACTATTATAAAATCCAAACATGATTTATTACCGATAGGAGAATCTGTATGCCAGATTAGGGGACTCTGTTTATAATGTCGAAATACTGGATTCAAAAAGAACACCAAAAATTACCATGTGAATCATGGTGCAGCAGATGAAGATCAGAACTACGTCAGTTGATCCATGGTTGTGTTGCTTCACTCTGTCATGGATTTGCTGGCAAAGAGCAAATCAGTTCGCTGTGTGACACCTTGTTTTTACTGTTGATAAAATGGGCATCTTGCAGTTTCAACCTTACCTTTATGGATAACGGGCAATTTATAAAAGGTTGGCCACGTGAGCAAGGCTTTGCATTATTATATCTGGGGAATGTGTTTGTGTTTCAGTATTCAGTACACTAATCCACTTGTAACCTATGAGTGCGGCTATAGCAGAACTAACATGCTGATAGCAATGGGATCTGGATTGTTACGAGTACATGCTGTGGACAGATTTTGTCTCATCTTAGTTCAGTATATCATTACACTTGTTCAAGAGTGTCTGAATTCATTAGGCCTCTTGGGTCAGTTCAGCCAGCATATAGAGTTTGAGAGTAATATCCAGATAACTGAGGTGCCAAAGGTGTTACTTTTGCATACAATATTATGAATCGGACATAAATAAAGAGCATGTAAGAGAGACCTTGGCATTCAAATCCTTGTGGACCATAACCCTGTGAATAAATTGGAGAGAATCACGGGCAATTCCCATAGTACAATATGTAAACTGCACATTTAAGTTGTTCTGTCTCTGAACTTGCTTGTTTATATTCTTATAAGTGTCTTTAGGAGTGATGATGTTTTCTGGGAGTCTAAACGTACCTACCGTTAGAACACAGGTGCAAGTCCAGTGAAGACTGGAAGGAACTGAGAGTCATTACCAGGTGGTGGCTGTCCAGTAATTTGTGCCTGAAATCCGTTGCAGTAGAGATCCTAGAGGGTGGACGCCCACCTCACATTTGGTACCACTCATTATCCTTGCTGCCAGTCTCTGTGAACGTGTCGGAGTTAGAATGAGCGTACGCCTGAATAACTTCCCCAGAGATGCAGGCAGCTTCCTCACACCACCGCTCGAGCATGCTGGGAGGTGGAGTTGCATTCTGTTCCTTTTCCTTGGCTACTTTTAAGGAAAATTGAGGAGTTTTCTTGAATTGATAGTCTGGCATCTATACAAGGCAGTCCATTAATTTAGAATTGCAGTTTCCATTCAAACACACTTTCTTTGTTCTTGTTTTAAAATTAATGGGAGTAGTTGACGTATTTTAGGGAAGTTTTAGCTTCCATTTTTGAGGTTCTTTTAAAAGCAGTCCTGCAAAGTTTTTGTAATACATTGCAGATGAAAAGGATAATTTAGATATTACAAAAAGATTGCAATGAGCCTTCCTCAGATCCACAGAGGAAGAAGAGGCATAGAGGCTGCTGGAAGACTGTGGCTGCAGGAAGAAATAATGCGTCACAGATTGGCTCCCGTGGCTCTGAGATTAGCTGTTCAGGGACAGACTGTGGGTCCAAATTCTACCTCTGGCCTTTGGCCAGCAGCAAATGCCTAGGAAAAATAGAAGAAAAGGGCAAGAATACTGTGCTGCTTCCCCACCGTTTCTTCCCACAGCTGTAATTAGCTGGTGTCAAGGGTGGTCCCTTTTACTTATTAGGCCTAACTGGATTTTTTTTCCTTGAGTTTGACTAATCTCTTCTTGAACCCATATGAACTTTGGACACCAGCAATGCTGTGTAGCAGTAAGCTCTACTGTTCAGCTAAATGTTAGATGAAGGATTATTGCTTTTTTTTTTTTCCCCCTCAAATTTTCCATTTATGAATTTCATATCATGGTCCCTGTATGTTTTTTTAGAGAGGACAGTGAACTTCATCTCCAGTTCAACTTGAATAGCTTACACATGATTTTGGAGATCTTTATCATACTTACTGAGATAACAGGAGTGCACTAACGGACTGTTGCTATGGTTGAAATCTTCTATCAAATGGAGCTCAAGAAACTATTCTAAAACCTGTCTGAGTCATATGTAGAGGTGTTTTTGGAGGTGTATTTCTGTGTGATTGATGGAGCTAATCTGGTTAATTTCCATTTTCAGAAAAAAAAACGTTAAATGGCTTTGATTTTAACACTGATACCTCTGGGCAATGTTCTTCTATTACACTTACTGGAATTTTGTCATGACATCCTCAGATGGTGTAATTCAGAGATTGATATCAGATGAGCGTCTGTCCCTTTGTGCATAGCAAAGGGAACTCGTGGCCAATGAATGCAGACGTTTTAGTGACAAATACTAAAACAAAATTATGTTTGCTATTTCTAGGTAGGAGGCCTGCACACTCCCTCTCATCCGTCAGTACTCAGTGTAGCAGTGAAGATGACTCTCTTGCTGAAATGATGAAAGACAACGTTAAAGGCAAAGAGGAGTATAATATCAAAAGAGCATCTGATGATGCACCACATGCACAATATGGAAATGAGAACGGGGAGAACAAACTGCTCAGAATGGAGGAAGATCAGGAAACTTTTGCACTGGAAAAGGAAGGAATAGATGAAGCAGAAAAGGCAAAACGAGAAGATCTAACAGCAAGGGAAGATACTGGAATTTTTCATGACAATATAATGGCAATACAGCATCAAAGTCCTGAAGTTAATGGGGAACTCCAACAGGCTGGGTCAGTAGAAAGTAACATAGAGGAAGATGGGGAGAAAAATGCAAGCACCAGGAGGGATGATGGGGAGGAAAGTCTTCCAGTGCCTTTGGAAAGCAATATGACAGAAGTGGAAGATAGCAATGAAGAGTCTCCTCAGAGCGATGAAGGAGGTGGTGAGTACAGTCCCTCTGCACAACTGTGAGTGACTAGTGCATGCAAGTGTTACTGTATTTGCCTTTATACTAAGTCGTGGTGCAGCATGGGGAATGCAGTTGCTGGACTGTTTTCAAGCTACTAGAATACTCTTGTACTGCTGTGAGCTAAATAGTCACCCAGAATGTAACCTTGGTTAATTGTTTCTTTTCCAGTGTTTCCGGTGTAAGGCTTTGGCTATTCTTTTTTACTCCAGTAGTTGGGTTTCACACATCATGCAACTATTATAAAATCCAAACATGATTTATTACCGATAGGAGAATCTGTATGCCAGATTAGGGGACTCTGTTTATAATGTCGAAATACTGGATTCAAAAAGAACACCAAAAATTACCATGTGAATCATGGTGCAGCAGATGAAGATCAGAACTACGTCAGTTGATCCATGGTTGTGTTGCTTCACTCTGTCATGGATTTGCTGGCAAAGAGCAAATCAGTTCGCTGTGTGACACCTTGTTTTTACTGTTGATAAAATGGGCATCTTGCAGTTTCAACCTTACCTTTATGGATAACGGGCAATTTATAAAAGGTTGGCCACGTGAGCAAGGCTTTGCATTATTATATCTGGGGAATGTGTTTGTGTTTCAGTATTCAGTACACTAATCCACTTGTAACCTATGAGTGCGGCTATAGCAGAACTAACATGCTGATAGCAATGGGATCTGGATTGTTACGAGTACATGCTGTGGACAGATTTTGTCTCATCTTAGTTCAGTATATCATTACACTTGTTCAAGAGTGTCTGAATTCATTAGGCCTCTTGGGTCAGTTCAGCCAGCATATAGAGTTTGAGAGTAATATCCAGATAACTGAGGTGCCAAAGGTGTTACTTTTGCATACAATATTATGAATCGGACATAAATAAAGAGCATGTAAGAGAGACCTTGGCATTCAAATCCTTGTGGACCATAACCCTGTGAATAAATTGGAGAGAATCACGGGCAATTCCCATAGTACAATATGTAAACTGCACATTTAAGTTGTTCTGTCTCTGAACTTGCTTGTTTATATTCTTATAAGTGTCTTTAGGAGTGATGATGTTTTCTGGGAGTCTAAACGTACCTACCGTTAGAACACAGGTGCAAGTCCAGTGAAGACTGGAAGGAACTGAGAGTCATTACCAGGTGGTGGCTGTCCAGTAATTTGTGCCTGAAATCCGTTGCAGTAGAGATCCTAGAGGGTGGACGCCCACCTCACATTTGGTACCACTCATTATCCTTGCTGCCAGTCTCTGTGAACGTGTCGGAGTTAGAATGAGCGTACGCCTGAATAACTTCCCCAGAGATGCAGGCAGCTTCCTCACACCACCGCTCGAGCATGCTGGGAGGTGGAGTTGCATTCTGTTCCTTTTCCTTGGCTACTTTTAAGGAAAATTGAGGAGTTTTCTTGAATTGATAGTCTGGCATCTATACAAGGCAGTCCATTAATTTAGAATTGCAGTTTCCATTCAAACACACTTTCTTTGTTCTTGTTTTAAAATTAATGGGAGTAGTTGACGTATTTTAGGGAAGTTTTAGCTTCCATTTTTGAGGTTCTTTTAAAAGCAGTCCTGCAAAGTTTTTGTAATACATTGCAGATGAAAAGGATAATTTAGATATTACAAAAAGATTGCAATGAGCCTTCCTCAGATCCACAGAGGAAGAAGAGGCATAGAGGCTGCTGGAAGACTGTGGCTGCAGGAAGAAATAATGCGTCACAGATTGGCTCCCGTGGCTCTGAGATTAGCTGTTCAGGGACAGACTGTGGGTCCAAATTCTACCTCTGGCCTTTGGCCAGCAGCAAATGCCTAGGAAAAATAGAAGAAAAGGGCAAGAATACTGTGCTGCTTCCCCACCGTTTCTTCCCACAGCTGTAATTAGCTGGTGTCAAGGGTGGTCCCTTTTACTTATTAGGCCTAACTGGATTTTTTTTCCTTGAGTTTGACTAATCTCTTCTTGAACCCATATGAACTTTGGACACCAGCAATGCTGTGTAGCAGTAAGCTCTACTGTTCAGCTAAATGTTAGATGAAGGATTATTGCTTTTTTTTTTTTCCCCCTCAAATTTTCCATTTATGAATTTCATATCATGGTCCCTGTATGTTTTTTTAGAGAGGACAGTGAACTTCATCTCCAGTTCAACTTGAATAGCTTACACATGATTTTGGAGATCTTTATCATACTTACTGAGATAACAGGAGTGCACTAACGGACTGTTGCTATGGTTGAAATCTTCTATCAAATGGAGCTCAAGAAACTATTCTAAAACCTGTCTGAGTCATATGTAGAGGTGTTTTTGGAGGTGTATTTCTGTGTGATTGATGGAGCTAATCTGGTTAATTTCCATTTTCAGAAAAAAAAACGTTAAATGGCTTTGATTTTAACACTGATACCTCTGGGCAATGTTCTTCTATTACACTTACTGGAATTTTGTCATGACATCCTCAGATGGTGTAATTCAGAGATTGATATCAGATGAGCGTCTGTCCCTTTGTGCATAGCAAAGGGAACTCGTGGCCAATGAATGCAGACGTTTTAGTGACAAATACTAAAACAAAATTATGTTTGCTATTTCTAGGTAGGAGGCCTGCACACTCCCTCTCATCCGTCAGTACTCAGTGTAGCAGTGAAGATGACTCTCTTGCTGAAATGATGAAAGACAACGTTAAAGGCAAAGAGGAGTATAATATCAAAAGAGCATCTGATGATGCACCACATGCACAATATGGAAATGAGAACGGGGAGAACAAACTGCTCAGAATGGAGGAAGATCAGGAAACTTTTGCACTGGAAAAGGAAGGAATAGATGAAGCAGAAAAGGCAAAACGAGAAGATCTAACAGCAAGGGAAGATACTGGAATTTTTCATGACAATATAATGGCAATACAGCATCAAAGTCCTGAAGTTAATGGGGAACTCCAACAGGCTGGGTCAGTAGAAAGTAACATAGAGGAAGATGGGGAGAAAAATGCAAGCACCAGGAGGGATGATGGGGAGGAAAGTCTTCCAGTGCCTTTGGAAAGCAATATGACAGAAGTGGAAGATAGCAATGAAGAGTCTCCTCAGAGCGATGAAGGAGGTGGTGAGTACAGTCCCTCTGCACAACTGTGAGTGACTAGTGCATGCAAGTGTTACTGTATTTGCCTTTATACTAAGTCGTGGTGCAGCATGGGGAATGCAGTTGCTGGACTGTTTTCAAGCTACTAGAATACTCTTGTACTGCTGTGAGCTAAATAGTCACCCAGAATGTAACCTTGGTTAATTGTTTCTTTTCCAGTGTTTCCGGTGTAAGGCTTTGGCTATTCTTTTTTACTCCAGTAGTTGGGTTTCACACATCATGCAACTATTATAAAATCCAAACATGATTTATTACCGATAGGAGAATCTGTATGCCAGATTAGGGGACTCTGTTTATAATGTCGAAATACTGGATTCAAAAAGAACACCAAAAATTACCATGTGAATCATGGTGCAGCAGATGAAGATCAGAACTACGTCAGTTGATCCATGGTTGTGTTGCTTCACTCTGTCATGGATTTGCTGGCAAAGAGCAAATCAGTTCGCTGTGTGACACCTTGTTTTTACTGTTGATAAAATGGGCATCTTGCAGTTTCAACCTTACCTTTATGGATAACGGGCAATTTATAAAAGGTTGGCCACGTGAGCAAGGCTTTGCATTATTATATCTGGGGAATGTGTTTGTGTTTCAGTATTCAGTACACTAATCCACTTGTAACCTATGAGTGCGGCTATAGCAGAACTAACATGCTGATAGCAATGGGATCTGGATTGTTACGAGTACATGCTGTGGACAGATTTTGTCTCATCTTAGTTCAGTATATCATTACACTTGTTCAAGAGTGTCTGAATTCATTAGGCCTCTTGGGTCAGTTCAGCCAGCATATAGAGTTTGAGAGTAATATCCAGATAACTGAGGTGCCAAAGGTGTTACTTTTGCATACAATATTATGAATCGGACATAAATAAAGAGCATGTAAGAGAGACCTTGGCATTCAAATCCTTGTGGACCATAACCCTGTGAATAAATTGGAGAGAATCACGGGCAATTCCCATAGTACAATATGTAAACTGCACATTTAAGTTGTTCTGTCTCTGAACTTGCTTGTTTATATTCTTATAAGTGTCTTTAGGAGTGATGATGTTTTCTGGGAGTCTAAACGTACCTACCGTTAGAACACAGGTGCAAGTCCAGTGAAGACTGGAAGGAACTGAGAGTCATTACCAGGTGGTGGCTGTCCAGTAATTTGTGCCTGAAATCCGTTGCAGTAGAGATCCTAGAGGGTGGACGCCCACCTCACATTTGGTACCACTCATTATCCTTGCTGCCAGTCTCTGTGAACGTGTCGGAGTTAGAATGAGCGTACGCCTGAATAACTTCCCCAGAGATGCAGGCAGCTTCCTCACACCACCGCTCGAGCATGCTGGGAGGTGGAGTTGCATTCTGTTCCTTTTCCTTGGCTACTTTTAAGGAAAATTGAGGAGTTTTCTTGAATTGATAGTCTGGCATCTATACAAGGCAGTCCATTAATTTAGAATTGCAGTTTCCATTCAAACACACTTTCTTTGTTCTTGTTTTAAAATTAATGGGAGTAGTTGACGTATTTTAGGGAAGTTTTAGCTTCCATTTTTGAGGTTCTTTTAAAAGCAGTCCTGCAAAGTTTTTGTAATACATTGCAGATGAAAAGGATAATTTAGATATTACAAAAAGATTGCAATGAGCCTTCCTCAGATCCACAGAGGAAGAAGAGGCATAGAGGCTGCTGGAAGACTGTGGCTGCAGGAAGAAATAATGCGTCACAGATTGGCTCCCGTGGCTCTGAGATTAGCTGTTCAGGGACAGACTGTGGGTCCAAATTCTACCTCTGGCCTTTGGCCAGCAGCAAATGCCTAGGAAAAATAGAAGAAAAGGGCAAGAATACTGTGCTGCTTCCCCACCGTTTCTTCCCACAGCTGTAATTAGCTGGTGTCAAGGGTGGTCCCTTTTACTTATTAGGCCTAACTGGATTTTTTTTCCTTGAGTTTGACTAATCTCTTCTTGAACCCATATGAACTTTGGACACCAGCAATGCTGTGTAGCAGTAAGCTCTACTGTTCAGCTAAATGTTAGATGAAGGATTATTGCTTTTTTTTTTTTCCCCCTCAAATTTTCCATTTATGAATTTCATATCATGGTCCCTGTATGTTTTTTTAGAGAGGACAGTGAACTTCATCTCCAGTTCAACTTGAATAGCTTACACATGATTTTGGAGATCTTTATCATACTTACTGAGATAACAGGAGTGCACTAACGGACTGTTGCTATGGTTGAAATCTTCTATCAAATGGAGCTCAAGAAACTATTCTAAAACCTGTCTGAGTCATATGTAGAGGTGTTTTTGGAGGTGTATTTCTGTGTGATTGATGGAGCTAATCTGGTTAATTTCCATTTTCAGAAAAAAAAACGTTAAATGGCTTTGATTTTAACACTGATACCTCTGGGCAATGTTCTTCTATTACACTTACTGGAATTTTGTCATGACATCCTCAGATGGTGTAATTCAGAGATTGATATCAGATGAGCGTCTGTCCCTTTGTGCATAGCAAAGGGAACTCGTGGCCAATGAATGCAGACGTTTTAGTGACAAATACTAAAACAAAATTATGTTTGCTATTTCTAGGTAGGAGGCCTGCACACTCCCTCTCATCCGTCAGTACTCAGTGTAGCAGTGAAGATGACTCTCTTGCTGAAATGATGAAAGACAACGTTAAAGGCAAAGAGGAGTATAATATCAAAAGAGCATCTGATGATGCACCACATGCACAATATGGAAATGAGAACGGGGAGAACAAACTGCTCAGAATGGAGGAAGATCAGGAAACTTTTGCACTGGAAAAGGAAGGAATAGATGAAGCAGAAAAGGCAAAACGAGAAGATCTAACAGCAAGGGAAGATACTGGAATTTTTCATGACAATATAATGGCAATACAGCATCAAAGTCCTGAAGTTAATGGGGAACTCCAACAGGCTGGGTCAGTAGAAAGTAACATAGAGGAAGATGGGGAGAAAAATGCAAGCACCAGGAGGGATGATGGGGAGGAAAGTCTTCCAGTGCCTTTGGAAAGCAATATGACAGAAGTGGAAGATAGCAATGAAGAGTCTCCTCAGAGCGATGAAGGAGGTGGTGAGTACAGTCCCTCTGCACAACTGTGAGTGACTAGTGCATGCAAGTGTTACTGTATTTGCCTTTATACTAAGTCGTGGTGCAGCATGGGGAATGCAGTTGCTGGACTGTTTTCAAGCTACTAGAATACTCTTGTACTGCTGTGAGCTAAATAGTCACCCAGAATGTAACCTTGGTTAATTGTTTCAGGCAGTGTAAAAGAATAGTCGTCTGCACTGGTGCTGACATAAAGGAGAGCCGCAAGCCATCGTAGATGAAATTTCCAGTTGTCCTTCTGTATGCTGGATTTGCAGTGGAATGTAGAATGCTTTTCCTTTACCTCAATAGAAATTTTTGGTTCTGTTTCTATTGCTTTCTGTTCACTGTAGTGCATCTATCTAAGATAGCCATGTGTGGAATAAACAATTTGAATGCTGGTGCTTAATGCTTTGCAAGTCTGTTGCTGCTGGGTTACTTTGACTGTGTTGTGCATTGCTTTTGCTTTGTTATGCATTCATAATTGAGACAGTAAAGACAGTAACATACTATTCATTGAATAGTGCTGAAGTCTTCAAAGATGTTTGCTTCTGAAACCCCTCTCTTCACTTGTGTGAAAGAAACTTCAATTTAAGCACCTTCACCACTAGGTTCAGATGAGTCGAGTAAGAACTACTGAAGAAGACAGGACTTTAAAAACCTAGAGGATAGAATATTACGCTGTAATACAAAACCAAGGAAAGACCAATCAAATGTGTCAAGCCGGTATCAATCTGATACCGAGTTAGCCTAAGACAATAGCATTGTTCTTTATTAGCATAAATTCCTGCGTGCTTACATTCAACACACATGGTTTCATGGCTCTAGGTTTGAACAGAGATCCTCTATCAAATATAGACAGATTGTCCAAATGTTATGTAGGTAACAGCGTTTACATCTTAATCAAGTCCTGCATCATCTCTGCTGCCAGGAGACTACCTGAGATTCAGGGACAGTGCAGATCAAGGAAGGACAAGAAAAATCATCGAATCATAAAAATTACAGATAGGAACGACTTCCTAAATTGCATACAGATTTTTCCCTGTCTACATGGGAGTCGTCTAGGTAAATTTTATAGTAAATGAAGAATTGCCAAGGAACTGCGTGTAGAGCAATGACAGAAAAAGATAATACCCTTTCTGAGATATACTGAGCTGCTAAAGAAATATTGTGGGGTAACAAAGGTCACATGGGAATCTTAGCTTCCTCTAGGCACTTAGCACAGTTGCTGCCATGATAAAGATTCTAATTAAAAAATTTAAGGATGTCTATAGTCTTAAAAGAAATGCCAGATGGCTACAACTCCAGTCCTCCAAAAGGCTGAGGGCTAAAAGCCTCCAGAGACACCCAGGGGGCTGAAAGAGCTCAGTCCTTTACTGCGATTGCAGAATTGGTTCTCAGTCTGTTCTTGGGCCTCCCTGATTTTTTCACATGAACTTCTCTGTAGGGCTGGTCATTCTCATCAGCCGTCCAGCCTGCGTTTAGATGAGACTGATACAGCACTGTTTTGGTTTTGCCCCGATGAGACCCATCATGCTCTGCTCGTGACAGGATTTCTTCTAACCAGTGCTGTCATTAACAGCGCAGAACTAATTTATCAGAGAAGATTGTATATGCTGAAGAAAGCAAAAGGTGCAAAACACTCCTCTGGGGTTGTTCAGTTGCAGGCTGAGTCTGGGCAAATCACAACTGGTGGTGTGACAGGATCTGTCAGAAGTATGGAAGTACCTGGGATGGGCTCCTGCTGCGCGTTTTCTGATCTTGCTGTGCTCTTTGTGACAAGGACATATTGCTGATCTCAAGAGAGAGGATTATTGTGAGCAGTATTTGTCATCCTTCCCTGGGCTCTTGTTTTGATAGACTGTCAATTCCCTTTTGTCAAATGTTACGCAGGCAGTAAACTGTGAAGAATGGGAACTGCCAGCTAGTCAGACTTCAGGCCTATAACCAGGTCAAAGGAAAATATATGCACCATACGTAGCAAAGCACTTGGTATTTCAGCAAGTCGAAGGAAGTGCTGCCTGTACCTCTGTGTGAGGCAGCCAAGGGATGTCCTGGAGCAGAAAGCTTCTTGTCTTCTCTGCAGAGCTGAAATGTCAGAATGACTCAAGCAGGTTGTGCGCTACTGCGCAGAGACTTTTGTCAGGATCTCCTGGGTCCCAGGAGGAACCTTATAAATGCTCAACTTTCATGGTTCCTTGCAGAGCAGATCTTAGTGCTTCACCCAGGTGAAATGTGAGAGCAAGGAGTGAAGCCATCACTGCCCTTTAGGACCTATGGTATAGGCAAAAAGGCATTCATGCTGAGCAAGTGCCTTTTGTACTGTAGACTGAAATGGTCTTTTAAAAATGTTCTCACATTTCTTTTCAGAGCTGTGTGGGTGCAGGGTACTGACGGGGTAGGAAGGATGGGTGTAAGCATAAAGTAGGAGGAAGAAGAAGAAAAAATAAAAACACAAGTGAAAAAAAGAAGAAAAATAACATATACGAGGGCAAGTAGCAAGACAGAATCAACAGTAGAAAAAAACAACCTCATAGGAAAAAGGTGAGCGAGCACAGGGTGTGCATTGGCAAGAGAGAGGGAGGGATTTGGGAAGAGTGCAAGGTTGTGGCGGGGGAAGACAGTGTTAAGTCTTCTCCTCACTGCAAGCTAGTGGCAACAACACCTCTCCCACTCCTGGACTTTTCAGTGCCCTGTCTGACTCTGAAGCAGCAGGCAGATTAAATCCCATACACACAGCTACATGTATAAAGAAATCAGTCTCATACGAATTGATAGCCATTTTTCTTAATAAATTGCTGGAGGGAACATTATGCCACATGCAAGTACATGTGATTTCAATACATGACGCCCAGAAGTGACAGCGATCCATAGAAGACCTGTACAAACGTTTTGAGGCAAGACAGTATTTCTGTGGGTTAAGTGGGCAATTTGGATAAGACTAGTGGCCAGGTCGGTTAGTCTTATTGTGCTTATTTTTATGCAACTGATTTTCTTCTGGCAGAGCTCCTAGTAACTTCAGAAGTGCCCGACAGATCAGCCCAGAGGCACATCTCTCACAGTAGTCTGTGTCTCGCAGTGGCAAGAGAAGATGCTATTCACAAACACGAGAGCCTCTGTTTTCTGAACTTCACTCATTTTGTAGCTCTCCTGCACTCCAATCTGTTGTATAATAGCTGTTAGAAAAAAATGCCTGCCAATCCTTTGGTATCCATTTATGCATCTGATGTCCATGAGTTTGTCTAGTCTGTTTTGAATCTGCTGATACTGCCAGCCCTTCAGGCTCCTGTCACAGCAGGTTCACTGCTTCTGTCCTGTCCATTCTTTATGAAGCCCAAAATTTTGGGTACCTTTATTACATCCTCTACTGCAGAGTGGCCCAAAGTCAGCCAGTTCCTTAGTGTGGCAGCATTAGCTTTTTACTCATGGCTCCTTATTTTTATTTTCAGAGAAATCGAAATAAGGTGTTGCTTGAAAGTCAAGATATCCTACCATATAACATCTCTTTATCTAGGCTGTGAGTCATGATTTAGCCAGAAGCATGCTGAGTGGTTTGTTGTGGCAATTGGTTTCAGGCTCTGTATTTTTGTAACAGAAGGACAAGTCAGGATTCAGATCTTTTTTCCTCGCTGGCTGAAACCCTGCTCCTTTACTCTCAAACAAAATACTTTGTCTAAATAAAATGCCATAGGCTGATTCTGGGAAGATCATTGGTGAAGGTATTGAAAAGTGTGCATGTTCTCACTGAGCCTTGACGTAGAACTTGTCTGTAGACATCTAGAAACTGAAACTTGGCACAAGAGTCTCTGCAGCACTTCCACTGCATACGATGAAGCTGACCAGTGTACTGCTTCATGTCACATACAGTAATAAGATCTAGAAATGTTGTGATTGTCTCCTTTATGATCTGAAAGTTATTCTTGACATAAGTATCGAGTACAAGCAATTGACTGAGTTACTCCCTTTCGGTCAAAGACATGATTGTTCCAAACTGCAGAGGAGCAGTCTGAAACATCTGACCACTGGCACCATCCAAGCAGCAACAGGAATTAATCAAGTCTCACACTAACAGTCATAACACAAACAAAAGTGGGCAGCTGTTTCAGAGATGTACCTGAAGGGCGGTGGTTCCTAATGGACACAGTATACTGGCAATAGAGGCCATTTGGCAGTAAAACCAAGTGCGAGATTTGACTTTATGCTGTCAATCCATACCAGTGGCAAACTAGCAAGCTCTTTGTGTAACAGACTAAGCCAATAAGTGTATGTAAGGGACGAGGCCCACGTGTCTGTGCTGTAAGCACAGACAATGCCCCAGGGAAAGCTCCAGAAGCCAGCCATGGGGAGGGGCCTGGTGTCACTCTCCTTGACTGACTAATGTGTCAACCACTCCTGGAGCTGGGGTGAGAGAAGACTCTAGAAACCTTGGGCTGGAGCCAATAAATAGGGGCGCACGTGAGCCCCCGGGGGCACTCTCTCTCCGCACTGACCCCCCCCGTTGGCAGGTCCGACGCTGGATCCAGGACTGGTGATCTCTTTGTCCCTCTCTCTCTACTTTCCTGCTGCTCAGCTCTCTCTCTCTTTCTCTTTTTCCTTCTCCTTCTTGCTCTCCGTTTTTGATGTTGTTAAGTAATACAAGGCCTACCTCAACTCACCACAAAGCCGCTTAGCTTGTGTTATATATTAAGACATAGAGGGTTGATGCTTATAGAAGTGTTTGTGCCATTCAAGTTGGAGTTTGTTTTTTGGACCTTGAGTGCTATTTCACCTTAATCCACACCGAGGGGATTTGCGGATCTTAGTCACTCTCCCCTTCCTGCAGGTGGGGCGTGACATATTAATTGGCGTCACGGACAGGATCCCCTCAGTGTTGGAAGGTCTTAAGGGATACCGACTCTCCACCCGGTGAGTGCGGGCGGGGAGAGCCGGGAAGTGACCTCTCAGCTATAAGCCGGGAGAGGTACGAGCAGTGGCAAGCCATGGCTGCCCGGGAAATGCCAGCGCTTGACTGCCTCCCTGTGGTTGAAAAGTTAAAGGAATATAAGGCATGCCCTTCCCCACCAGGGATGGCATGGGCCTATAGTAGTTGGCACGACCCAGAAGCTGTAGCGGACAAAATCACAACCCTCATGAAAGAACAAAAGGCTCGACTGGGAAAAGGGAAAGCCACGGTGTGTGCGGTGTTGGGAGCAGCACTAGTGGCAGCCCAGAAGGAGAGGCACCTGGTTAAGCGAACCAATGATGAAATGGTTGAATTTTTACAAGAACAAATAAAAACCCTGCAGGGTCTACTAGTGGCTGAACGTAACACTACTCAGCGACTCCATGCGGCCCTATCAGATGCACTGGACCGAGAAAAAATTTTGCGGTCCGAATTAGAGGAAGGGGGACAAAAATCTCCCGACCGGACAGATCTTGTTTCTGTTCCGGATAGTGTGCCAGGATTTACAAGCTTGGCCCAGATGGCTGAAAAGGAAAGCCTAAGACCTTTGTACCCAAGTGAAGAGCTAGAAATCAAGCGAGAAATATTTTACCCTGAGAATGGGGAAGTGGTGATGAGGCCGGTGATTAAAACTGAGACCACTGATGACGGCCAAGGTGGGGGAGCTCCGCAAATCACCTCCCGAATGGTGCCGTACTCGGCGGCCGAAATGTCAAAAATCCAAGAGAAATATACTAGATTGGCTCAAGAAACTGAAACAGAGTATGTATGGAGGGTATCGCTAACTGGTGGTGACCGAATCCTGTTGTCAGAAGATGAGGCCCAGGGGTACTGGGGGCCAGGGGTTTTCCTAACTACCGATGACCCCAGGGAGCCGTGGTCATTAACTCAGCGAGCTGCCTATTGGGCAGGGGGTCTAGACCCCTTGGAAAGGGGAGATCCTGTGTGTATTGAAACCCCGACCACGAACCACTTGATCGAGAGTCTGCAAAAGGCTGCTTGTCTTCAATTAATGCATGGTAGGCGTTTAGTCCCTCAACAGCCTTCCCCAATGTTATTAATTGCTAACCCCGACAGAATGACCCCCCTAATCTGAGGTTTACCTGATTCCTTGAAACTATATGCAGTGCAACTGCAAGACCGTTTGCGGGACGCACTAGCCCCACGAGGAGGGAGACGAGCCCGAGGAGGGCCCATGACTTGGGGCGAAGTAGCCCAAGAGTTGATAAATTATGGTAGGAGGATGGGAATCACGGGGGGAGCCACCAAATCGAAAACTGCAGTGCGGAGAGCGGAACAGCAGGAGGATCGACCCCTGCCCCCTGCACGAACCTTGGGGGCAAAGAGAAACCTATTGTGGGCCGAGGGAATCGAAGAGGGGATTCCCCAGGACATAATGGATGGTATGCCCACTATGGCCTTAGAAAAACTCATCCGAGCCTGGAAAGACAAAAAGAAAATGCCTTCCAAATTTGAACAGCCTACTCGGGGGAATATAAGGGCAGAACCCCAATTGGACTATGGGGCAATGACTGCCTCTAAGGCTCCTACCGCCCCCGAAAAGGATTTGATTGACCTGGAAGTGGGAAACTGGACGCGCCGTCCCCAGTAAGTGAGCCGGGGGACGGCCAGTGGGTCCATTTAAGAAGGCTCACAGAAAATAGTAAAGGGGACCTATTGATAACATTTCCCCTTGGTCCCTTTAAAACCCCCGTTACGTTCCTAGTAGATACAGGTGCTTGTGGGAATGGGAGTCTCACTAACGGACATTCCTGAGTTTGATTTTAATGAGCAAACACTGCACCACCTGGCATGACAAGGCACTTAAGCAGTAAATAACGGAGAAAGGAATGTGCAGTTGAAAGGAGAAAAACAAGATAAAGACCATGAAGGCATTTCGCATGATCAGGAAGAACGGGCCAATCTGCTAGAGCATAGATGCGCGTGAACACAAGGCTGTAACCTATCTGCAAGCCGCAGGTAGCGCGTGTCCATAGCAGTTAACTATATAAGCCCTGTTATAAGTGTAAATAAAGGAGAATGACCATACTCATATCGAGATCTGTCATTACTCCGGAATCGCAACTCCCGCTCCGTCGTCGACACTGAACAAAGGGAAACTCCGACATCTGGTAGCAGAGGATGGTTCGGCGCATATCTTCGAGACTGCGGTAAGAGCAGCGAGAGAAGGGGAGCGGGAGAAAAGCGGCTGGGAGTTGTACTATCCCGATGATCGGAGGGGGATAAGATAACGGAGCAGTCTGGCCAACTGCCTCCCAGTGAGCGACCGCTATCATGGAAACAGAGGCGGCAGCTGTGTTGCTCGTAAGCATCCTCTCCAAGAGAGGGATCGAGACAACGGTAAAACAATTATGTACGTTGATTAAATTAGGACAACGTTGGGGACATTTTAAGGACAGTCAAACTATTTTTTCTGACCTTGAGTGGCGAGAGCTTGGCAATACTATGTGGGAGCAGACTATCACGGGGGATGAAAAGTCAAAGAAGGAGATTAAAACAGTGCGGGAACTATGGAGGTCTGTGTCAGAGACTTTAAAAGCCATGAAAGCTGAAAGAAAGGTGGCTTGTGCAGCCACTCAAATGCTAGCCCCAGAACCCTTGCCTGATAGACCGAAGAATACAACATCTGGACTGTTTCGGTTCTTTGGGCCGTCTGCAGTCCGAGGTATGTCGGGTACCCCCAAACGAACTGCCTTGGAAGCCAAGTATAGTGTTCTGGGGGGTGACGGCGCTTCTGAACTGCTTGAAACGTACCCTCCGCTTACGGACTGCAAAGATGCAGAAACTAGCGGTAACAGGGCCCCTCTTTCACCTGAGGCGGTCGCGGAAGAGCGACGACCCGGAGAGGAGGAGCGGCTGGTTCCGTTAACCCCTCCGTGGCCAACAGCCCCGCCTCTAGGAGTCTCTTCAGGTGCGTCTACTCCGCCACAGGGTGACAGCAAAGAACAGAGTATGGCTGAGACTAATGAGCTCCTGAAGAAGGTGGTGCAACAGTTACAGGACTTAACAATTACAGCCCAGAGGGGAGGGATGGAGCACCTGTCCGGGGCGTCAGGGGAATCCCTACCCCCTTGCCTCTCTGGACCACCAGCGACGGTTCAGCCCAGACGCTGGAGCGAAGTGGCTAGAGACGCTATGCTGGACGGGCAGTGGCAAGCGGTATCCAGCTTGGGGGCGAGTGCTTTTCCTGTGCTGCAAGAGAATAACGGCAATAAGTGGGCACCTCACGATTGGAAAATCCTACAGCAAGCAAAAAACACTGTGTCCCAGTATGGGATAAAATCAGAAGCTTCACGTCAAATTGTAATCTGGATTTTTTCGGCTGACCTGATGTGTCCTGCTGACTGCCAAAACCTTATGAGGCTTTTATTGTCACCTACGCAGTATTTGTTGTGGGGGTCGGAATGGTCACGGCGGGCGGCAAGTGCTGCGGCACAGCATCAAACGCAGGGGGATCCCCTCTGTGGGATTACCGCGGAAATGATAACGGGGACGGGAAGGTTTAACGATATTAATGCTCAGTTGGTTTTTCCTATTGCTTTGTTGCAGTTGTCTGCCAAACTGGTGCTAGAAGCCTTTTTAGCCTTACCCGGTTCGTCCACTCCATCTTTTAGTTCTGTACAGCAAGGTGCCACTGAAGCGTATAGTCATTTTGTCGATCGCTTGTGGGGGGCGATACGTGGGGGGGGAAAAAAAAAAAAAAAAAAAAAAAAAAAAAGAGAGAGAGAGAGAGAGGAAAAAAAAAAAGAGAGGAAAAAAAACCAAAAAACCCAACAAACAAAAAAAACCAAACAAAAACAAAGAGTGCCTACAGTGTGTACCGTGAGTATTGTGTCAGTTTTACCATTTTGATAAGAAGTGGTGGGCCCGGTGCACACGCGCACAAAGGTGATCTGAAACTTGCTATCTGAAAGAAATAGTGCTGTATAGAATATTAATAACCACTGGACACGAAATACAGTTCACGAAACTGCCAAATTGATTATTGTTTGTATAAAAAAAACAAAAACAAAAAAAAAAACCAAACCCAAAAAACCCAAAAAAAACCAAAAACCAAACCAAAAAAAAAAAGGCAATTCGCCTAGAAGAGAAAATGTTGAGCCAGGCAGATGTGATCGTAATTGGCCTAATCTTAATAATCCCAGGGTCGGCAACTATACATTGCATTAACCCAAGGGAAAATATGTGGGTAACCTGGGCAAATAAAACAGGGCAGCCCGCGCTTTGCTTTTCCCTCGCCTCAGCAACTGAGCCGTTTAGGACTTGTTTGTTAGGTATGCCTGGATATAAGGAAGGTGACTTTGCCAGGTTCAGTACTGGCAGCTGTACTAATGTGACTGCAACTAGCAACTGTAGTGCTAATTTGATAAAAGGATTAAATCACTCGCTACCCTGGAATCCCCAGGAGTTGGAACTATTAGGGTCGATGCGAGTTGGAAATACATCTAAAAACTGGACTCAGACATGTTTTATATTTGGGGGACCCCTACAGACGGGTATCCACTTCTACCAGGCAAGAAATTGGACAGGGTGGACTAATGTCACCTCTCACGCATCTTACTACAAGTATCAGGATGCGGGCGATTTTTGTGGTACCAATGACAGTGGTAATAGCTATGCTTTAGGAGCGGCTGGAGCGGAAACAAAGGGAGGAATAGCAATCTGGAACAATGGTACCCCAAAGGCGTTGCCCCCACAGGTATTTTTAATATGTGGGGACAGGGCCTGGCAGGGTATCCCAGCAAATGCTGTAGGAGGGCCATGCTACTTAGGAAAATTGACCTTGTTGGCCCCGGGAGAAAATTGGTGGAAAACCGTAACAAGAAAAGGGCAACAACAAAGACGAAAAAGAGCCGCCACGGGTCTTTCCCCAGACTGTCGTGATGACGTAATTCTGCCTAGCGACACCGAAAAAGTCTTCCTTTCACTATTTGTACCAGGCGCTGCAGCTGCGAGGGCCCTAAATGAGGTAGGGAAATTAGCTTGTTGGGCTAAAAAGCAGGCTGATGTGACAACAGAGCTTATTGAAAAATTACTTGCAGATCAGGATACCTTCCATCATGCGATTTTACAGAATAGAGCTGCTATTGACTTTCTGTTATTAGCACAAGGACATGGGTGTGAGGATTTTGAAGGGATGTGTTGTATGAATCTGTCTGACCATGGGGAGTCAATCCACAAACAGCTACAATGGTTAAAGGACCACACCAAGAATATTCAACAAGATCACGGGTTATTCGATACCTGGCTTAAGAATATATTTGGGGAACTGCCATCTTGGATAATAAGTTTAATAAAAGAAAGCTTACGCATTTTAATTGTTATATTAGTAATAAGTATATGCTCTTGTATAATTTTTAGCTGTGTGAAGAAAGCAATTATGAAAATTGTTAATCAAGTCTGGGTTGCTCAAAAACAAGAAGGGGGAATTGTGGAGGAGTGGCTGGTACAGCAGGGGCACGATCTAGTATCCATGAGCAACCCATGTTTTTAACAGTAGCAGGGATATGCTGACAAAGACGGCTGGTGACCTTGACCATCCTTCCCTGAGCAGAAGAAGGAGCCTCACTACGTGATGAACAACAACAGCGGAACAACACCCGGGATAAGGAGGAGGCAGAGATCGGCGGGACCAGCCGGCAGCTACCGATGAGAAGGGTGTTGTGAACGCGTGGACAGCTGTGATTAACCAATTACAGGTTGTTATGAAGAGCGTGTCCGAAGGTGTTGTGAGTGCATGGACAGCTGTGATTAACCAATTATAGGTTGTTATGAAGAGCGTGCCCAGCCACCCCATCCGTTCCGGTGAATGATGGGGGAGTGACCGGGGAGAAAGACCCCCTGGCTGCTGCGTTTGCAGACTTGCGGGTATCAGACAGCTCCTCCTCGTGGCTGGTTAAAAGGACTAGCCAAGCTAAGAGGGATATGTGTAATAGTATTTATATGCATTTTTGTTTTGTGTACCCTGTTTGTTGCAATGTATACGAAAAATGATTGAAAGATCGGTTTCAGCAGTGTTTCTAGTAAAACAAAAAGGGGGAGATGTGGGAATGGGAGTCTCACTAACGGACATTCCTGAGTTTGATTTTAATGAGCAAACACTGCACCACCTGGCATGACAAGGCACTTAAGCAGTAAATAACGGAGAAAGGAATGTGCAGTTGAAAGGAGAAAAACAAGATAAAGACCATGAAGGCATTTCGCATGATCAGAAAGAACGGGCCAATCTGCTAGAGCATAGATGCGCGTGAACACAAGGCTGTAACCTATCTGCAAGCCGCAGGTAGCGCGTGTCCATAGTAGTTAACTATATAAGCCCTGTTATAAGTGTAAATAAAGGAGAATGACCATACTCATATTGAGATCTGTCATTACTCCGGAATCGCAACTCCCACTCCGTCGTCGACACTGAACAAAGGGAAACTCCGACACCACCCGTATCACCCGATCCCCAAGTCCAATCACTTCATTCACCCAGACGCACCTCACGGTCACTTTGATTCCATCCACCTCCTCGGGCTCTTCCCCGGCCTCTCCCTCCACTTTCTCCAAACCCTTCCCTCAGCACAGCCCCAAACACACTTACTTCCTCCTTCCTCTGAGGTCTCGTTGCCTTAACCCTTTCCTCATCTCCATCACTGCATACAAACGTAGCCAAACACACTACCTCCTCCACTGACTTCCCCGGCCAGGCGGGGACATGCTTAGAAAACTGCTTTTTCATAGCCGGAGCTGTTTGCTCCAAAACAGTACAGACCATTACAGGTCCATTCGCTTCCGACACTCCCTTATTTCAGACCAATTGGCAGGTTTTTGTCCTGCCAAACGTACAGCCTCTTCTTCGAAGCCTTGTCTGGCTAACTGCAATCGTCTGTCATCTGCCTCTCCACTAGGATTCCACCCGGGATCCACCGTCGGCCCGGCTCTCCGGGCAGCTGCATCTCCCCCTTGCTCTGCCCAGCGACGGTTCGCATCAAGAATTGCCTGCTTTTCCTCTGGGCTGTGTCGCGGAGGCTCACGTAGTCAAATTAGGCAGGTGACAGATTCAGAAAGAAACCTCATTTTAACCCAAAGCCTGGGGCAGAAAACTAACTGGAAATGAGGCGTCAACGCTCCGACAACACCAGTAAAGCACAGGTTCAGGAGGGCGGAGGAGGGATTAACACTGCACAGCCGGCTTTAGAAGTGAGGATCCAAACTGTGCACAGTCACTCACCTGGAAGATGAGGGCTCTCAACCGCGAGGACTTTCCTCGGGCGGCGTCCCGAGCCCAGGGGAGAGTCCCCGACTGCAGACCCGCTGCTCCCAGGAGGAGGACCGGCTCCCCTTGCCCTCCGGCGGGGCTCCATTTCTACCCTAGTCGAACCTCATCTCTGGTCAGTTCGAATTGCCTGAGGGCCTTCACTTTCTTACTCCTCGCCCGAGGTGTACACGGGACCATAAGGACTGGCCCAAGGTGGCTCCGCCACGGTCAGCACTCCCCACCTGACAGGCGCGAAAAGCAAGGGCGCAGCGGTCCTAATGCCCCCGGTCGCTCTCAGGGCGGGGGCACCTGCCGCAGACAGAGAAGGACTAGTTTTCCAAAAAAACAACCTCCCAAAAAGCAGGGAGGAGGAACTGCTCGCTCCGGATGGGGCAATTTCTGTCTGGTGCCGGCACCTTCACCCCCCAGTCCCATTTCTGAACTCCCTGCACACCCCCGGGTCTGGCAGAGGTGACATGTGTGACACTGCTGTCCCCTCCCTCCTGCCACACAGAGCTCATTGCACTTACTTGCAGAGAAAAATAAAAAAGAGAAAAATATTAAAAGGATATAATTAAAATCTTTTAAATCTAAAAATAAATTCAAAATACATTCTAAATAAAAATTTAAAAATTAATAAATAATCAAAACCCCCAACCCACTAACTTCAAATCTTTCCCCAGTCAGCTGGTTCCTGACCCAAAGCCCCAGGGAGATGGATTTCCCCCATCACCTCCAAACCCCCCCTGAAAAAGCTCCAAAGACGCCTCCGACTCCTCTCCACCCTTCAAAAGACACGGGAGCGGCACAGCGAGACAAACGAGACTTTTATTGTATTGTTTTCCCATTACGTTCAATGGGCAACAAGAGAAAAATCAAAGACAGACACGGCTCTGGCAGGGGGAACCCCCAGACGGGACCCACGAGACGGCGACACGGATTTATGTTACCTGTGTTTCACAGAATGAACCCGCAATAAATCAAGTTTAAGAAAAAAAACAAAAAACCCAAACACACAAAGATTCAGAGTGATAAATAACACAGATCTGCTTGATGGATTTTCCCCTCCCCCTCGGTTTTATTTGCAACACGGAGCGTTTCCAAACTAGATCATCTCTTACAATAAGAGAAATATATTTCAGCATCTCCAAAACAAAAATAATTCCTGTATTTCTACAGGTAGCACACTGGGGGGAAAATAAAATAGCAAAAAAAGATGTGCCAGCACCTTATTTATTACCTTTTCACATCTCTTTTTCCCCCCCCCTTAGGGATTCCATGCGCTTCCTTTTAGGAAACTTTTTCAAGGGGCCCACGGGAGATTCGCGGAGCTGTTTTAAGGCACCAAAGATGAGGAAAACGCCCAGCACCCATCCCGCATTGATGGGAAGGGGCTTGGCTGCCAACTAAAGCATCGCCGGTCACTTCAAGGGGGGGGGGTTCAGTCCTAAAGCGACTCCAGGAACACCTTTGAGAGGGTTTGTACCCCCCCGTATCATTTTCCTCTGCACAAGGAAATATTAAATCCTCCCAAAATAAGGAGCCGTCCAGGGGTTTCTGGTGTCTAAAGGGGGCAGGCAGCCGTAGCGCCGAGACTCACAGCCAGCCCAGGGGCTTACAACTACCTTTCAGATGGCCCCGAGTCACGTCATGAAGCAAGACCTCAGCTTTCGTTTAATTCAAAAAATTAAAATAAAGAAAGAACAAATGCTAGCCCTGTAAACAGCAAAAGCAAAGCTTCAAATGGAGAAGACGGCTGCGCTCGGGCACGTCGAGGAAGCCTGCTTTACTTTTTCAATAAGCAACTGCCAAGGCAGCTGCCAACGTTTTGCAGCCCCCTGAGGCCAGGGGAGACGCAGACCCCCGCAGAGCTGGACCCAGCCCGCTCCTCATTAAAACCGGCATCGTTTCCCTTCCGGGGGGGGTTCGTTCGTTCGTTCGTTCTTTCTTTCTAAGCTGGAGAGATGCCAGGCACATGCTGAAAACAATCCCAGCCCCTGGCCCGGGACCCTACCAGGGAGGGAGCGGAGTTCAGCCCGGCTCTCTCCTCTTAAAGAGAGGAAAATCAAAAGGGAAAAACAAAATTCTCCTCTAGTAGAAGCCCAGTAAGTCCCTTTTAGGGGCAGGGCAGCCACAGGACTGCTACCACAACCACCCAGCGCCGCACCCACTGCGGTTCACGGGCTTAATGCCTATACCTCCACGGGAATTAAAGTCTATTTTCCAAATGGTGGAGAGATCAGGGATCTCCTCCACCGGGACCTTGTCTCTCTGGGGAGGGAGAGACAGCATGTCGGAGCAGCAAGCACAGTCCCTTCCTCAGAGCCAGGCACAGGAAGGCAGCGTGGACAGGACGGGCATGGGCACCACGGAGGAATAGCAGCCAGAAAACCCAGCCTTTGCACCTTTCCCTTCCTCCAAGCCTTTGCTCTTTTGCCTCCCCTCCTTCCTGAAGAGCTAAACCGGTTTCCTCCCCCTCCGACACTCACCACGCCACGCTGGCAGTAGTCACACGACAGTTTGCAAAACCCCATGCTGTAAACGCCGTCTCATTTTGGCCCGGCTTGGTGATGTACCGCTTTCATCCTTCCAGAGCAATTTGGTGTTTTCTTTTCCCCACCCCTTTGCACGGAGCAACACCTTGCCGTTGTCGGTTTGGGTTGGTTTGATGCACGAAAAGGCTCCCGCAGCGGATGGGACAAGCCGATGGCAGGAGGGTTCGTGCATCCGTCCCAGCTGGGCTCGGGGCACCGGTTGCAGACGCCAACAGCCTGGAGCACGCGCTGAGCCCACAGCAAGGTGGAGGGCTGCAAGGGGACCTTTTCTTCTGGGCTGTCCTCTCCTCCCAGGCTCCATGGCCACCCGACTCAAACGCACGTGCCGGGGCTGACACCGCAGCCCAACAACCCCCCAAAAGGCAAAGAGAGCACGAGAACCATCTCTGCTTAAGGAAAGTGGAGGAACAACGGAGGGGGCAGCCCAGGGGCACAGAGCCCCAGCTGTGTGCGGTACCTGCCCGCTCCCATGACCATACAGCGTATTCAAGGTTTTTGATTTGAAGCGCTCCCTTATATTCAGTTTACAGCCAGGGGACAAGAAGGTGGCATTTCTGCATTTTGCAGCTTCCAGGCTGATGGCAGAGCCAAAGCAAAAGAAAAAAAAAAAGATGTAAAACCGGAGCGCAGGCAGCAAGTGCTTTTCCTTCGCCTTAGCCCAACTGCTCGGACGCTCTTTACGCTGCCCCGCCATGGAGAGCATCCCTCTCGCACCAGTGAGAGACCTAAGAGTGAATTCAAGGCAGGACCCCAAAGTGATGTAAGTTTGCAGGAGGCTGTCATTGATTCATGTGCAATATTTTGCCCAATGCTTTTGTTAAGCATTCAAGTGACTGTTTAACGTAGGATCTAAGAAAACTGTGACACAATAACCTCTTTTGCTAAGTGAAGTCTCTGTCAAGCGAAACCTCAAAGAATGGATAGTGGCGATCCAAGCCTGAAATAACCAATTTGCTGCAGGAACCGAGCAGCAGCGGTTGAAGCATGAAGCTAAAGGTGAAGAGGCGGCAATTGCGGCAGGGGGAGATCACGACCACCGACTCACGGCCCACCGACCCAAGAAACCCTCCGACCCAAATGCGGAGAGACACTGAGCATGCAAACGAATTAGCATAAGAGGCGAGAAGACCATTTGACAGAGACTATAACTAGCGAAAGGTTTTGATAATCGGAGAGCTAGTCTTTTGTGGGCTACCACCTAGCTCCCTACTTTGTGCAAACTAGAATAAAGAAATGGAAATACTTCGTCGCGGTGTGTGAATTGGCATTGCGCACCGGGCAACGAGCCCGCATTTGGGACAACAAAACCAGACCAAGAACCCGGTCGTGATGAAGAAGGAAGTGGAGAATGCGTCAAATAGAACAGAAAACGGTTTTGTACATTATAGAATCATAGAATAGTTTGGGTTGGAAGGGACCTCTAAAGGTCATCCAGTCCAACCCCCCTGCTGTGGGCAGGGACATCTTCAACTAGACCGGGTTGCTGAGTTTTTACTGGGGAAAAAAGAGAAAGGAGAGGAGGAATTAGATATTAAAAAGATAGCACTGAATGATAAAGCGGTAGCAGTCCCTCTACCACTACAAAACCGCACCACCACACACACGTACACACGGAGGCTTACCACCACCCAACTCCCATGGACTGTGATGTGCGCCTCAGTTTGCTGCTCTAGAGATACTGAATGCCTGAAGCACACCAAGGATAACTGAAAACATCTGCATGGCTTTAATGGGAATCCGCCAGTTGGAAAAAATAACAAACAACAGTTTCTCCCCGTGTCTGCGTTGGCACATCCCTGAGTCACGTTCTCACTCCTCTCCTTCAAAGCCAAGAGTCCTAAACGTGAAAACTGGGCGGGGGAAGAAAGAGAAAAAGAGGGAGAGCATCATCAGTGGAAGACCTGCCGGCTGCTGCTGATTCGGCCCCGTTCGTGGGACCACCCCGGCAGAGAGGAGCTGGTTTGCATGCCACGGTCCTCGCTGCCTCTTCCCAGGGAAGGGCCGTTTGCTCGGCCTTGCCGGCCAAAGCACGGGAAAACCGTAGGCACGCGCCATCGCTTGCAGAGGAGCACGGTCACGTTCACGTGCAATCCTTTACCTCTTTCCTCCCCGGATTCAGACCGTTTCCGTGTTCATAGGGAGAGCCTGCCAGACGGTCGTTCTCGACATTTCATCCGAGAGATTAATCTCGAAAGGACCAGCCCTGCAGGAAATATTTTACATAGCAACCCGTGATTATGGGAACTGATGCCAGCGAGTGCATCAGCATCAGCAAGAGGAACAGGGGGACCCGCAGAATCAGAGCTCGGCATAAGCACGGGAGGTTTTGCTGGATGAGGAGTTTTGGGAGGCAAGCCTGAGAGCTGCAGAGCAACAGCTCCGCGCAAAGGCTCTTGCTGGTGTTTAGCCCTGCAGCGGGCTCCTGAGCCACTGCTGCTACAGATCATGCCCGCAACTCCTCATTTTGAAGTGTGAGGGTCTCCAGCTACCCTAAAGTCACTGACGACGCAAGTTTTGGGGGTCAATCGTGAGCTGCGCAGCCGCTCTGCTTGCGGCCAGAGCCCCGCGATCACCTCCTGCAGCCCTGCCCGTATATTTGACTTTCCCCACCAACCTGACTGCTGGTTTCTATGGGATGCTCAATAAAGATGCAGGTGGAGAAAATTGTGCCAAACACCTTCAAACTCATCTTGCCCGGGGTCCTGGTGCTTGGTGGGGCTTTACCTGTCACGGTGTTGCCTTGGGATATCCAAGTCGCTGGTCTTCCCCAGCTGCAGCTGAACGGAATTTGCAGCAGCAGCTCCCATCACCTCTTGGGACTCCTGACGTAAAAAGGGGACAAATCAAGCTCTCTGCCTTTGGGCAAAGTGGAGATAAACTAAACGCCCCATAAAAACATATTAGAATCGATTTCTATGCAGCTCTGATCTTCCCCCAACAACTGAAGACAAGCTGTGATAGGAACAGGCAATCTCACAGCCCGAGGCAGAGGGCCAGCCCCGAGCACCCAGCAAGCTTTACCTCTTCTTCTTCGCCTTCATTTTTGGCATCGTCCAACTTCTGCTGCTGCTTGCTTTCTGGCATGAGGTCATCCAGAAAGCTGAGCTCTCGCTTTGAGAAGCAGAAATCCATCACTTTCCGCACAAAAACGAGAGCCAGAACCTTCAGGAATAAGAGGGAAGATGCGGTGAGGCCAGAGATGATGCTCCATCTCCCTCCAGCGCTGCAAACATCCCGCTGCCAAGCAGCACCGGCTCTTACCATCAGGGGAAAGATGATGGCAGCACGGGACACCTTGATGGCCCAGAGCAGGACGAGGCAGATCAGCTGGATCATGGTGAAGAAATGCACCTTTCGCAAGGGGACGTGCCGCAGGTAGATGAAATCCGGCTGGTGTTTCGCCGGCATCCAAAACAGCTTCAAGCGATCGAAGAACTGCAAAACAAAAAAGTGGAAAAGTTGCCACCTTGGCACTGCGGAAAGTTTCTGGCCCTCTTGAGGCGTGGAGGGAGTTTTCAGGATCTCGCCTGCAATGAGAAATCGTGGCTCCCACTATCTTCCTCCTGGGAGCAGCACCCGTCTTCCCTCCGCTCCACCTATCAGCCAGCTGGCCCATGAGAGCTGCCCACCAAACTCCAGTTATTCCACATGATTCTATTATTGGCATTTCTCGGCCCTCTGAATCCCCCAGCAAGGATTTCCACCAGTGGCAGAAACTGCCTTCCCTTTGCACGGAATTCCCCCACTTGCACGTAACCAAACACTGACCTGCCCTAAGCCGTGAAACAGAGCGCGCTGAACTTGCCTGGTCCTCCCAGCCCTACACACCTCCTGTGCCTCCACCAAGCTTTTTCTTACGCTAAATATGTTCATTGCTTGCTTTCGGAGAGGTTTGTCCCCACTCCCACTGCTGTTTCCCTGCTCCTACGCAGATGAAATACCAGGGAGCAGACATGCTGCACGCTGTGAAAAAGTCCCTACCTGAATTCCTCGGAGCGACGACACACCCATGTAGAGAAAGACCCCGTAAAGCACAGGCATGGGTATAAACTGGAAGAAAAGAAAAAAAAAAAAAAAGAAGGCCACAATTTCTTTTTTTAAATTGCATTTTCAGTATTACCACTCTCCTCTACAGGCACTGCCTAAACTTGCCTAAAGCCTTCCACAGTTTCCACAGGGTTAGAGATGTGCCGGATTTTAACCGGCAGAGATTTTGTGCGTGCCAGCGAGCTAATGCTCTGCTTTCGGCTGAACTTTTGAGATACGTTTTGTCAGAAGAATGCCATTTTCCAGAAAGGCTGGGGGAAAACAGGTGATTTCACCCATGCTACCATATGCCGCGTTCCGTGACGGTAGAAAAACATTTCTACATCTTCCGGCGGCAACACGCCAAAGCGACGTGCCTCCTTTTAGCCTAGAGAGGAGATTACCTTGTGGGAGGAACAGGCAAGGAAGCCCGTGGGGATGATGTCAGTGTGTTTAGCTACTGGGAAGGGCTGTTCGGAGGCATTTGGGGGGGCAAACGGCAACCAATAAAGTGCTGCCTGTTTGAAAGAGAGCAGACGTACTGGTCTGAAGAGGCTGCATTGTAACCCGTACACACGGGTGGGCCTGAAAGACACCTGAAAACTAAAGCAGTTGTCTTGCTCGCTTGCCTCGAGCGCACCAAACTGGGGTCTGAAGGGCTGGAAAGCATCACCGAGGCTGCTTCCCACCGTGGGTCAAGCCCCAAGGTTTGGGATCACCTCCTCCTCCGCTCCACAACTACTCAGGCCTGGAGAGAGGGGACTATTTTTGTATAACCTCCAAAGAAGCTTGTGGCTGTTGGGCGTTCCGCATTTTCCTCTTACCTTTAACACAGAAGTGAAGAAGACAGAGCAGCCCATGAGCACAAAGATCATCAAGCCAGTGACTCTCTGCTCTCGTATCCCCAAAAACTTGGGTTGTTCTCCTGGAGCCGAGCACTCAGACTCCACTTTGAGGCTATTCACGTGGCTGATGGACAGGACGGTCGCAGCCACAAACCAGGGCAGCCCCATCACAGAGCACACCCCGAGCATCACAGCCACCACAAAGAGGTCCAGGTGGTACCCGCATCCTTTCTGCAGGCAGCAAAACAAGAAACAGAGCATCCCACAGCACAAGAGCCAGGACCACGTCGCAAGCCAGACTCAAACCCTACTCGAGCTCGAGTCAACTTCTTGAAAATTCAAAACAAGACTTGGAGACAAATAAGGAGGTATCCAGGCTTTGCGCAAGCACCTTGCGTGAAAACCTGGCCGGAGTTCAGACAAAGTGGATTTGGAGCGTTTGTGTGGTATCTACTTCCCCCCCAAAAAAGACCCCAACCAAATTCACATTTTTTTCATTCATTCATAAAGAAATTTCCACCACTGGCAAGCAAGCTGTGTTCTGTGCAAGTAAGAGTTATCCCTGGCAGCTCATCAAACTGAATCGTTCCCCCAGCTGCTGCTGACATTTTAAAACAAAAAAGCTCTTCTCTATTGCTCCAAGATGAATTTGCTGCTCGGGAAGACTGCTCATCTGAACTCCCCTGTCGTTTGCTCCCTGTGGCATCATCAGTCCAGGAGAGCATCCTGCCACACAGCCTGACGTTGTCCCAAACCACTGCCTTCACAAAGCTTTTGGAATAGGAGCTTCTCCCCAGACCTGCAGCCCCGAGCGGGTTGGGGACGGGGTCGTCTCTTGCAGCCCCTTACCTTCAGCCTGTGCTCCTTCCTGTTCACAATAACGGCAGAGATCTGCTGGTCCATGAATACCAAGATGGTGCAGAGCAGAGCTGGGATGAGCGCAGCCAACACCGTCCACCAAGGGTTGGCTCCTAGGGGGTTGATGAACCACCCGCGGTCGTCTCTGGTAGGCTGCAACAAAGCACACACACCAGCATCATCTCCCAGACCAGCCACCCCACTGGCTTTGGTTTTCCCCTCCACCCCTGGCTCAGAGCATCTCCCAGCCCTGGCTTCATGTCACCCTCTCCCATGGGGGTCAGCACTGCCAGCGGCCTCTTCGCAAGCACCTACAGACACTTCTCCTGTAGCTGCCTAGTTTTGGGGCTGTCGCCCTGTTTCCAGAAGGAAACAATGCACTTGGAGGCGCAAGAGGAGATGGTCACACCACCAGCATCTCCCCCAGACTCGGCCCTGTCCTGCCCCGGCCTCGCCTTGTGGCATCCCCAAGGGCTGAAACCAGCTCCGTGCCAAAACACCCCATTACCTTGAACTTATCGGGGACGTGGAGCTTCGGTGAGGGGATCCCAACCATGAAGTCGATGAGCACCATGACGACGATGCTGAGGAAAACGGCAAAGTCGCTTACTGTGGACCGTACCTGGGGCGAGAAACCAGAGCTGAAAGGGGCATCGCAGACGGCGCCATAACGTGGCATGGGAAAGTTAGGGACACCAACAACATTAAGGCTGGTTAACAACATCCCACCGCTCTGAGGACGTGCAGCCAAACCCCTTGGTTAGATACTCTTGCTGTGTTTGTCCCCGTGAGATCGGGTGTCAGACAATGAAAAGAGGTTAATTAGGTGGAAAAGGGTTGTTTTAACTCAAACCTTAAAAACATCTTGGAAAAATAAGGAAGCAGATGTCTGCCACTACAGCCACGCTCACAGCTACAATGGGAAGAAGGCACTGAGGCATCATTTGCTCCTCAAAAGGAAGAAACAGTGTCTTTTTCCGTGGCAGCTCCTCATTTCAAGCAACTTTCCCCTTGAGCACACAACGCACAGAAGGTGAAGAAAAAAAAGCAGCTTTGGAAGACCCCATCTCCCACCGCCTGAGCACAAAATCGCCCTGGGGCAGGTCGCGAGGCAGGTGGGAAATGCTACCATCGTTTTGCACTCCTGCAAATGAGCGAGGGACATCCAAGCTGGTGGAGAGCTTGGCCTTCAAGGTCAGCGTTTCCCAGCTTGACCAAGGGGTGGCAAATACTGCTTAGTGCTCCAGGAAAGCCATTGTGGGAAATGAGTGGGGAGACTGCTGCTGGCCACCATCTTCTACCTACTCTGGTTGGGAAGTAACGGCTGGTTTTAAACTTCTTCAGTAAGCTCGACAGGACAAAGGTGGAGAAGAAGAGGATGCAGCACCAGAAGAGGACATTAGGCGTGTAGGGGCCATTGCGTCCACAGGCAGGTCCTTGAAACTCTCCATGCAAGTCCCGACATTCCTGGAGAAACAGAGCATCAGGACACAGAGGCAGGGCACGTGCGGCAAGGAAACCTCAGATAACTCAGGGGGTTTTGAGGACCTTGGTCCAAGATCCGTGACCTTGTAACTGCTGCTGCCGATGGAGATTTCTATGTAAGGAGCAGCAGCAGCAGCAGCAGCAGCTGAACAAGGGACACATCGAACTACACAGAGGAGAGCGGAGAGGAGATGTGACGGGACACCATACCACAGACCCCCGGCACATCCTCCGCTTGAATGGCAGGTAACCATGGCTGAAGAAGACGCCAGAGGGGAAGGAAAGGCTGGAAATTCTTGGGGACAGAGACAGAGGGAACGGGGACGGAGGGCTAAGGCAACCGTGACAGGAAAGGAGAAGAGACAAACCGTCCCTTCCCAGGGGAGGCCTCACAGAGGGGACGTGGCCAAGAGGGGATGACGATGTCCAGAAGAGCCTCTCATGCTATGCCTGGGGCTCTGCTCCCAGCAACAACAGCCCGAGAGGCTGCTCAGACAGGCAAATTTATGCACGTAGCCACAGACATTGGATTTCAGCAATGCCTTTTCAGAGCAGCACTAGCACAGTTTCAAGCCCATCACCACCTGAAGGGCTCCGAGTTTTGCACCACGCAAATGCCCCTGGACCCCGTGGCCGCGGCGCGAGGAAGCAGTGGCTCGGGGCACTTACAGTCACCGTGAGGTTTTCCCAGGCGATGCCAGACACGTTGATCTTGTTGCTCTCCCAGAAACGCAGGGTTTCGTTGCTGGGATGGGTCGGTGCCTCACACTTACAGCTGGGAGGAGAGAAGCCGAGACAGGCGTAAGGGAAAGGCGATGGAGGCGCAGCCCTGAGCTCCTGCCAAGGGGCAGCGGCGTTTTAGGAGGGAAAAAACCCACGAGTAGATGGTGAGGAAGTCGAGCTTGCTGTGCATGTGCACAGGGTAGGTCTCTCGCAGGTGACTCAGCTTCTCTAGAGCCTCGTAGATGAAGATGAGGCAGATGAGGGAGGCAAAGGCTTCTTCCGTGAAGCGGGTGATGTAGCACACCAAAGAGCTGGCGTCGGTGGCCACCAGCACGATGCAGAAGAAGGCGGTCCACAGCCCGATGCACGCCCGCAGAGAGAGGTAGGAGAGCGTGTACTCCCTGCAAAACCAAATCAAAACGCAAGGCCAGCAAGAGGCTCCAAGCCATGCCTGCCTTCGGGGAAAATCGGGAGCAATGTAGGAGCCTGTCAAGGCTGCGGATGATAAATGCAGTTTCCACAGACTACTCCAGACAGCCTTGGGGCTGTGGTGCAGGGTGTGGACCCACAGGAGGAGAGGCCAATTATCTAATTGTCACTAGTTGGCAATTGTCTGGTGTTAACACCTTGGAGGCTAATTGAGGTCAGGTCCCTGTTGTGGAAGCTGGTGCTCTCCCACATCACCCTGAGGCCCTTTCAACACCAAAACCAGCTGGTTTTGCACCCAGTCACCTGCTGCCAGCCAGTTGGGGCTTAATAAGAAATTTCATTGCAGGAAGGATCAAAGTCATCACAACAGAAGGACTGTCACGGAAAACACCCATTTCACATGGAAAGCTCCTACGTTTTCAATCGAGTCATCACAACTCAAAATATTCCAGCAGAAAACTACCTGGATATTTGGGCAAAATATATTTCCACTTCCAGCAAAAAATCAGGCTGAAAAGTGCCTGGGTTTGTACCCAGAGGGAAGCAAATCTTCCCTCATTCCTAAACCAGAGTGATTTGTCTCATCTTCCTTCTGCAACCCATCTTGGGCATCCACATCCTTGTGGGCTCTCCTCCTCCCGCTGCTTCACTTTCACCCGAAAAACCCCAGACCACCCCATCCAGCCTTCAGAGACCGAGGGCTCTTGCACCACCACGGACTAAAGCAGCAGTGTGCCATGTCTGTGACACAGAAGACAAACTAAATCTAACAACTAACACTGAGAAAAAGAAAAGAAAAACATCTTTTCTCCATGACTGCTGCCTGCTGAAGCCTCGCAGCACTCGGCCAAAGCAGCCAGCCTTACTTGCAGAATTTGTAGAGGATCTTCTCAAACACGAGGACGGGTCCCGTGCTGCCGAGGATGGTGAGAGGCTGGCCAGCAAAGAGGGAATACACCACGCCGGTCATGGACGCGCCCAGCAGCGACTCCATGGCACTCTGTCCGGGCAAGAGAGGCAGCAGTGAGTAAATAAATCGTTAGGGGCTGGAGGGGGGGGGACCAACAAAGCAAATTCACTGCAGCAAGGACTTTTGCATGAGTGTTATCCTCCCCCATGCCACCCAACAGAGAGAGCTGCTCACTATGTGGCCATTGGTCGCCTCCCCCAGCAGGCCCCCAAAGGTGATGACAGGGGACATGCAGGCACAGTAGAGGAAGAGGAAGGACGCCAGACACTGCAGGCTCAGACCATCCCGAAAGTCGCTCCAGAACCACGGGGCTTTTCGCTTCACATCCAGGACCAAACCTCCAAAGAGCCTGGAGGAAGGAAAAAATAGACACTGTTCTCCTGGAAGAAGGGCCATCACCAGCACAGAGTAACTTGCATTGCTAAACAGAAGCAGTCTCCTTCTCCCATTTTATACCCAGTAGAAGCAGAGGCACACAAAAGAACCCGCCCACAACCACAACCACAACAGACCTAACCTGAGAGCCCATCCCCTCTTCTTGCAACAGTCCCTGGCTTTGAGAAGCAGCAGAGCTCTACCTGGAGGTATTGACACATCTGCTTCCACCCCAAATCAAGAAAACCTGTGTGCAGTGATGCTGTGGCTGAGCCCAGCTGCCCAGATCTCCCACCTGCCCAGCCCAGGGGACCAAGCTGGTAACGTGGAGCCCCTTCACTGAACCAACTAACCCCCAAAACCTGCTAGAAGGGAGGGGCGTGCTCAGGTTTTAGAGGCAAACAGAAAAAAAACCACCAAACTATTCAAGCTCACACCTTCCTGTCCGCTCCAGTTCAGGACCACTGTGTTTCTCCGCCTTGCTCTGAGAAGCACTGTCATCGAGAGCTCCTGGCACCTTCCTTTTTTCCTGTTACAATGGAAATAAGAGCAAGATACGTATTTGAACCACTGGCTTGTTTTGCTGCCGGTCTGGGTAGGTGACTGTGTCAAACTGGGACCTTGTGAACCTGGGCCCCTGAACAGCATCCCCAGCCGTGCTGCCATCCTGCCCGTCCCCCTCGCGCCTCCCTCCTCCTCCGCAGCACCCACCTGCGAAGGGACGTTTTTCGGGGGCTCGATTCGGATCGAGGGATCCCACTCTCCTGGCGGCAAGACCGTGACCTCATCCAGGAACTCCTCGATGCCGGCCACGAGGTCAGCCCGGTTCTTGGCTTTATAGGCAACGTCACGGAAAACCTGCCGATAGGAGACAACCCGGTGAGAGGACAACCCATCGCGGATGTCCTCAGCAGGGCAATAAGCCCTTGGCTAAAGGGGGCAAGATAGTTTTCCCCACAGGTCCTGTTGGAAAGGGCAGGGAATGTTCCCCCAAAAGGAACATCTGCGCATGGTGGTATTTGTAATCATCTCCAGGAGGCTCCCGTCCCCCACGGCACACCACAGCCTTTTGCTGAAAGAGGAGAAGTTGGACCGGCCCTGGCAATGCCACCACTGGGGACAGCGTGCTGGGCACCCGGGGAGAAGGATGAGGTGCAGGATGCACCCCGGGTGGGATTTCAGCCTCCGGGATGGGGGGTGATGCAACTCCGCAGGTTTGCTTTGGGGTGCAAACCAAGGGTGGGCTATTTGGAGAGCTGCGGGCAGCTGGCACAGCAAAGCCTCTTCCTCACTACTACAGAGACAGGGAGAGGTGAAGAAAGCCAAAAAGGACCCGGAGATCTCGCTTAGCTCGTCGCACCTCATCCGTCATGAGAGTAGCCATGGACCTGCCGATCTCATGGTACTGGTGGGCTTTTCCTTCCGGTCCAAGCAAAACAAACAGGAACCTGGGCAAGGAAAACACAGTGAGAGAGAAGAACGTGCCCTTGCTCAAAGAGCACCCAAGGAAATCCCTGGGAGCTCCCAGCCCAGAGCGCGGCTCGAGAGGGGACACGTAGGCTCACCGACTCCGGTGATGAATTTGACATTCATCAGAACCGATCGCAAATCTAGTTTTTGGGCCAACTTTCCGTACAGTTGGCCAGTGGGTTTAAAAGCTACAGCAGGGAAGGGAGAAACGAAGGCAAGGAGATGTGGGTGCGAGAAACGTGCTTGCTCCCACTGGCCTTGTTCCCTTGGGACGCCAAACCGATGCATGCAATTCGATGTTTTCTTGGGGTTGGTTTTTTTTTTTTTCAGTCAAAACTTTGTGCTCCTCATTCGGACCTGGTTGGGATGGGAACTTCCGTCATGCCCGAGAGGAGGACAGCCGGGGTCAGGCGGACAAATGCCACGATGGGCTGGCGAAGGAAATCCAGCTCTCCTACGAGCACGTTGGACGCTTCAGCCCCTCTGGGAATTTTCTTCATGAAGTGCAGCTCCGCCTGGGCACGACAAGCGATTTTCAGGCAGTTACCCCAAAAGCAAAGCCCACAGCACTCTGCAGCACACTCTGCAGCCAAGGTTGCAAGAGCAAATCTGGCCCTAAAGGCGTAAGAAAGCCACGAGTGTCTCACCTTGCTGAAATCCATTGCGCTGGCCTCATGGCTCACCCCATTTTTAGCTTCTGCAGTGGTGGGAGAAGGATGAGGGGTGAGTGTTTGGGCTGGTGGGACAAAGAAAGACACTCAGGAGGAGGGACAAAGAGCAATTGGGACGCTTCTCCTTTGCCAGGGCAAGTCTAAAGGGGCCAAAGCCCTGCAGAAACCTTCACCTGCTGCCAAAAGCCCTGCAGAAACCCTCACCTGCTGCCAAAGCCTGGCAGAAACCCTCACCTGCTGCCAAAGCCCTGCAGGAACCCTCACCTGGCTTGTCGAGGACGTGCGGGTCTGACTGCTTCTCCCTCACATCTGCAAACGAGCAGGCGATGGGGAGAAGGTTGTTTCTTTTCTTCTCGTTCTGATGGTGGTGCTGCTTCAAAAGGACTTGTCGAACTTTGGCCCGCACGCGCTCGTCAAACTCCCCGGACTGTTCTTGCTGGCCCAGGATCATATCTGGGGATGGCAAAGGGAAATGAAGCCGTCAGAGCAGAAACGCCCCCAAGTCCTGGCCCTCGAAGCCCCCGGGGAAGGCTGTGCCACGCGGGACAGCCTAACGCGGGCTCCGCCTTGCTTCGCAAGACATTTTCATACAGTTCAGCGGTTGCAGCAAAAGCAAGAATTGTCCTTTGCTAAGAAACATCATCAAAGTGCGTATTCACCACGCCGCTAAGAGAGTTCTTTCCCAGTCTAAATAAGGCAATTTTCTTGCCCCATCTGGCCTTTCTGCCTGACTCTACACATTTAACCAAATTATAAGCAATCCATAGCTCAGACTTTCCCAGAGTTCCCTTGGCCGATCGACTGCAATTTGCCGAGCCCAGGGAGAAATGGGCTAAGAAGAGCTGCGACTTCTCCAGCTCTTGAAAGGGCTGCATGGAGACCTGCCAGCCAAAGATCATTTCTCCAAAGCTGCTTTTTCAAGGAACTTCAATTCTCTTCCCCACAGAAATACACTGCTTGGTCATCTGCCAGACAAACTCGGCCTTTACAACTCTGAAATCCTGGATGTGAAGGCAAAAGATTAAAAAGAACGTGAGGAAACGGCTTGTGATAAAGACTTGATTTGAGGAGGTTCAGCTCTTACGCGGGCTCCGTCTTTCGGAGAGCTACGCCCTGACACACACTCCTTTTTGGCTGGAGGATATTCTCTAATCGCTTCTCTAACCCCACAAATTGCTTTCAAAAGGATCCCATCGTGGAAGAAAAAGCTGGCGTGACTGTTGCACACCCAGTCTGCATCCAAAGACAACTCACGACTGAAAAACACAGTGGCGCTTCTGGAAAAGGACGTGCCGTTGGGGCAGGGTTGGATTCGGGAGTGAAGGGCACCGCGGCAAACCGAGCTCGGCTGTTCCCGGAGGCATGTGGCGCCCACGGTACCTGCCATCTCTTCCATGCTGTTGGCGCAAATGTCCAGCAGCACCGTGCCGTTGATGATGCAGCTCCTCAGCTCAGAGAGGCTGTGCAAGGACAGCGTGGCCACGTAGGGCTTGCTCCAGCGCTCGCCGCCATCTTCCACATCCTCCTCAAACTTCAGCCACCTGCGGACATCGGGTGCGATCAGCCCCACGGCAAGAAAACAGCCTCAGCTCTGCAAGCCCTTTCATAGAGCTACGGGGTAGCAAGAGGAGCAGGCTCCTCACATCGCCACCTGCAGCTGCAAAAGCTTTGCGTCCCGGAGAGCGGAAAGCAGTGCCCGCGGGTGCTGCCGGCGCGGGGACTCCTCTCCCACCGCAGCCGGCAGCAGGGATTTACCTTGCCGTTTCCTTCCACCCGGCATCTTCGCCCTCTTTCACGCAGATCTCATCCAGCTCGGTGAACAAGTCACGAGGGACGTGCTGCTCGTCCTCCTCGGTCCCGAGGATGAACTGCACCCGCTGGGACGGGGTGTCTGGGGGCAGAAGACAAAGCCCCGTCCCGTTACCGCGCCTGAATACGGCCCGTCACGCTCACATGCAAAGTGGCCATCGGATCGGCACCAGTTCAGCCACAAATATCGGGCTGGCCCCTCTCCCCTGGGCCACATGGACCTGCTTGCAGAAGACCCCAGTGCCCACGTAGCCCCGAGGAGCTTCGTGAATGCTGTGGCGGGACTTACAGTGGTAGCCCTGCTCCGTCGGGGCAGAGTCCTTCTCCCCTTCCCGTTTCCGAGGCTTCTGGCTGCGGGGTCGGTGATGCCGGCGGCTCTGCCTCGCCAGCGGCTTCTGCACGCCCACGTACACGGTCCGGTGGCCTGCAATAAAGCGGCATTTGCAGCGCTTTCGGCATTGTGGCAGTGGTTGACGCGGCCGGTGCCTCGCTAAGCCACGGTTAAATCCCAGGAGAAAAAAACAACTTCTCTTAATTTTATTTTCACTGGACCTCCTTTCTTCCAAGCCTATTGTACTCAAGCTTTGCAACAACAGAGCAACAACAAGTGATGGCTCCGGCTCATCTAAAAGTGCCCTCAAAGCAGCGAACCTCTTCTCAAATTCCAGCTTCGGCTGGACAACACTCACACTTGCTCATTAAGCAGCGACAGAAAGTAATTATTTTTAAAATCTTTGTATGGCACAAGGCGACAAGAGAAGATCAAATCGGTCCCATGATAATCAACTCCAGAACAAAAAAAGACAATCACAGCATCTGCAGCCATCCAATTCTTCTCCTGACCTCTCCAAGTCAGAAGCAGCTTCTGTGAGAAAACAAGCCATGAACTACCCAGGCCCACGGCTAAAACTCACACCGTGGCCTCCGCGGGGGCTTTCTCCCTCTGTTTAAGAGCCGTAATAAGAAAAAATGTCAAAATAACTGTGCTGCTTTATCAAGAAGCACGGCACGTTTTGCTGCACATGACGTGACACCGAGCAAGGGACGTTGTAGGGACTTTGTGCTACGGGAAAACGCCCTGGGCTGCTGGCCCCTCTGCCAGGATCTCAGCAGAGACTCACCTTCCAACTCCTCCTTCTCATAGTGAATACTGACAACGTTGCTCGATCTCCCCTGGTCAATCACTGCCTCTTCGTCATGTCTCTGTTTAGCAATGAGAAGAAGGTAAAAGTTGGGGCTGCGTGTGTCGAGCTCCCGTACGTCCTCCCGGCCATCATCCACCCCTGCGTCCACGCCAGTCCACGAGCATCTCGCCTCTGCGTGCCTCCTCCTCCTCCTCCTCCAGGCACGGCCCTAAAAACACGGACTTGTAGGAGCTTTGTCTTCCCATACCCAAATAAAACAGCCCGTAACATCACCTATACGGTATATAACGTGTGCCTGGAAGTATTCACCATACGGCCACAGGACATGGCCACCAACAACCTCCCAAGGCCCTCAAGAACCTGCAAGGGCAAAGCTTCGTCTTTGGCCCAGCGAGGCTCGGGCTTCCCTTGGTGCAAGCGTGCTTTCCATGGAACACATCGTTTTTCTCCTTGCAAAAGCCAAGGGCTGAGAGCCAATGCCCTCCTCGGCTGAAATACCACTGCCGGCGCTGCATGAAGAGCAGTTCTGCCTCAAAAGCCGAAGGAGAACTACAGGAGCCAGCAGAAAGAAGTCCTTTGGCGTCTCTTTTCCCCCTGCCACCAGGGCTGGGGAAGGGGATTCCCAGGCTGCGTTCAAAGAAATAAAAACCCAACCACGTCTCACAGCCGAGTCGCTACCCCAACCCCAACCTCGGACAAGGCACGGGGGGAAAGGGCTTAATAAAATCGCAATTTAAATAAAATCGCGATTTGAATGAAATCGCCATTTAAATGAAATCACAAACTCGAGCGTGTTACGTGGCTGTCGGAGTGGGAATAAAAGGAGCGATTTGGGAGTCGCAGCTTTCAAACGCCCCGCGGGTGACACGGGGAAAGTCTCCTTCTCTCTTAGAAAGCGTTTTCCCTCCCTGCACCGACCAGCGACGCTAAACCTGCCCCTGGCAGCCCTCCCCGGTGCAGAGCATCTCCCCCTGCCCATCCTGCTGCGCTCCGGGGAAGTGCCAATGGCATTTCGGGGAGAGTTTTCCCACTCTCCGGGGGATGATCAGCCCCTGGGCAGAGCCCCGGCCGCGCTACCTGTAACTCTTCCAGAAGGGTCATTTTGTAACCCCCATTCCGGTTCATCCTCACGTCGGTCACCGGTCTTGGGGAAAACTGAACCTCCAGATCAATCCCGGGACACCGGGGTAGACCTCACCGAGAGGAGCTCAGTGGCACCCAGTGTGCACCAACTCCAGAGACACAAAAAGTGACCGTTTATGACATCAGGATCTACCGGATGCAGATCCAGGCAGTTATTTAAAGCCACGCACCCCAAAACTCTTCCCGCTTGCAAAACTTAGCGGATGGGGAGAAGCCAGCTCTGCTCTGAGCAAAAACTATCCGGAAGAGAGAAATGGGGTCTAAACGCCGCACCCTGCCGGGGAGAAAGGCGTAAGCAGCGTTTTGCTGTATTTGAAAGCACAAGCTGCCAAAAGACAAGTGAGGTGCAAACCGTTGTGAAAATACACGTTACGGGGCGGCTCCGACTTTCATCAACATTGCCTGGAAAATATCAGGACGTTTCAGGAAGGAACTCCATCCCTTTGGTGCTTCAACAAACCCTCGTTAGCCAGACCAAGTCCTAGCACGGTACGGAAACGTCCAGAGAAGCGACATTTTTTACTCTCCTCGCTTCCTCCAGCTATCTCCAGCTCTACTTTAGTTTCCCAGCTGAGCTAATCCGTCATTTCCATGCTGCAAATTCATTTGCTCTAGTCAACTTCCTCCCCGGCACCGCTCGGCACAAAGGTGAACTGCCCGGCTTGCCCTGAAAGGCGACACGGCGTGTAAAATAACATGGCGAAGGAAGGTGACACCGAGGTCTAAGCACTTAAAATCCCAGCGTGATCCAAGCTCGGATCCCCGCTGCTTGTTTGTTATTTAGTATTAAAGCTTCAGGAGCAAACATAGGAGGAAACGGGACAAGTGGGCACCTCCGGGTCCGCGGCAAGATGCTCCGAGCATCCCATCGCCCCTCCCCGGCCATTGCAGCATCCCCAAAATCGCGGCAAGCCTTGCACGGAGAGGCCACCGAAGGAAACGGCCCCACTCAGAACTCACTCGGTCCCGCTTAAGCCACTCGGATGGACTTGGAGTGGTTATTTCATTGAGGAAATTGCTGGAGGAGTTCAGGATTTCATAGGCTGCGGGATTTGTGGACCCGTGGGCTTGGGATGGGATGGAGCAGGAAGGAGAGAGGCCTCCGGAAAGCAGGTTATCCCATCCCAGGTTGTGTACCAGCACTCGCAGATGCTTTGCCTTCCCTCTCTGTCCTTCTCCACTGCCGACAGGCACCTGCAAAACATCAAATCGTCAAAACCGGGCTGGGAAAGGGGACGCCGAGCTTTGCATCGCTCACTTTTGAGTTTTGGAGCAGCCAGACTTCTTCCACTTCACTGTGTCCTAAGCACAAAGCTCCGGCTGGCTGCTTCGCAGCTTGTTTTGCTGGGAGGCTGAAAGTCATTACTGCTCGTAAAAATGAAATCAGGAGTCACTGGAGCAAAGGAGGAAGGTCCGGCTTCTCGGGGAAGGGTTGTCTTTGCAGAAGGCAAGTGCCTTTTCCTCCCTTCTTTACTACCAATCTCTGAAGAAATTAAACCAGAGAAATGAAAGTGCTTGCTGATAGGCAACCAAAAGTCTGATTTTCAGCAACTACAGGGTGGGGGCTGGCATTTTACTCCCCCGAACCCCTAAGGCATCCAGCAAAGAGAAGAAATGTAACACTCTCATTAATAACTCTTCTGAAGGTGCTTGTCTGAGCAACTAACGGTCGGGAAAGCTCTCCAGCACTCTGGTGATAAGCTCAAGATAGAAATATTGCTCCTCGCTAGAAAAGGGGAGGTTTGTGATAAAGTTTATTGCAATGAATTGTACCTTTACACTACACAAACCCGTTCTTGCGGCTGTGTGCCTGCACCGAAGCAAGGGTAGACGTGCCGAGAGGTAACTGTGAGGATGCAATTTTCACACGCACCCATCAAAATGCTGCCCAGACGCCTGCGAAGGAGGTTGTCTGATGCTGGATCTGTCCCGTGCCACGCTGCCAGCGCTCCCGCAGGGGCTGGGGAGGTCAATGCAAGCAAATAGTATGGGATAGGATATTGCATATAGTTGATGTCAGGAGCAACCCTGGCCAGGCTTGGCAGACCCCCCTGAAACCAAAAATTATTTTTAGCTATTATTATTATTATTATTATTATTATCATCGCTTTTCTGGAGGATGCTCCACACAGTAAAGTACTTTACAGGACACAACCCCTGTTCCGGGCACCTCCTGCAGGGAGGAACCAGGATGCCACCACGTGCATTGAACCACGTTTGCTTCCCCCATCCTTCTCTCCCGAGCAGAGGGCAGTCGTACGAATCCCAAAGCGCCCAAAGCTTCACGGCCAACCTCAAGCGGCACTCGGAAGGCACCTTCACCGGCGCTATGGATTTACGCACGCCGGCCACCCTCACAGGGTCCGACCCTGGGATCCCACTGAGAATGCAAAGGCCGAGTGAAGGTTTCCAATTCCTCTTTGATTAGTTCTCAGGTGCCAGCTCGAGCTGGATGCTTCCGGAGAGGGATCCCTCCCCCCGATCGCACCCCGCAGTTATACCCGAACCACCCCTATCACCCGATCCCCAAGTCCAATCACTTCATTCACCCAGATGCACCTCACGGTCACTTTGATTCCATCCACCTCCTCGGGCTCTTCCCCGGCCTCTCCCTCCGCTTTCTCCAAACCCTTCCCTCAGCACAGCCCCAAACACACTTACTTCCTCCTTCCTCTGAGGTCTCTTTGCCTTAACCCTTTCCTCATCTCCATCACTCCATACAAACGTAGCCAAACACACTACCTCCTCCACTGACTTCCCCGGCCAGGCGGGGACATGCTTAGAAAACTGTTTTTTCATAGCCGGAGCTGTTTGCTCCAAAACAGTACAGACCATTACAGGTCCATTCGCTTCCGACACTCCCTTATTTCAGACCAATTGGCAGGTTTTTGTCCTGCCAAACGTACAGCCTCTTCTTCGAAGCCTTGTCTGGCTAACTGCAATCGTCTGTCATCTGCCTCTCCACTAGGATTCCACCCGGGATCCACCGTCGGCCCGGCTCTCCGGGCAGCTGCATCTCCCCCTTGCTCTGCCCAGCGACGGTTCGCATCAAGAATTGCCTGCTTTTCCTCTGGGCTGTGTCGCGGAGGCTCACGTAGTCAAATTAGGCAGGTGACAGATTCAGAAAGAAACCTCATTTTAACCCAAAGCCTGGGGCAGAAAACTAACTGGAAATGAGGCGTCAACGCTCCGACAACACCAGTAAAGCACAGGTTCAGGAGGGCGTAGGAGGGATTAACACTGCACAGCCGGCTTTAGAAGTGAGGATCCAAACTGTGCACAGTCACTCACCTGGAAGATGAGGGCTCTCAACCGCGAGGACTTTCCTCGGGCGGCGTCCCGAGCCCAGGGGAGAGTCCCCGACTGCAGACCCGCTGCTCCCAGGAGGAGGACCGGCTCCCCTTGCCCTCCGGCGGGGCTCCATTTCTACCCTAGTCGAACCTCATCTCTGGTCAGTTCGAATTGCCTGAGGGCCTTCACTTTCTTACTCCTCGCCCGAGGTGTACACGGGACCATAAGGACTGGCCCAAGGTGGCTCCGCCACGGTCAGCACTCCCCACCTGACAGGCGCGAAAAGCAAGGGCGCAGCGGTCCTAATGCCCCCGGTCGCTCTCAGGGCGGGGGCACCTGCCGCAGACAGAGAAGGACTAGTTTTCCAAAAAAACAACCTCCCAAAAAGCAGGGAGGAGGAACTGCTCGCTCCGGATGGGGCAATTTCTGTCTGGTGCCGGCACCTTCACCCCCCAGTCCCATTTCTGAACTCCCTGCACACCCCCGGGTCTGGCAGAGGTGACATGTGTGACACTGCTGTCCCCTCCCTCCTGCCACACAGAGCTCATTGCACTTACTTGCAGAGAAAAATAAAAAAGAGAAAAATATTAAAAGGATATAATTAAAATCTTTTAAATCTAAAAATAAATTCAAAATACATTCTGAATAAAAATTTAAAAATTAATAAATAATCAAAACCCCCAACCCACTAACTTCAAATCTTTCCCCAGTCAGCTGGTTCCTGACCCAAAGCCCCAGGGAGATGGATTTCCCCCATCACCTCCAAAACCCCCCTGAAAAAGCTCCAAAGACGCCTCCGACTCCTCTCCACCCTTCAAAAGACACGGGAGCGGCACAGCGAGACAAACGAGACTTTTATTGTACTGTTTTCCCATTACGTTCAATGGGCAACAAGAGAAAAATCAAAGACAGACACGGCTCTGGCAGGGGGAACCCCCAGACGGGACCCACGAGACGGCGACACGGATTTATGTTACCTGTGTTTCACAGAATGAACCCGCAATAAATCAAGTTTAAGAAAAAAAACAAAAATCCCAAACACACAAAGATTCAGAGTGATAAATAACACAGATCTGCTTGATGGATTTTCCCCTCCCCCTCGGTTTTATTTGCAACACGGAGCGTTTCCAAACTAGATCATCTCTTACAATAAGAGAAATATATTTCAGCATCTCCAAAACAAAAATAATTCCTGTATTTCTACAGGTAGCACACTGGGGGAAAAATAAAATAACAAAAAAAAATGTGCCAGCACCTTATTTATTACCTTTTCACATCTCTTTTTCCCCCCCCTTAGGGATTCCATGCGCTTCCTTTTAGGAAACTTTTTCAAGGGGCCCACGGGAGATTCGCGGAGCTGTTTTAAGGCACCAAAGATGAGGAAAACGCCCAGCACCCAGCCGCATTGATGGGAAGGGGCTTGGCTGCCAACTAAAGTATCGCCGGTCACTTCAAGGGGGGTTTTTTCAGTCCTAAAGCGACTCCAGGAACACCTTTGAGAGGGTTTGTACCCCCCCGTATCATTTTCCTCTGCACAAGGAAATATTAAATCCTCCCAAAATAAGGAGCCGTCCAGGGGTTTCTGGTGTCTAAAGGGGGCAGGCAGCCGTAGCGCCGGGACTCACAGCCAGCCCAGGGGCTTACAACTACCTTTCAGATGGCCCCGAGTCACGTCATGAAGCAAGACCTCAGCTTTCGTTTAATTCAAAAAATTAAAATAAAGAAAGAACAAATGCTAGCCCTGTAAACAGCAAAAGCAAAGCTTCAAATGGAGAAGACGGCTGCGCTCGGGCACGTCGAGGAAGCCTGCTTTACTTTTTCAATAAGCAACTGCCAAGGCAGCTGCCAACGTTTTGCAGCCCCCTGAGGCCAGGGGAGACGCAGACCCCCGCAGAGCTGGACCCAGCCCGCTCCTCATTAAAACCGGCATCGTTTCCCTTCCGGGGGGGGTTCGTTCGTTCGTTCTTTCTTTCTTTCTAAGCTGGAGAGATGCCAGGCACATGCTGAAAACAATCCCAGCCCCTGGCCCGGGACCCTACCAGGAGGGAGCGGAGTTCAGCCCGGCTCTCTCCTCTTAAAGAGAGGAAAATCAAAAGGGAAAAACAAAATTCTCCTCTAGTAGAAGCCCAGTAAGTCCCTTTTAGGGGCAGGGCAGCCACAGGACTGCTACCACAACCACCCAGCGCCGCACCCACTGCGGTTCACGGGCTTAATGCCTATACCTCCACGGGAATTAAAGTTTATTTTCCAAATGGTGGAGAGATCAGGGATCTCCTCCACCGGGACCTTGTCTCCCTGGGGAGGGAGAGACAGCATGTCGGAGCAGCAAGCACAGTCCCTTCCTCAGAGCCAGGCACAGGAAGGCAGCGTGGACAGGACGGGCATGGGCACCACGGAGGAATAGCAGCCAGAAAACCCAGCCTTTGCACCTTTCCCTTCCTCCAAGCCTTTGCTCTTTTGCCTCCCCTCCTTCCTGAAGAGCTAAACCGGTTTCCTCCCCCTCCGACACTCACCACGCCACGCTGGCAGTAGTCACACGACAGTTTGCAAAACCCCATGCCGTAAACGCCGTCTCATTTTGGCCCGGCTTGGTGATGTGCCGCTTTCATCCTTCCAAAGCAATTTGGTGTTTTCTTTTCCCCACCCCTTTGCACGGAGCAACACCTTGCCGTTGTCGGTTTGGGTTGGTTTGATGCACGAAAAGGCTCCCGCAGCGGATGGGACAAGCCGATGGCAGGAGGGTTCGTGCATCCGTCCCAGCTGGGCTCGGGGCACCAGTTGCAGACGCCAACAGCCTGGAGCACGCGCTGAGCCCACAGCAAGGTGGAGGGCTGCAAGGGGACCTTTTCTTCTGGGCTGTCCTCTCCTCCCAGGCTCCATGGCCACCCGACTCAAACGCACGTGCCGGGGCTGACACCACAGCCCAACAACCCCCCAAAAGGCAAAGAGAGCACGAGAACCATCTCTGCTTAAGGAAAGTGGAGGAACAACGGAGGGGGCAGCCCAGGGGCACAGAGCCCCAGCTGTGTGCGGTACCTGCCCGCTCCCATGACCATACAGCGTATTCAAGGTTTTCGATTTTAAGCGCTCCCTTATATTCAGTTTACAGCCAGGGGACAAGAAGGTGGCATTTCTGCATTTTGCAGCTTCCAGGCTGATGGCAGAGCCAAAGCAAAAGAAAAAAAAAAAGATGTAAAACCGGAGCGCAGGCAGCAAGTGCTTTTCCTTCGCCTTAGCCCAACTGCTCGGACGCTCTTTACGCTGCCCCGCCATGGAGAGCATCCCTCTCGCACCAGTGAGAGACCTAAGAGTGAATTAAAGGCAGGACCCCAAAGTGATGTAAGTTTGCAGGAGGCTGTCATTGATTCATGTGCAATATTTTGCCCAATGCTTTTGTTAAGCATTCAAGTGGCTGTTTAACGTAGGATCTAAGAAAACTGTGACACAATAACCTCTTTTGCTAAGTGAAGTCTCTGTCAAGCGAAACCTCAAAGAATGGATAGTGGCGATCCAAGCCTGAAATAACCAATTTGCTGCAGGAACCGAGCAGCAGCGGTTGAAGCATGAAGCTAAAGGTGAAGAAGAGGCAATTGCGGCAGGGGGAGATCACGACCACCGACTCACGGCCCACCGACCCAAGAAACCCTCCGACCCAAATGCGGAGAGACACTGAGCATGCAAACGAATTAGCGTAAGAGGCGAGAAGACCATTTGACAGAGACTATAACTAGCGAAAGGTTTTGATAATCGGAGAGCTAGTCTTTTGTGGGCTACCACCTAGCTCCCTACTTTGCGCAAACTAGAATAAAGAAATGGAAATACCTCGTCGCGGTGTGTGAATTGGCATTGCGCACCGGGCAACGAGCCCGCATTTGGGACAACAAAACCAGACCAAGAACCCGGTCGTGATGAAGAAGGAAGTGGAGAATGCGTCAAATAGAACAGAAAACGGTTTTGTACATTATAGAATCATAGAATAGTTTGGGTTGGAAGGGACCTCTAAAGGTCATCCAGTCCAACCCCCCTGCCGTGGGCAGGGACATCTTCAACTAGACCGGGTTGCTGAGTTTTTACTGGGGAAAAAAGAGAAAGGAGAGGAGGAATTAGATATTAAAAAGATAGCACTGAATGATAAAGCGGTAGCAGTCCCTCTACCACTACAAAACCGCACCACCACACACACGTACACACGGAGGCTTACCACCACCCAACTCCCATGGACTGTGATGTGCGCCTCAGTTTGCTGCTCTAGAGATACTGAATGCCTGAAGCACACCAAGCATAACTGAAAACATCTGCATGGCTTTAATGGGAATCCGCCAGTTGGAAAAAATAACAAACAACAGTTTCTCCCCGTGTCTGCGTTGGCACATCCCTGAGTCACGTTCTCACTCCTCTCCTTCAAAGCCAAGAGTCCTAAACGTGAAAACTGGGCGGGGGAAGAAAGAGGAAAAGAGGGAGAGCATCATCAGTGGAAGACCTGCCGGCTGCTGCTGATTCGGCCCCGTTCGTGGGACCACCCCGGCAGAGAGGAGCTGGTTTGCATGCCTTGCCGGCCAAAGCACGCTTGCAGAGGAGCACGGTCACGTTCACGTGCAATCCTTTACCTCTTTCCTCCCCGGATTCAGACCGTTTCCGTGTTCATAGGGAGAGCCTGCCAGACGGTCGTTCTCGACATTTCATCCGAGAGATTAATCTCGAAAGGACCAGCCCTGCAGGAAATATTTTACATAGCAACCCGTGATTATGGGAACTGATGCCAGCGAGTGCATCAGCATCAGCAAGAGGAACAGGGGGACCCGCAGAATCAGAGCTCGGCATAAGCACGGGAGGTTTTGCTGGATGAGGAGTTTTGGGAGGCAAGCCTGAGAGCTGCAGAGCAACAGCTCCGCGCAAAGGCTCTTGCTGGTGTTTAGCCCTGCAGCGGGCTCCTGAGCCACTGCTGCTACAGATCATGCCCGCAACTCCTCATTTTGAAGTGTGAGGGTCTCCAGCTACCCTAAAGTCACTGACGACGCAAGTTTTGGGGGTCAATCGTGAGCTGCGCAGCCACTCTGCTTGCGGCCAGAGCCCCGCGATCACCTCCTGCAGCCCTGCCCGTATATTTGACTTTCCCCACCAACCTGACTGCTGGTTTCTATGGGATGCTCAATAAAGATGCAGGTGGAGAAAATTGTGCCAAACACCTTCAAACTCATCTTGCCCGGGGTCCTGGTGCTTGGTGGGGCTTTACCTGTCACGGTGTTGCCTTGGGATATCCAAGTCGCTGGTCTTCCCCAGCTGCAGCTGAACGGAATTTGCAGCAGCAGCTCCCATCACCTCTTGGGACTCCTGACGTAAAAAGGGGACAAATCAAGCTCTCTGCCTTTGGGCAAAGTGGAGATAAACTAAACGCCCCGTAAAAACATATTAGAATCGATTTCTATGCAGCTCTGATCTTCCCCCAACACCTGAAGACAAGCTGTGATAGGAACAGGCAATCTCACAGCCCGAGGCAGAGGGCCAGCCCCGAGCACCCAGCGAGCTTTACCTCTTCTTCTTCGCCTTCATTTTTGGCATCGTCCAACTTCTGCTGCTGCTTGCTTTCTGGCATGAGGTCATCCAGAAAGCTGAGCTCTCGCTTTGAGAAGCAGAAATCCATCACTTTCCGCACAAAAACGAGAGCCAGAACCTTCAGGAATAAGAGGGAAGATGCGGTGAGGCCAGAGATGATGCTCCATCTCCCTCCAGCGCTGCAAACATCCCGCTGCCAAGCAGCACCGGCTCTTACCATCAGGGGAAAGATGATGGCAGCACGGGACACCTTGATGGCCCAGAGCAGGACGAGGCAGATCAGCTGGATCATGGTGAAGAAATGCACCTTTCGCAAGGGGACGTGCCGCAGGTAGATGAAATCCGGCTGGTGTTTCGCCGGCATCCAAAACAGCTTCAAGCGATCGAAGAACTGCAAAACAAAAAAGTGGAAAAGTTGCCACCTTGGCACTGCGGAAAGTTTCTGGCCCTCTTGAGGCGTGGAGGGAGTTTTCAGGATCTCGCCTGCAATGAGAAATCGTGGCTCCCACTATCTTCCTCCTGGGAGCAGCACCCGTCCTCCCTCCGCTCCACCTATCAGCCAGCTGGCCCATGAGAGCTGCCCACCAAACTCCAGTTATTCCACATGATTCTATTATTGGCATTTCTCGGCCCTCTGAATCCCCCAGCAAGGATTTCCACCAGTGGCAGAAACTGCCTTCCCTTTGCACGGAATTCCCCCACTTGCACGTAACCAAACACTGACCTGCCCTAAGCCGTGAAACAGAGCGCGCTGAACTTGCCTGGTCCTCCCAGCCCTACACACCTCCTGTGCCTCCACCAAGCTTTTTCTTACGCTAAATATGTTCATTGCTTGCTTTCGGAGAGGTTTGTCCCCGCTCCCACTGCTGTTTCCCTGCTCCTACGCAGATGAAATACCAGGGAGCAGACATGCTGCACGCTGTGAAAAAGTCCCTACCTGAATTCCTCGGAGCGACGACACACCCATGTAGAGAAAGACCCCGTAAAGCACAGGCATGGGTATAAACTGGAAGAAAAGAAAAAAAAAAAAAGCGGCCACAATTTCTTTTTTTAAATTGCATTTTCAGTATTACCACTCTCCTCTACAGGCACTGCCTAAACTTGCCTAAAGCCTTCCACAGTTTCCACAGGGTTAGAGATGTGCCGGATTTTAACCGGCAGAGATTTTGTGCGTGCCAGCGAGCTAATGCTCTGCTTTCGGCTGAACTTTTGAGATACGTTTTGTCAGAAGAATGCCATTTTCCAGAAAGGCTGGGGGAAAACAGGTGATTTCACCCATGCTACCATATGCCGCGTTCCGTGACGGTAGAAAAACATTTCTACATCTTCCGGCGGCAACACGCCAAAGCGACGTGCCTCCTTTTAGCCTAGAGAGGAGATTACCTTGTGGGAGGAACAGGCAAGGAAGCCCGTGGGGATGATGTCAGTGTGTTTAGCTACTGGGAAGGGCTGTTCGGAGGCATTTGCGGGGGCAAACGGCAACCAATAAAGTGCTGCCTGTTTGAAAGAGAGCAGACGTACTGGTCTGAAGAGGCTGCATTGTAACCCGTACACACGGGTGGGCCTGAAAGACACCTGAAAACTAAAGCAGTTGTCTTGCTCGCTTGCCTCGAGCGCACCAAACTGGGGTCTGAAGGGCTGGAAAGCATCACCGAGGCTGCTTCCCACCGTGGGTCAAGCCCCAAGGTTTGGGATCACCTCCTCCTCCGCTCCACAACTACTCAGGCCTGGAGAGAGGGGACTATTTTTGTATAACCTCCAAAGAAGCTTGTGGCTGTTGGGCGTTCCGCATTTTCCTCTTACCTTTAACACAGAAGTGAAGAAGACAGAGCAGCCCATGAGCACAAAGATCATCAAGCCAGTGACTCTCTGCTCTCGTATCCCCAAAAACTTGGGTTGTTCTCCTGGAGCCGAGCACTCAGACTCCACTTTGAGGCTATTCACGTGGCTGATGGACAGGACGGTCGCAGCCACAAACCAGGGCAGCCCCATCACAGAGCACACCCCGAGCATCACAGCCACCACAAAGAGGTCCAGGTGGTACCCGCATCCTTTCTGCAGGCAGCAAAACAAGAAACAGAGCATCCCACAGCACAAGAGCCAGGACCACGTCGCAAGCCAGACTCAAACCCTACTCGAGCTCGAGTCAACTTCTTGAAAATTCAAAACAAGACTTGGAGACAAATAAGGAGGTATCCAGGCTTTGCGCAAGCACCTTGCGTGAAAACCTGGCCGGAGTTCAGACAAAGTGGATTTGGAGCGTTTGTGTGGTATCTACTTCCCCCCCAAAAAAGACCCCAACCAAATTCACATTTTTTTCATTCATTCATAAAGAAATTTCCACCACTGGCAAGCAAGCTGTGTTCTGTGCAAGTAAGAGTTATCCCTGGCAGCTCATCAAACTGAATCGTTCCCCCAGCTGCTGCTGACATTTTAAAACAAAAACGCTCTTCTCTATTGCTCCAAGATGAATTTGCTGCTCGGGAAGATTGCTCATCTGAACTCCCCTGTCGTTTGCTCCCTGTGGCATCATCAGTCCAGGAGAGCATCCTGCCACGCAGCCTGACGTTGTCCCAAACCACTGCCTTCACAAAGCTTTTGGAATAGGAGCTTCTCCCCAGACCTGCAGCCCCGAGCGGGTTGGGGACGGGGTCGTCTCTTGCAGCCCCTTACCTTCAGCCTGTGCTCCTTCCTGTTCACAATAACGGCAGAGATCTGCTGGTCCATGAATACCAAGATGGTGCAGAGCAGAGCTGGGATGAGCGCAGCCAACACCGTCCACCAAGGGTTGGCTCCTAGGGGGTTGATGAACCACCCGCGGTCGTCTCTGGTAGGCTGCAACAAAGCACACACACCAGCATCATCTCCCAGACCAGCCACCCCACTGGCTTTGGTTTTCCCCTCCACCCCTGGCTCAGAGCATCTCCCAGCCCTGGCTTCATGTCACCCTCTCCCATGGGGGTCAGCACTGCCAGCGGCCTCTTCGCAAGCACCTACAGACACTTCTCCTGTAGCTGCCTAGTTTTGGGGCTGTCGCCCTGTTTCCAGAAGGAAACAATGCACTTGGAGGCGCAAGAGGAGATGGTCACACCACCAGCATCTCCCCCAGACTCGGCCCTGTCCTGCCCTGGCCTCGCCTTGTGGCATCCCCAAGGGCTGAAACCAGCTCCGTGCCAAAACACCCCATTACCTTGAACTTATCGGGGACGTGGAGCTTCGGTGAGGGGATCCCAACCATGAAGTCGATGAGCACCATGACGACGATGCTGAGGAAAACGGCAAAGTCGCTTACTGTGGACCGTACCTGGGGCGAGAAACCAGAGCTGAAAGGGGCATTGCAGACGGCGCCATAACGTGGCATGGGAAAGTTAGGGACACCAACAACATTAAGGCTGGTTAACAACATCCCACCGCTCTGAGGACGTGCAGCCAAACCCCTTGGTTAGATACTCTTGCTGTGTTTGTCCCCGTGAGATCGGGTGTCAGACAATGAAAAGAGGTTAATTAGGTGGAAAAGGGTTGTTTTAACTCAAACCTTAAAAACATCTTGGAAAAATAAGGAAGCAGATGTCTGCCACTACAGCCACGCTCACAGCTACAATGGGAAGAAGGCACTGAGGCATCATTTGCTCCTCAAAAGGAAGAAACAGTGTCTTTTTCCGTGGCAGCTCCTCATTTCAAGCAACTTTCCCCTTGAGCACACAACGCACAGAAGGTGAAGAAAAAAAAGCAGCTTTGGAAGACCCCATCTCCCACCGCCTGAGCACAAAATCGCCCTGGGGCAGGTCGCGAGGCAGGTGGGAAATGCTACCATCGTTTTGCACTCCTGCAAATGAGCGAGGGACATCCAAGCTGGTGGAGAGCTTGGCCTTCAAGGTCAGCGTTTCCCAGCTTGACCAAGGGGTGGCAAATACTGCTTAGTGCTCCAGGAAAGCCATTGTGGGAAATGAGTGGGGAGACTGCTGCTGGCCACCATCTTCTACCTACTCTGGTTGGGAAGTAACGGCTGGTTTTAAACTTCTTCAGTAAGCTCGACAGGACAAAGGTGGAGAAGAAGAGGATGCAGCACCAGAAGAGGACATTAGGCGTGTAGGGGCCATTGCGTCCACAGGCAGGTCCTTGAAACTCTCCATGCAAGTCCCGACATTCCTGGAGAAACAGAGCATCAGGACACGTGCGGCAAGGAAACCTCAGATAACTCAGGGGGTTTTGAGGACCTTGGTCCAAGATCCGTGACCTTGTAACTGCTGCTGCCGATGGAGATTTCTATGTAAGGAGCAGCAGCAGCAGCAGCAGCAGCTGAACAAGGGACACATCGAACTACACAGAGGAGAGCGGAGAGGAGATGTGACGGGACACCATACCATAGACCCCCGGCACATCCTCCGCTTGAATGGCAGGTAACCATGGCTGAAGAAGACGCCAGAGGGGAAGGAAAGGCTGGAAATTCTTGGGGATAGAGACAGAGGGAACGGGGACGGAGGGCTAAGGCAACCGTGACAGGAAAGGAGAAGAGACAAACCGTCCCTTCCCAGGGGAGGCCTCACAGAGGGGACGTGGCCAAGAGGGGATGACGATGTCCAGAAGAGCCTGGGGCTCTGCTTCCAGCAACAACAGCCCGAGAGGCTGCTCAGACAGGCAAATTTATGCACGTAGCCACAGACATTGGATTTCAGCAATGGCTTTTCAGAGCAGCACTAGCACAGTTTCAAGCCCATCACCACCTGAAGGGCTCCGAGTTTTGCACCACGCAAATGCCCCTGGACCCCGTGGCCGCGGCGCGAGGAAGCAGTGGCTCGGGGCACTTACAGTCACCGTGAGGTTTTCCCAGGCGATGCCAGACACATTGACCTTGTTGCTCTCCCAGAAACGCAGGGTTTCGTTGCTGGGATGGGTCGGTGCCTCACACTTACAGCTGGGAGGAGAGAAGCCGAGACAGGCGTAAGGGAAAGGCGATGGAGGCGCAGCCCTGAGCTCCTGCCAAGGGGCAGTGGCGTTTTAGGAGGGAAAAAACTCACGAGTAGATGGTGAGGAAGTCGAGCTTGCTGTGCATGTGCACAGGGTAGGTCTCTCGCAGGTGACTCAGCTTCTCTAGAGCCTCGTAGATGAAGATGAGGCAGATGAGGGAGGCAAAGGCTTCTTCCGTGAAGCGGGTGATGTAGCACACCAAAGAGCTGGCGTCGGTGGCCACCAGCACGATGCAGAAGAAGGCGGTCCACAGCCCGATGCACGCCCGCAGAGAGAGGTAGGAGAGCGTGTACTCCCTGCAAAACCAAAACAAAACGCAAGGCCAGCAAGAGGCTCCAAGCCATGCCTGCCTTCGGGGAAAATCGGGAGCAATGTAGGAGCCTGTCAAGGCTGCGGATGATAAATGCAGTTTCCACAGACTACTCCAGACAGCCTTGGGGCTGTGGTGCAGGGTGTGGACCCACAGGAGGAGAGGCCAATTATTTAATTGTCACTGGTTGGCAATTGTCTGGTGTTAACACCTTGGAGGCTAATTGAGGTCAGGTCCCTGTTGTGGAAGCTGGTGCTCTCCCACATCACCCTGAGGCCCTTTCAACACCAAAACCAGCTGGTTTTGCACCCAGTCACCTGCTGCCAGCCAGTTGGGGCTTAATAAGAAATTTCATTGCAGGAAGGATCAAAGTCATCACAACAGAAGGACTGTCACGGAAAACACCCATTTCACATGGAAAGCTCCTACGTTTTCAATCGAGTCATCACAACTCAAAATATTCCAGCAGAAAACTACCTGGATATTTGGGCAAAATATATTTCCACTTCCAGCAAAAAATCAGGCTGAAAAGTGCCTGGGTTTGTACCCAGAGGGAAGCAAATCTTCCCTCATTCCTAAACCAGAGTGATTTGTCTCATCTTCCTTCTGCAACCCATCTTGGGCATCCACATCCTTGTGGGCTCTCCTCCTCCCACTGCTTCACTTTCACCCAAAAAACCCCAGACCACCCCATCCAGCCTTCAGAGACCGAGGGCTCTTGCACCACCACGGACTAAAGCAGCAGTGTGCCATGTCTGTGACACAGAAGACAAACTAAATCTAACAACTAACACTGAGAAAAAGAAAAGAAAAACATCTTTTCTCCATGACTGCTGCCTGCTGAAGCCTCGCAGCACTCGGCCGAAGCAGCCAGCCTTACTTGCAGAATTTGTAGAGGATCTTCTCAAACACGAGGACGGGTCCCGTGCTGCCGAGGATGGTGAGAGGCTGGCCAGCAAAGAGGGAATACACCACGCTGGTCATGGACGCGCCCAGCAGCGACTCCATGGCACTCTGTCCGGGCAAGAGAGGCAGCAGTAAGTAAATAAATCGTTAGGGGCGGGGGGGGGGGGAACCAACAAAGCAAATTCACTGCAGCAAGGACTTTTGCATGAGTGTTATCCTCCCCCATGCCACCCAACAGAGAGAGCTGCTCACTATGTGGCCATTGGTCGCCTCCCCCAGCAGGCCCCCAAAGGTGATGACAGGGGACATGCAGGCACAGTAGAGGAAGAGGAAGGACGCCAGACACTGCAGGCTCAGACCATCCCGAAAGTCGCTCCAGAACCACGGGACTTTTCGCTTCACATCCAGGACCAAACCTCCAAAGAGCCTGGAGGAAGGAAAAAATAGACACTGTTCTCCTGGAAGAAGGGCCATCACCAGCACAGAGTAACTTGCATTGCTAAACAGAAGCAGTCTCCTTCTCCCATTTTATACCCAGTAGAAGCAGAGGCACACAAAAGAACCCGCCCACAACCACAACCACAACAGACCTAACCTGAGAGCCCATCCCCTCTTCTTGCAACAGTCCCTGGCTTTGAGAAGCAGCAGAGCTCTACCTGGAGGTATTGACACATCTGCTTCCACCCCAAATCAAGAAAACCTGTGTGCAGTGATGCTGTGGCTGAGCCCAGCTGCCCAGATCTCCCACCTGCCCAGCCCAGGGGACCAAGCTGGTAACGTGGAGCCCCTTCACTGAACCAACTAACCCCCAAAACCTGCTAGAAGGGAGGGGCGTGCTCAGGTTTTAGAGGCAAACAGAAAAAAAACCACCAAACTATTCAAGCTCACACCTTCCTGTCCGCTCCAGTTCAGGACCACTGTGTTTCTCCGCCTTGCTCTGAGAAGCACTGTCATCGAGAGCTCCTGGCACCTTCCTTTTTTCCTGTTACAATGGAAATAAGAGCAAGATACGTATTTGAACCACTGGCTTGTTTTGCTGCCGGTCTGGGTAGGTGACTGTGTCAAACTGGGACCTTGTGAACCTGGGCCCCTGAACAGCATCCCCAGCCGTGCTGCCATCCTGCCCGTCCCCCTCGCGCCTCCCTCCTCCTCCGCAGCACCCACCTGCGAGGGGACATTTTTCGGGGGCTCGATTCAGATCGAGGGATCCCACTCTCCTGGCGGCAAGACCGTGACCTCATCCAGGAACTCCTCGATGCCGGCCACGAGGTCAGCCCGGTTCTTGGCTTTATAGGCAACGTCACGGAAAACCTGCCGATAGGAGACAACCCGGTGAGAGGACAACCCATCGCGGATGTCCTCAGCAGGGCAATAAGCCCTTGGCTAAAGGGGGCAAGATAGTTTTCCCCACAGGTCCTGTTGGAAAGGGCAGGGAATGTTCCCCCAAAAGGAACATCTGCGCATGGTGGTATTTGTAATCATCTCCAGGAGGCTCCCGTCCCCCACGGCACACCACAGCCTTTTGCTGAAAGAGGAGAAGTTGGACCGGCCCTGGCAATGCCACCACTGGGGACAGCGTGCTGGGCACCCGGGGAGAAGGATGAGGTGCAGGATGCACCCCGGGTGGGATTTCAGCCTCCGGGATGGGGGGTGATGCAACTCCGCAGGTTTGCTTTGGGGTGCAAACCAAGGGTGGGCTATTTGGAGAGCTGCGGGCAGCTGGCACAGCAAAGCCTCTTCCTCACTACTACAGAGACAGGGAGAGGTGAAGAAAGCCAAAAAGGACCCGGAGATCTCGCTTAGCTCGTCGCACCTCATCCGTCATGAGAGTAGCCATGGACCTGCCGATCTCATGGTACTGGTGGGCTTTTCCTTCCGGTCCAAGCAAAACAAACAGGAACCTGGGCAAGGAAAACACAGTGAGAGAGAAGAACGTGCCCTTGCTCAAAGAGCACCCAAGGAAATCCCTGGGAGCTCCCAGCCCAGAGCGCGGCTCGAGAGGGGACACGTAGGCTCACCGACTCCGGTGATGAATTTGACATTCATCAGAACCGATCGCAAATCTAGTTTTTGGGCCAACTTTCCGTACAGTTGGCCAGTGGGTTTAAAAGCTACAGCAGGGAAGGGAGAAACGAAGGCAAGGAGATGTGGGTGCGAGAAACGTGCTTGCTCCCACTGGCCTTGTTCCCTTGGGACGCCAAACCGATGCATGCAATTCGATGTTTTCTTGGGGTTTTTGGTTTTTTTTCCAGTCAAAACTTTGTGCTCCTCATTCGGACCTGGTTGGGATGGGAACTTCCGTCATGCCCGAGAGGAGGACAGCCGGGGTCAGGCGGACAAATGCCACGATGGGCTGGCGAAGGAAATCCAGCTCTCCTACGAGCACGTTGGACGCTTCAGCCCCTCTGGGAATTTTCTTCATGAAGTGCAGCTCCGCCTGGGCACGACAAGCGATTTTCAGGCAGTTACCCCAAAAGCAAAGCCCACAGCACTCTGCAGCACACTCTGCAGCCAAGGTTGCAAGAGCAAATCTGGCCCTAAAGGCGTAAGAAAGCCACGAGTGTCTCACCTTGCTGAAATCCATTGCGCTGGCCTCATGGCTCACCCCATTTTTAGCTTCTGCAGTGGTGGGAGAAGGATGAGGGGTGAGTGTTTGGGCTGGTGGGACAAAGGAAGACACTCAGGAGGAGGGACAAAGAGCAATTGGGACTCTTCTCCTTTGCCAGGGCAAGTCTAAAGGGGCCAAAGCCCTGTAGAAACCCTAACCCTAACCCTAACCCTAACCCTAACCCTAACCCTAACCCTAACCCTAACCCTACCATCGTCCATCAAATATTTGGGGGCTTTCTGAGATCCAGAGGTACTTTCCCATGACTATTGCTCTCCTTGGAATTGTCTGTGCCCTTCTGTCTGCCTGTGATAAACAGCTGGTCGTGTGACTGGCGTAGTAGGTATGGAGGACGTAAACCGGCACAGCCAGTCCACTTCCCTTATCGCTGAGCATTTCCATTTGCCTTCCAGTCACATGCTTGAGCTGCAAAGCGGTTTCCGATTCCTACGAGGCCTTCCTGGATGTCCCTTTGGATATAAAAGTAAGAGGGTTTGTAGCTGTGATTCAAGACATCCCAAGGCCCCTGTAGCTTCCCAGAATAAACACAGGGGGCGGAAAAACACATACTGTGAACAAAAGAGAGCTGAGTGGTGGTGGGAGGTGGAACGGACTGTGTCCTTCTGGGGAGGCCGTGGCAGCGGTCCCCCTGTAGGTGCTGGCTTTAAGCTGGACAAGCACGCATTATCCTCTCCGCACCCTTGACGTACTCTCATCCTTCTTCCCTCTGCCCTGCCTCAACACCCGTCTGGCTCCCAGGCTGATGGGTTGTATTGGTTTCATTATTGATGACCCTGCACACCATCGGTAGCTGAACTGTGCGGTGTGCCACAGGGAGGTAGCTCTTGAGTGCCCCAGGAATCCCTGGGAAAGGAGGGAAATGTTCAGCATAATACCCGCTTTCTGCCTCCTTCTGGACACTGCTGGCGGGTTCACAGTGGGTCTCCTCAGCCTCGGGTACCTGGGCTGCCTTGTCAGCTCCTAGGAAGTGTTTGGGCGAGGGCGTTTCCCCGAGCTCACTGCTCTCCTTTCTCACTCCTCCAGGCAGCCTCATCTGTCACCGCAGCTCTGGAGGACTTTGTGAAACCCGAGCAGCTGGACGGCGAAAACTGCTTTAAATGTAGCAAGTAAGATGATTGCCATCGACATATTAATATTAGATCCTGCGTGAAGGTGCTGCATGTCATCGAGCGTAAGTCATCTTTTCACGTATGTTCAACGCACGATCATGACACGCAGCTGTTTTGTTTAATATGTCCTTATGCAACTGAAGAGCCTTAAAATAGGGTAAGGATGTGCGAGACATGAAAGCCTGTCTGGCTTTCTGGGTGGGAAAAAGGGTGCATTTCAGCACTTGGCTCTGTGCTTGGTTTCAAGGTGTGACAAGATGGTTGCCGCCTCCAAGAGGTTTACAATCCACCGTGTGCCCAAGGTTCTCACGCTGTGTCTGAAAAGGTTTGAAGAGTTCACCGGCAGGAAGATCAGCAAGGTGTGTACGCCAGTGGAGCGCAACTTTCTCTTCCCGGAGCAGGAGATTTCCCAAAGCAGTACGCTCTTTCACAAGCTGTTCAGGTTGAGTTTTTCGTGTTCCCTTCTGGGGAGGGGAGAGGAGAGGTCCCGTGGGAAGACAAGCATGTACTCCGCTCCGACAGAGCTGCTTTGGCCGGGAACAGTTTCCTGCCACCCAAACCATTACATGTTGAAGGCTATTTCATGTAGTATTTCAGGATGATTTCTGAGCCCTCTTGGTCTCTCCGTAGGTGGTGGAGTATCCCGAGTACTTGGATCTTCGGCCATACACATCTCAGGCGGCTGGAGAACCGCTCCTCTACGCCTTGTATGCTGTCCTGGTGCATAGCGGTGGCAGCTGTGATGCAGGACACTATTTCTGCTACACAAAGGTAAAGAGCAACTTCCTTCCTAGCAGGGGAAAAACGTGTGCTGGGGAAGACACGCTTTCACAGCAGTGTTACTGGCAGCCAAGGCTTTGGGGGAGAAGGTCTCCTTACCAGCTGCATTGGATTTGTTTTAGCGTACTCTTGGTTCTGTTGCTTTCTGCCTGTGTTATCGTTGAGAAACCATGCAGTTCATCTCCAGATATCGTTGCCCTTTTTTACAGGCCAGCAATGGACTGTGGTACGAGATGAACGATTCGTCTGTGGATGGTCGTGGCATCGATACAGTTCTCAGGCAGCAAGCCTATTTGCTGTTTTATGTCAGGTAATAACAAGATTTAAAATGTGTTCAGAATACGTTTCCTTTTCCCGGCTTTGCTGTTTTTCTTCTCATCCTCCGGAGTGTTTCTCTTTCTGTCACAGGAGACAATTACTACCTGCATTATTCGGTGCTGTCAAATGTGAACTACCCCCCGTCAGTCTTTCTCTCTCCTAGCTGGGCTTTAGGCTCCTGCCCTGCTGTGAACTGCTACTTGCCTGCTCTCTGAAGCTGGCTAATGTAGAGAAGAATACTTAGAGGCAATTCCGACAGGAAAGATGGGGAGGGACTATTTATCAGGGAGTGCAGTGATAGGACGAGGGGTAACGGTTTTGAACTGAAAGAGGGAAGATGTAGATTAGATATTAGGAAGAAATTGTTTACGGTGAGGGTGGTGAGACACTGGAAGAGGTTGCCCAGAGAAGTTGTGGATGCCCCCTCCCTGGAAGTGGTCAAGGCCGGGTTGGATGGGGCTTTGAGCAACCTGATCTAGTGGAAGGTATCCCTGCCCATGGCAGAGGAGTTGGAACTAGATGATCTTTAAGGTCCCTTCGGACCCAAGCCATTTTATGATTCTACGATTCTATGAAATGGATGCCGTAGGGGGTGTAAAGACGAGGACTTGCTCTGACAGGGGTAGACCTGGTGGGAAGACCCCAGTCGAATTTCCCATTGGTAGTCTTGGTAGCGTCTTCTCTCTGCCATAGAAACCGCTCCAAGAAGATGACTGAACGCCAGGGGAGGCTGCAAGAACAGCCTTAAACGGAGGCCACTCTTTTTTTTCTCCAGGCGCTCTGATTTGAAAACAGGAGAAAGGGCTTCTTCCTCACCGGCACCATCATATGCCCGTTCCTTCCTCAGTCAGTGGGGGGCTGACAGTGAGCAGGCGGGTTCTGTGGGACCACAGGGCCTGCCTCGCAGGACTAAGGTAACTCTGGGGAGGTGGGTCAGGGCACCAGATGTGGACAGTGGATTTCTTTCTGGGATCTTGGCATTACTCTCTTTTCCCTCCCACGCTGCAGCTTTCTTCACAGCCACAACGCGGCTCCCTCTCAAAGCATCCCGCCTAGATCCACCCCGTTTGTCTGCCTTTGGCCCTTCTGCCTTTGCAGCCCTCCGGGAGAGCCTTTGGGAGGCCCTTAGCTGTCCCCTCACACAGCTCCTGGGGGTTCCCCACTTTTCTGGTCCTTTCAGGAGCAAAGGGCAGGACCTTTTCACTCTCTCTTTGCAGGACATGGCAGTGGGCATGGAGGGCTCTCCAGAGGACAGCGCCTCCTCCGCAACAGCCAGCACCAGCCAGCTAACCCGGGCAGGTGCACGGGAGGCATCTGCAGGCTGGCCGTGCCCCACCTGGCCAGGCAGGCTCAACATCGCCTCCTACATTGGCTTCTGCTTGCACCGCTTCTTCTGCGGCTGTATGAGGCTGGTGTCCAGAAGGAAAGCTGCGTGCCCGGTCTGCTGTCAACCATTTGACCATGTGCTGCACACCATGCGAGAAGACAGCAATAAAGACGAGCATGGATTCAGCCCTTCTTCCCGCTGCCAGAGGAACGGTGCCAGGGAGAGGGCCCGGAGCAGATCCCCGCAGTGGCGCAATGATCTCCGCAGCTGGTTCGTGGACGCCACGGACTATGACCACGCAGCAGGGAGGAGGAGAACTGGTCCTCCAAGTTGTGACAGCGCTCCCAGGGATGACGCAGCTCCAGGGCCCTCCAACGGCAGCTCCCAGTCGGCTCCCACACCCAGTGCTGCTCGGGAGCCAACCCTGCCAATGCAGAGAGAGCGGAGCAGATCCCTGCGGCAGGGCTACGATCTCCGCAGCCGCTTTGTGGAGATCACGGACTACCACCGCTCAGCAAGGAGGAGGAGGAGGTGGAGAGCAAGTCCTCCACGTCGTGACGGAGCCCCAAGGGATGACGGAGCTCCAGGGCCCTCCAACGGCAGCTCCCAGTTGGCTCCCACGCCCAGTGCTGCTCGGGAGCCAACCCTGCCAATGCAGAGAGAGCGGAGCAGATCCCTGCGGCAGGGCTACGATCTCCGCAGCCACTTTGTGGAGGTCACAGACTGCCACCGCTCAGCAAGGAGGAGGAGGAGGTGGAGAGCAAGTCCTCCACGTCGTGACGGAGCCTCAAGGGATGACGGAGCTCCAGGGCCCTCCAACGGCAGCTCCAAGTGGGCTCCCACACGCAGGGCTGCTCAGGAGCAAACTCTGCCGAGGCAGAGGGAGCGGAGCAGATCCCCGCGACGGGGCCATGATTTCTGCAGCCGGTTTGTGGACACCACAGACTATGACCCCTCAGCAGGGAGGAGGAGGAGGAGGGTTTCGGCGCCCCAGAGATGCACGTCGGACAAATACTCAGGGCGCTGCGGTGGTGACGGGGGCAGATTGTGACCCTGGATGGGGGAGGGGCACAGCATCTGACTCCTGCAGTGCCGGAGAGGAGGAGGACGAAGAATCCAGGAAGCACCAAAACTGCCCCCAGCAGGGACCAAGCTGCACAAAGGGCACCCGCAGCGCACCCTGTCTCTCCTCCCAGTACTGCCTCTGGCCAGGAAGAGCTCAGAGGGACCTTCCAGAGACTTGGACAGCTCTGCCGGCTAGCCCGTCTGCCCACAGGCCCCTCGAGGAAGAGCTTTCATCCCTGTTCAGCTGTTGGGATCGCCTTGCAAAAACAACACACATTTGGTACCAACAGGCAGAAAAGCCAAAGCCAGAATTAAAAACACTTGTTGGCCTTGCGTATATCATTCATGGGGTGTTTTCTTCTCTGTAGGTGTTGGGAAATACCCAGTGTGGGAGGTTTATGTCTTGGGATTTTGAAAGCTGTGTGCTTGCGTATGCCCATCTTGCAATCTCTTCTTTTTAAATACGGAGTTCAAGTCACTCGAACAGAAATGGGCTGGATGAGCCGACAGCGAGCGGGACTGAAACGGGCTGAACGGCCGGGCCCGGAGGGTGCTGCTCAGTGGCACCAAGTCTAGCGCGAGGCAAGTAACTAGCGGTGTCGCCCAGGGGTCAGTACTGGGTCCGATCCTGTTTAACATCTTCCTTAATTAATGGCCTGGATGATGGGGCAGAGTGTAAGTCACCTCAGGAGGCTTTCTTTTTACGTAGTTTTTGGTTTTCAAAGACGCTTTTGTGTAAACATCCTTGAGAGTTTAAGCAGGAGGGCTTCAAAGCGGGCTGAAAGAGGGCTGCAGAGCAGCCCCCTCCTGCTGCCCTGCTGTGGATCGCTCCTCTGTGCTCGGTCCCCACGGCATCGGAGGCGGTGCTGAGGTGCTGGAGTGAAACGTTAGGGTGCTGCAAAGGAGCAGGCAGTGACGGCCAAGAGGCAGATCCTCTCCTCGGCTGCACAGTCACTCCTGTGTTTAGCAAAGTCGTTGGTTTCCAGCGGTGCCAGGGAACAGTTTGCGGTGCCTGGCAGGAGCATCACAGACTAGTTGGGTCTCCTTCTGTGCTCTGAACTTGCAGAGAGCTACAGAGGTGACAAAACTTCTTGGCCAGGAAGACCCTCCTCAGGTGACCTAACGCGTGTTTGAAATCCACCTAGAGAGTATTGATCCTTGTAGAAGAGAGACGATCCCAAAGCATCAAGTTTGGATCGCTGCAACAGCTTTTGGAGTGGAAAACGATGGCAAAGTTAGAGCATTTCCGGTTTTGTTTCTCTCAGTTAAAGCATTGTCAGATGCCACAGTGATGGGCAACGTATCAAGTGCGAAGACAGCTTCCTAAGTTGGCGTTTCCGATGTCCATAATGTCTAATGAGGACAGACACAGTCTGCACAGGCCTGACATAGCTTCCTAGAGCCTGGAAGCCCTGGCAGCTGGTTCTGGTCAGGCTCCTCGTTGCCTTTACTAATAATAGCAACGAAATACATATATTTTTTTTAATCTTTCTTTTTTTTTTTTCTTTTTTTTTTTTTTTTTTCCCCCACCAGGCACCTTCATAGGAATAATAGTAAAAAGTGAAATAAGAAAAAACTCTGGCCAGGTCACCTGATGGATAAGATGCCTTCCATAAAAGGAGCCCCTCGGGGCTCAGGCATTCTTCAGCCACGTTCACCTGACCAAGCCCGCCTGCTGTGGCATTTTGTGAAGGGCAATGAACGTCACGCTGCCCAAGCACAAGAGCTGTAGCTGAAGTGTGTGAGTGAGGAGCGGGCAGCGAAGGCACACCCTGCTCGACATCCAGCTGCCAGGATCCTCTGCTTCCCCGGGTAGCATGGGGCGCTGCCAGCTCCTGAGCCCTGACCCCGTGTCGTGGTTTAACCCCAGGAGGCAGCTCAGCACCACACAGACGCTCACTCACTCCCCCCCGCACCGATGGGATAGGGGAGAGAATCAGGAGGGTAAAAGTGAGGAAACTCATGGGTTGAGATAAAGACGGTTTAATAATTAAAGCAAAAGCCGCGCACGCAAGCCAAGCAAAATAGGGAATTCATTCACCACTTCCCATTGGCAGGCAGGTGTTCAGCCATCTCCAGGAAAGCAGGGCTCCATCACGCCTAACGGTGACTTGGGAAGACAAAACGCCATCACTCCGAACGTCTCCCCTTTCTTTTCCTTCTTCCCCCAGCTTTTATTGCTGAGCGTGACACCATGGGGTATGGAATATGAACCTGTAGGAGACCAGGTGCTTTGCTACACGAGTCTCATGGACGCAGTCCTGGACCTGGAAAAAGTGGAAAAGCAACCCTCAGCAACCCAAATGTGCCAGCCAAAGCTGTGAACAGGCACGCTTACAGCCCTGGGCAGGTTTTATTCATCCGGCTGGTGCGGCTCCGGGAAGAAGTGGGAGCTCTGCCGGCGGACGAAGAGCCCTTTGCCAGCTGCTGGGGTCTGGGAGGTGCCCGGGCCGTGGCAGCCGTGTGGCCTCAAGGGGACACATCCCCGTGCAGGCCCGTGTCACAAAGGGGCAGTGAAGTGGCACCCGCCCGGCGCTTGTGACCTCACCTGGCCAGGGCTTGGGATCCCGAAAAGCGGGCCAGCAAAAGGTAGTTGGGCTGAGCCGGCCTTCGGGATAACTCGGCTCCTTCCCTTGCTACTTGCGTGCCTACTTTTTTCCAAGCATTCATCATTTACTGCCCACTTCTCCTCACCTTCCATCCTCTTTCAAAGGTAATTCTGAGTTGACTTTCGGGACAGATCATAGAGTAGGTAGACTGGGATAAAAGTATAGGCTGGTCTATACCTTCTAGAGCTCTAGGCTGAGCTATTTACACCTCTGTAGGCTGGCCAGATATGCGCTGTGGGTAGAGTTCCTATTTGCTAATTCTTATTTCTTTACCGTATGCTAGGATAGGTAAGTAGCGGGGGTGGTAGTGTAGTCTGAGGCCTTGGGCTCAGCCTAGAATGCCAGGAAGCCCACCCTGACTGACGTGGTAGGAAGGGAGACAGAAAAGGAGCACAGCAAAGGCAGCCGTTAAAGTAGCGGCCGAAAGCTGGTCACCCCTGCATACAAGGTGGGAAGACGTGAGCTGGAGAGCCAGAGGGCTCTGCCGCTAACGCTAGCCACAGATCAGCAGCAGGTCCTCTTCGGAGAAGGTGACACGCAATGCAGTCTTTCAAAAGGGCCTCGGTCAATCGGAGTCCTGTGACAGGGACACTAGGGCCATCAGCCTGCAGCTCTGCAGCACTTCCGCTCCGGTTTCAGTACCACTGAAACACTTTTGATGGTGGATGCTGTTCTGTGGGTTGTGTTTGGGGGGGTTTTTTAATCCTTTTGTTGAGCTACAGTTATTTCTTTGCCATCAGGTGACGGGATTGGCACTGATCTCTTTCTGGAGTGCGTCCTGACATCCTTTGTCATCCAAAGCTGTCCCCTCTCTTCGTGAGAGGAGCGATGGCCGCAATGGGGAACGACTCCTGTGAGTAACGACTTCACCAGCAGGCTTGGACTTTGTGAATCCCCAAAGGCAACGGACGTGGCTGGTGCTCCATCCCTGAACGTTGATGTGCTGACAGCCTCGAGTGAATTCTGGGGCGTTTCCTGGTAGCAGCCAGACTTGCCCAGGTGTTTTCGATTAGACACAGGAAAACGCATTTTATCACTCCTCTGCCACTATGTACAAGACTTTGAAAGATGACGTTGCTCGTAGAAAGTTCTGACATCAGTAGGGTTACTTTCTGTGCTAGGTACTTGCTTGTTTTCATCAGGTTACAGTCAGGAAAAGGGAAGGCTTGACCTGATAATCCAATTCATGACTCTAGGGGGAAAGGAAGGTAGCCCAAGGCACAGAAATCAGTGTGGGTTCATTGGCCTTTCGGCAAAGGCAGCGGGGGAACAGAGTATTTTCCAAAACCGCTTCTTGACCAGTAATTGTCAACGGCAGTGATAGGCTTCCTCCGATGGTTCTGTGTTGGAGGTTGGAGCTGGTTCTTCTGCGCGCTCCTGTAGACAACTTGACTTTTAAATACGCTTTCGTGCAACAATATCGTCTCCTCTCTTTTCAAATGTCATTTCCCTGCAGTCCTTGCCGAGGGAATGGCTCCGCCACAAAGGATCCTCTTTCCCCCGGAGAAGATTTGCATGGCCTGGCAGCAAAGACAGAGACCTGGAGCGGGACTCCACAACCTGGGCAATACGTGCTTCCTCAACTCCGTCCTGCAGTGCCTGACGTACACACCCCCTCTGGCCAACTACCTGCTCTCTCGGGAGCACAGCCGGTCCTGTGAGTCCTTTTAGGAACGTCTCCTTGCACATCAGCTGGGCACTGATCCCAAGGATTCCCAGCATCTGGAATTTGATTTAAGGAGAAAAGCAGCCCTTCTTTCCAACCCCCCGAGTTGGTGTTCTTTGAACACTCAAGCCTAGGAGACGCTTGTCGTGTCTAGGTGTCCTCATCTTCAGAAAGGCACCTCTTTCTAGCCCCGGGTCTCGGTCCCTACTCCCGCAAGTTCAACTCTCTTTGCTCGTTGCACAGAAAACTTCTGTCAGTTTAGCATCTCTCTGAAGAAAGTTTTCTATGCACTAAAATGTCCCGGGCTTGTTGGGATGCCGGCACCTTGGGAGAAGAGGAGTGGAGACTGTTCTTGTAACGTCAAGACCTCCACGAGGTTTCCCATGGCTAGGGATATTTTGCTCACCTGAGAAGCTTCCTTCCCTCCCTCCCTCCCTCTTTAGGTCGTCAGCAAGGCTTCTGCATGATGTGCGTAATGGAGGCGCACGTTAACAAGGTCCTGCATTTCTCAGCCAGTGCCATCCAGCCTTGGACTGTCGTCCGTGTCCTCACACGTAAGTCATTTCAGGTGCTTTCACAGGTTTTCTTCCCTTCTTGGAGGGGAGAGCTATTAACCTCTTCTTTCTTAGGAATAGGAGAACATTTCCGGCATGGCATGCAGGAAGACGCCCATGAGTTCTTACGCTATACTGTCGATGCCATGCAGAGAGCTTGTCTGAGTGGAAGCAGCAAGTAAGCACGAGCAAATTACCTTTTCAATGTTCCTGAGCCCTTTGGACTCCTTGATGTACTCCCATCAAGGAAACCCTACACCCAGGGTTTTCAGACAAAGCAAAACTCTTGGGGGAGATAACTCTCTGCCCTACTTCTGAGCTCCAACTACCATTTGTTTCCAGCTGGGACATCTCTTCTCAAGCAACTACCATCGTCCATCAAATATTTGGGGGCTTTCTGAGATCCAGAGGTACTTTCCCATGACTATTGCTCTCCTTGGAATTGTCTGTGCCCTTCTGTCTGCCTGTGATAAACAGCTGGTCGTGTGACTGGCGTAGTAGGTATGGAGGACGTAAACCGGCACAGCCAGTCCACTTCCCTTATCGCTGAGCATTTCCATTTGCCTTCCAGTCACATGCTTGAGCTGCAAAGCGGTTTCCGATTCCTACGAGGCCTTCCTGGATGTCCCTTTGGATATAAAAGTAAGAGGGTTTGTAGCTGTGATTCAAGACGTCCCAAGGCCCCTGTAGCTTCCCAGAATAAACACAGGGGGCGGAAAAACACATACTGTGAACAAAAGAGAGCTGAGTGGTGGGTGGGAGGTGGAACGGACTGTGTCCTTCTGGGGAGGCCGTGGCAGCGGTCCCCCTGTAGGTGCTGGCTTTAAGCTGGACAAGCACGCATTATCCTCTCCGCACCCTTGACGTACTCTCATCCTTCTTCCCTCTGCCCTGCCTCAACACCCGTCTGGCTCCCAGGCTGATGGGTTGTATTGGTTTCATTATTGATGACCCTGCACACCATCGGTAGCTGAACTGTGCGGTGCCACAGGGAGGTAGCTCTTGAGTGCCCCAGGAATCCCTGGGAAAGGAGGGAAATGTTCAGCATAATACCCGCTTTCTGCCTCCTTCTGGACACTGCTGGCGGGTTCACAGTGGGTCTCCTCAGCCTCGGGTACCTGGGCTGCCTTGTCAGCTCCTAGGAAGTGTTTGGGCGAGGGCGTTTCCCCGAGCTCACTGCTCTCCTTTCTCACTCCTCCAGGCAGCCTCATCTGTCACCGCAGCTCTGGAGGACTTTGTGAAACCCGAGCAGCTGGACGGCGAAAACTGCTTTAAATGTAGCAAGTAAGATGATTGCCATCGACATATTAATATTAGATCCTGCGTGAAGGTGCTGCATGTCATCGAGCGTAAGTCATCTTTTCACGTATGTTCAACGCACGATCATGACACGCAGCTGTTTTGTTTAATATGTCCTTATGCAACTGAAGAGCCTTAAAATAGGGTAAGGATGTGCGAGACATGAAAGCCTGTCTGGCTTTCTGGGTGGGAAAAAGGGTGCATTTCAGCACTTGGCTCTGTGCTTGGTTTCAAGGTGTGACAAGATGGTTGCCGCCTCCAAGAGGTTTACAATCCACCGTGTGCCCAAGGTTCTCACGCTGTGTCTGAAAAGGTTTGAAGAGTTCACCGGCAGGAAGATCAGCAAGGTGTGTACGCCAGTGGAGCGCAACTTTCTCTTCCCGGAGCAGGAGATTTCCCAAAGCAGTACGCTCTTTCACAAGCTGTTCAGGTTGAGTTTTTCGTGTTCCCTTCTGGGGAGGGGAGAGGAGAGGTCCCGTGGGAAGACAAGCATGTACTCCGCTCCGACAGAGCTGCTTTGGCCGGGAACAGTTTCCTGCCACCCAAACCATTACATGTTGAAGGCTATTTCATGTAGTATTTCAGGATGATTTCTGAGCCCTCTTGGTCTCTCCGTAGGTGGTGGAGTATCCCGAGTACTTGGATCTTCGGCCATACACATCTCAGGCGGCTGGAGAACCGCTCCTCTACGCCTTGTATGCTGTCCTGGTGCATAGCGGTGGCAGCTGTGATGCAGGACACTATTTCTGCTACACAAAGGTAAAGAGCAACTTCCTTCCTAGCAGGGGAAAAACGTGTGCTGGGGAAGACACGCTTTCACAGCAGTGTTACTGGCAGCCAAGGCTTTGGGGGAGAAGGTCTCCTTACCAGCTGCATTGGATTTGTTTTAGCGTACTCTTGGTTCTGTTGCTTTCTGCCTGTGTTATCGTTGAGAAACCATGCAGTTCATCTCCAGATATCGTTGCCCTTTTTTACAGGCCAGCAATGGACTGTGGTACGAGATGAACGATTCGTCTGTGGATGGTCGTGGCATCGATACAGTTCTCAGGCAGCAAGCCTATTTGCTGTTTTATGTCAGGTAATAACAAGATTTAAAATGTGTTCAGAATACGTTTCCTTTTCCCGGCTTTGCTGTTTTTCTTCTCATCCTCCGGAGTGTTTCTCTTTCTGTCACAGGAGACAATTACTACCTGCATTATTCGGTGCTGTCAAATGTGAACTACCCCCCGTCAGTCTTTCTCTCTCCTAGCTGGGCTTTAGGCTCCTGCCCTGCTGTGAACTGCTACTTGCCTGCTCTCTGAAGCTGGCTAATGTAGAGAAGAATACTTAGAGGCAATTCCGACAGGAAAGATGGGGAGGGACTATTTATCAGGGAGTGCAGTGATAGGACGAGGGGTAACGGTTTTGAACTGAAAGAGGGAAGATGTAGATTAGATATTAGGAAGAAATTGTTTACGGTGAGGGTGGTGAGACACTGGAAGAGGTTGCCCAGAGAAGTTGTGGATGCCCCCTCCCTGGAAGTGGTCAAGGCCGGGTTGGATGGGGCTTTGAGCAACCTGATCTAGTGGAAGGTATCCCTGCCCATGGCAGAGGAGTTGGAACTAGATGATCTTTAAGGTCCCTTCGGACCCAAGCCATTTTATGATTCTACGATTCTATGAAATGGATGCCGTAGGGGGTGTAAAGACGAGGACTTGCTCTGACAGGGGTAGACCTGGTGGGAAGACCCCAGTCGAATTTCCCATTGGTAGTCTTGGTAGCGTCTTCTCTCTGCCATAGAAACCGCTCCAAGAAGATGACTGAACGCCAGGGGAGGCTGCAAGAACAGCCTTAAACGGAGGCCACTCTTTTTTTTCTCCAGGCGCTCTGATTTGAAAACAGGAGAAAGGGCTTCTTCCTCACCGGCACCATCATATGCCCGTTCCTTCCTCAGTCAGTGGGGGGCTGACAGTGAGCAGGCGGGTTCTGTGGGACCACAGGGCCTGCCTCGCAGGACTAAGGTAACTCTGGGGAGGTGGGTCAGGGCACCAGATGTGGACAGTGGATTTCTTTCTGGGATCTTGGCATTACTCTCTTTTCCCTCCCACGCTGCAGCTTTCTTCACAGCCACAACGCGGCTCCCTCTCAAAGCATCCCGCCTAGATCCACCCCGTTTGTCTGCCTTTGGCCCTTCTGCCTTTGCAGCCCTCCGGGAGAGCCTTTGGGAGGCCCTTAGCTGTCCCCTCACACAGCTCCTGGGGGTTCCCCACTTTTCTGGTCCTTTCAGGAGCAAAGGGCAGGACCTTTTCACTCTCTCTTTGCAGGACATGGCAGTGGGCATGGAGGGCTCTCCAGAGGACAGCGCCTCCTCCGCAACAGCCAGCACCAGCCAGCTAACCCGGGCAGGTGCACGGGAGGCATCTGCAGGCTGGCCGTGCCCCACCTGGCCAGGCAGGCTCAACATCGCCTCCTACATTGGCTTCTGCTTGCACCGCTTCTTCTGCGGCTGTATGAGGCTGGTGTCCAGAAGGAAAGCTGCGTGCCCGGTCTGCTGTCAACCATTTGACCATGTGCTGCACACCATGCGAGAAGACAGCAATAAAGACGAGCATGGATTCAGCCCTTCTTCCCGCTGCCAGAGGAACGGTGCCAGGGAGAGGGCCCGGAGCAGATCCCCGCAGTGGCGCAATGATCTCCGCAGCTGGTTCGTGGACGCCACGGACTATGACCACGCAGCAGGGAGGAGGAGAACTGGTCCTCCAAGTTGTGACAGCGCTCCCAGGGATGACGCAGCTCCAGGGCCCTCCAACGGCAGCTCCCAGTCGGCTCCCACACCCAGTGCTGCTCGGGAGCCAACCCTGCCAATGCAGAGAGAGCGGAGCAGATCCCTGCGGCAGGGCTACGATCTCCGCAGCCGCTTTGTGGAGATCACGGACTACCACCGCTCAGCAAGGAGGAGGAGGAGGTGGAGAGCAAGTCCTCCACGTCGTGACGGAGCCCCAAGGGATGACGGAGCTCCAGGGCCCTCCAACGGCAGCTCCCAGTTGGCTCCCACGCCCAGTGCTGCTCGGGAGCCAACCCTGCCAATGCAGAGAGAGCGGAGCAGATCCCTGCGGCAGGGCTACGATCTCCGCAGCCACTTTGTGGAGGTCACAGACTGCCACCGCTCAGCAAGGAGGAGGAGGAGGTGGAGAGCAAGTCCTCCACGTCGTGACGGAGCCTCAAGGGATGACGGAGCTCCAGGGCCCTCCAACGGCAGCTCCAAGTGGGCTCCCACACGCAGGGCTGCTCAGGAGCAAACTCTGCCGAGGCAGAGGGAGCGGAGCAGATCCCCGCGACGGGGCCATGATTTCTGCAGCCGGTTTGTGGACACCACAGACTATGACCCCTCAGCAGGGAGGAGGAGGAGGAGGGTTTCGGCGCCCCAGAGATGCACGTCGGACAAATACTCAGGGCGCTGCGGTGGTGACGGGGGCAGATTGTGACCCTGGATGGGGGAGGGGCACAGCATCTGACTCCTGCAGTGCCGGAGAGGAGGAGGACGAAGAATCCAGGAAGCACCAAAACTGCCCCCAGCAGGGACCAAGCTGCACAAAGGGCACCCGCAGCGCACCCTGTCTCTCCTCCCAGTACTGCCTCTGGCCAGGAAGAGCTCAGAGGGACCTTCCAGAGACTTGGACAGCTCTGCCGGCTAGCCCGTCTGCCCACAGGCCCCTCGAGGAAGAGCTTTCATCCCTGTTCAGCTGTTGGGATCGCCTTGCAAAAACAACACACATTTGGTACCAACAGGCAGAAAAGCCAAAGCCAGAATTAAAAACACTTGTTGGCCTTGCGTATATCATTCATGGGGTGTTTTCTTCTCTGTAGGTGTTGGGAAATACCCAGTGTGGGAGGTTTATGTCTTGGGATTTTGAAAGCTGTGTGCTTGCGTATGCCCATCTTGCAATCTCTTCTTTTTAAATACGGAGTTCAAGTCACTCGAACAGAAATGGGCTGGATGAGCCGACAGCGAGCGGGACTGAAACGGGCTGAACGGCCGGGCCTGGAGGGTGCTGCTCAGTGGCACCAAGTCTAGCGCGAGGCAAGTAACTAGCGGTGTCGCCCAGGGGTCAGTACTGGGTCCGATCCTGTTTAACATCTTCCTTAATTAATGGCCTGGATGATGGGGCAGAGTGTAAGTCACCTCAGGAGGCTTTCTTTTTACGTAGTTTTTGGTTTTCAAAGACGCTTTTGTGTAAACATCCTTGAGAGTTTAAGCAGGAGGGCTTCAAAGCGGGCTGAAAGAGGGCTGCAGAGCAGCCCCCTCCTGCTGCCCTGCTGTGGATCGCTCCTCTGTGCTCGGTCCCCACGGCATCGGAGGCGGTGCTGAGGTGCTGGAGTGAAACGTTAGGGTGCTGCAAAGGAGCAGGCAGTGACGGCCAAGAGGCAGATCCTCTCCTCGGCTGCACAGTCACTCCTGTGTTTAGCAAAGTCGTTGGTTTCCAGCGGTGCCAGGGAACAGTTTGCGGTGCCTGGCAGGAGCATCACAGACTAGTTGGGTCTCCTTCTGTGCTCTGAACTTGCAGAGAGCTACAGAGGTGACAAAACTTCTTGGCCAGGAAGACCCTCCTCAGGTGACCTAACGCGTGTTTGAAATCCACCTAGAGAGTATTGATCCTTGTAGAAGAGAGACGATCCCAAAGCATCAAGTTTGGATCGCTGCAACAGCTTTTGGAGTGGAAAACGATGGCAAAGTTAGAGCATTTCCGGTTTTGTTTCTCTCAGTTAAAGCATTGTCAGATGCCACAGTGATGGGCAACGTATCAAGTGCGAAGACAGCTTCCTAAGTTGGCGTTTCCGATGTCCATAATGTCTAATGAGGACAGACACAGTCTGCACAGGCCTGACATAGCTTCCTAGAGCCTGGAAGCCCTGGCAGCTGGTTCTGGTCAGGCTCCTCGTTGCCTTTACTAATAATAGCAACGAAATACATATATTTTTTTTAATCTTTCTTTTTTTTTTTTCTTTTTTTTTTTTTTTTTTTCCCCACCAGGCACCTTCATAGGAATAATAGTAAAAAGTGAAATAAGAAAAAACTCTGGCCAGGTCACCTGATGGATAAGATGCCTTCCATAAAAGGAGCCCCTCGGGGCTCAGGCATTCTTCAGCCACGTTCACCTGACCAAGCCCGCCTGCTGTGGCATTTTGTGAAGGGCAATGAACGTCACGCTGCCCAAGCACAAGAGCTGTAGCTGAAGTGTGTGAGTGAGGAGCGGGCAGCGAAGGCACACCCTGCTCGACATCCAGCTGCCAGGATCCTCTGCTTCCCCGGGTAGCATGGGGCGCTGCCAGCTCCTGAGCCCTGACCCCGTGTCGTGGTTTAACCCCAGGAGGCAGCTCAGCACCACACAGACGCTCACTCACTCCCCCCCGCACCGATGGGATAGGGGAGAGAATCAGGAGGGTAAAAGTGAGGAAACTCATGGGTTGAGATAAAGACGGTTTAATAATTAAAGCAAAAGCCGCGCACGCAAGCCAAGCAAAATAGGGAATTCATTCACCACTTCCCATTGGCAGGCAGGTGTTCAGCCATCTCCAGGAAAGCAGGGCTCCATCACGCCTAACGGTGACTTGGGAAGACAAAACGCCATCACTCCGAACGTCTCCCCTTTCTTTTCCTTCTTCCCCCAGCTTTTATTGCTGAGCGTGACACCATGGGGTATGGAATATGAACCTGTAGGAGACCAGGTGCTTTGCTACACGAGTCTCATGGACGCAGTCCTGGACCTGGAAAAAGTGGAAAAGCAACCCTCAGCAACCCAAATGTGCCAGCCAAAGCTGTGAACAGGCACGCTTACAGCCCTGGGCAGGTTTTATTCATCCGGCTGGTGCGGCTCCGGGAAGAAGTGGGAGCTCTGCCGGCGGACGAAGAGCCCTTTGCCAGCTGCTGGGGTCTGGGAGGTGCCCGGGCCGTGGCAGCCGTGTGGCCTCAAGGGGACACATCCCCGTGCAGGCCCGTGTCACAAAGGGGCAGTGAAGTGGCACCCGCCCGGCGCTTGTGACCTCACCTGGCCAGGGCTTGGGATCCCGAAAAGCGGGCCAGCGAAAGGTAGTTGGGCTGAGCCGGCCTTCGGGATAACTCGGCTCCTTCCCTTGCTACTTGCGTGCCTACTTTTTTCCAAGCATTCATCATTTACTGCCCACTTCTCCTCACCTTCCATCCTCTTTCAAAGGTAATTCTGAGTTGACTTTCGGGACAGATCATAGAGTAGGTAGACTGGGATAAAAGTATAGGCTGGTCTATACCTTCTAGAGCTCTAGGCTGAGCTATTTACACCTCTGTAGGCTGGCCAGATATGCGCTGTGGGTAGAGTTCCTATTTGCTAATTCTTATTTCTTTACCGTATGCTAGGATAGGTAAGTAGCGGGGGTGGTAGTGTAGTCTGAGGCCTTGGGCTCAGCCTAGAATGCCAGGAAGCCCACCCTGACTGACGTGGTAGGAAGGGAGACAGAAAAGGAGCACAGCAAAGGCAGCCGTTAAAGTAGCGGCCGAAAGCTGGTCACCCCTGCATACAAGGTGGGAAGACGTGAGCTGGAGAGCCAGAGGGCTCTGCCGCTAACGCTAGCCACAGATCAGCAGCAGGTCCTCTTCGGAGAAGGTGACACGCAATGCAGTCTTTCAAAAGGGCCTCGGTCAATCGGAGTCCTGTGACAGGGACACTAGGGCCATCAGCCTGCAGCTCTGCAGCACTTCCGCTCCGGTTTCAGTACCACTGAAACACTTTTGATGGTGGATGCTGTTCTGTGGGTTGTGTTTGGGGGGGTTTTTTAATCCTTTTGTTGAGCTACAGTTATTTCTTTGCCATCAGGTGACGGGATTGGCACTGATCTCTTTCTGGAGTGCGTCCTGACATCCTTTGTCATCCAAAGCTGTCCCCTCTCTTCGTGAGAGGAGCGATGGCCGCAATGGGGAACGACTCCTGTGAGTAACGACTTCACCAGCAGGCTTGGACTTTGTGAATCCCCAAAGGCAACGGACGTGGCTGGTGCTCCATCCCTGAACGTTGATGTGCTGACAGCCTCGAGTGAATTCTGGGGCGTTTCCTGGTAGCAGCCAGACTTGCCCAGGTGTTTTCGATTAGACACAGGAAAACGCATTTTATCACTCCTCTGCCACTATGTACAAGACTTTGAAAGATGACGTTGCTCGTAGAAAGTTCTGACATCAGTAGGGTTACTTTCTGTGCTAGGTACTTGCTTGTTTTCATCAGGTTACAGTCAGGAAAAGGGAAGGCTTGACCTGATAATCCAATTCATGACTCTAGGGGGAAAGGAAGGTAGCCCAAGGCACAGAAATCAGTGTGGGTTCATTGGCCTTTCGGCAAAGGCAGCGGGGGAACAGAGTATTTTCCAAAACCGCTTCTTGACCAGTAATTGTCAACGGCAGTGATAGGCTTCCTCCGATGGTTCTGTGTTGGAGGTTGGAGCTGGTTCTTCTGCGCGCTCCTGTAGACAACTTGACTTTTAAATACGCTTTCGTGCAACAATATCGTCTCCTCTCTTTTCAAATGTCATTTCCCTGCAGTCCTTGCCGAGGGAATGGCTCCGCCACAAAGGATCCTCTTTCCCCCGGAGAAGATTTGCATGGCCTGGCAGCAAAGACAGAGACCTGGAGCGGGACTCCACAACCTGGGCAATACGTGCTTCCTCAACTCCGTCCTGCAGTGCCTGACGTACACACCCCCTCTGGCCAACTACCTGCTCTCTCGGGAGCACAGCCGGTCCTGTGAGTCCTTTTAGGAACGTCTCCTTGCACATCAGCTGGGCACTGATCCCAAGGATTCCCAGCATCTGGAATTTGATTTAAGGAGAAAAGCAGCCCTTCTTTCCAACCCCCCGAGTTGGTGTTCTTTGAACACTCAAGCCTAGGAGACGCTTGTCGTGTCTAGGTGTCCTCATCTTCAGAAAGGCACCTCTTTCTAGCCCCGGGTCTCGGTCCCTACTCCCGCAAGTTCAACTCTCTTTGCTCGTTGCACAGAAAACTTCTGTCAGTTTAGCATCTCTCTGAAGAAAGTTTTCTATGCACTAAAATGTCCCGGGCTTGTTGGGATGCCGGCACCTTGGGAGAAGAGGAGTGGAGACTGTTCTTGTAACGTCAAGACCTCCACGAGGTTTCCCATGGCTAGGGATATTTTGCTCACCTGAGAAGCTTCCTTCCCTCCCTCCCTCCCTCTTTAGGTCGTCAGCAAGGCTTCTGCATGATGTGCGTAATGGAGGCGCACGTTAACAAGGTCCTGCATTTCTCAGCCAGTGCCATCCAGCCTTGGACTGTCGTCCGTGTCCTCACACGTAAGTCATTTCAGGTGCTTTCACAGGTTTTCTTCCCTTCTTGGAGGGGAGAGCTATTAACCTCTTCTTTCTTAGGAATAGGAGAACATTTCCGGCATGGCATGCAGGAAGACGCCCATGAGTTCTTACGCTATACTGTCGATGCCATGCAGAGAGCTTGTCTGAGTGGAAGCAGCAAGTAAGCACGAGCAAATTACCTTTTCAATGTTCCTGAGCCCTTTGGACTCCTTGATGTACTCCCATCAAGGAAACCCTACACCCAGGGTTTTCAGACAAAGCAAAACTCTTGGGGGAGATAACTCTCTGCCCTACTTCTGAGCTCCAACTACCATTTGTTTCCAGCTGGGACATCTCTTCTCAAGCAACTACCATCGTCCATCAAATATTTGGGGGCTTTCTGAGATCCAGAGGTACTTTCCCATGACTATTGCTCTCCTTGGAATTGTCTGTGCCCTTCTGTCTGCCTGTGATAAACAGCTGGTCGTGTGACTGGCGTAGTAGGTATGGAGGACGTAAACCGGCACAGCCAGTCCACTTCCCTTATCGCTGAGCATTTCCATTTGCCTTCCAGTCACATGCTTGAGCTGCAAAGCGGTTTCCGATTCCTACGAGGCCTTCCTGGATGTCCCTTTGGATATAAAAGTAAGAGGGTTTGTAGCTGTGATTCAAGACGTCCCAAGGCCCCTGTAGCTTCCCAGAATAAACACAGGGGGCGGAAAAACACATACTGTGAACAAAAGAGAGCTGAGTGGTGGGTGGGAGGTGGAACGGACTGTGTCCTTCTGGGGAGGCCGTGGCAGCGGTCCCCCTGTAGGTGCTGGCTTTAAGCTGGACAAGCACGCATTATCCTCTCCGCACCCTTGACGTACTCTCATCCTTCTTCCCTCTGCCCTGCCTCAACACCCGTCTGGCTCCCAGGCTGATGGGTTGTATTGGTTTCATTATTGATGACCCTGCACACCATCGGTAGCTGAACTGTGCGGTGCCACAGGGAGGTAGCTCTTGAGTGCCCCAGGAATCCCTGGGAAAGGAGGGAAATGTTCAGCATAATACCCGCTTTCTGCCTCCTTCTGGACACTGCTGGCGGGTTCACAGTGGGTCTCCTCAGCCTCGGGTACCTGGGCTGCCTTGTCAGCTCCTAGGAAGTGTTTGGGCGAGGGCGTTTCCCCGAGCTCACTGCTCTCCTTTCTCACTCCTCCAGGCAGCCTCATCTGTCACCGCAGCTCTGGAGGACTTTGTGAAACCCGAGCAGCTGGACGGCGAAAACTGCTTTAAATGTAGCAAGTAAGATGATTGCCATCGACATATTAATATTAGATCCTGCGTGAAGGTGCTGCATGTCATCGAGCGTAAGTCATCTTTTCACGTATGTTCAACGCACGATCATGACACGCAGCTGTTTTGTTTAATATGTCCTTATGCAACTGAAGAGCCTTAAAATAGGGTAAGGATGTGCGAGACATGAAAGCCTGTCTGGCTTTCTGGGTGGGAAAAAGGGTGCATTTCAGCACTTGGCTCTGTGCTTGGTTTCAAGGTGTGACAAGATGGTTGCCGCCTCCAAGAGGTTTACAATCCACCGTGTGCCCAAGGTTCTCACGCTGTGTCTGAAAAGGTTTGAAGAGTTCACCGGCAGGAAGATCAGCAAGGTGTGTACGCCAGTGGAGCGCAACTTTCTCTTCCCGGAGCAGGAGATTTCCCAAAGCAGTACGCTCTTTCACAAGCTGTTCAGGTTGAGTTTTTCGTGTTCCCTTCTGGGGAGGGGAGAGGAGAGGTCCCGTGGGAAGACAAGCATGTACTCCGCTCCGACAGAGCTGCTTTGGCCGGGAACAGTTTCCTGCCACCCAAACCATTACATGTTGAAGGCTATTTCATGTAGTATTTCAGGATGATTTCTGAGCCCTCTTGGTCTCTCCGTAGGTGGTGGAGTATCCCGAGTACTTGGATCTTCGGCCATACACATCTCAGGCGGCTGGAGAACCGCTCCTCTACGCCTTGTATGCTGTCCTGGTGCATAGCGGTGGCAGCTGTGATGCAGGACACTATTTCTGCTACACAAAGGTAAAGAGCAACTTCCTTCCTAGCAGGGGAAAAACGTGTGCTGGGGAAGACACGCTTTCACAGCAGTGTTACTGGCAGCCAAGGCTTTGGGGGAGAAGGTCTCCTTACCAGCTGCATTGGATTTGTTTTAGCGTACTCTTGGTTCTGTTGCTTTCTGCCTGTGTTATCGTTGAGAAACCATGCAGTTCATCTCCAGATATCGTTGCCCTTTTTTACAGGCCAGCAATGGACTGTGGTACGAGATGAACGATTCGTCTGTGGATGGTCGTGGCATCGATACAGTTCTCAGGCAGCAAGCCTATTTGCTGTTTTATGTCAGGTAATAACAAGATTTAAAATGTGTTCAGAATACGTTTCCTTTTCCCGGCTTTGCTGTTTTTCTTCTCATCCTCCGGAGTGTTTCTCTTTCTGTCACAGGAGACAATTACTACCTGCATTATTCGGTGCTGTCAAATGTGAACTACCCCCCGTCAGTCTTTCTCTCTCCTAGCTGGGCTTTAGGCTCCTGCCCTGCTGTGAACTGCTACTTGCCTGCTCTCTGAAGCTGGCTAATGTAGAGAAGAATACTTAGAGGCAATTCCGACAGGAAAGATGGGGAGGGACTATTTATCAGGGAGTGCAGTGATAGGACGAGGGGTAACGGTTTTGAACTGAAAGAGGGAAGATGTAGATTAGATATTAGGAAGAAATTGTTTACGGTGAGGGTGGTGAGACACTGGAAGAGGTTGCCCAGAGAAGTTGTGGATGCCCCCTCCCTGGAAGTGGTCAAGGCCGGGTTGGATGGGGCTTTGAGCAACCTGATCTAGTGGAAGGTATCCCTGCCCATGGCAGAGGAGTTGGAACTAGATGATCTTTAAGGTCCCTTCGGACCCAAGCCATTTTATGATTCTACGATTCTATGAAATGGATGCCGTAGGGGGTGTAAAGACGAGGACTTGCTCTGACAGGGGTAGACCTGGTGGGAAGACCCCAGTCGAATTTCCCATTGGTAGTCTTGGTAGCGTCTTCTCTCTGCCATAGAAACCGCTCCAAGAAGATGACTGAACGCCAGGGGAGGCTGCAAGAACAGCCTTAAACGGAGGCCACTCTTTTTTTTCTCCAGGCGCTCTGATTTGAAAACAGGAGAAAGGGCTTCTTCCTCACCGGCACCATCATATGCCCGTTCCTTCCTCAGTCAGTGGGGGGCTGACAGTGAGCAGGCGGGTTCTGTGGGACCACAGGGCCTGCCTCGCAGGACTAAGGTAACTCTGGGGAGGTGGGTCAGGGCACCAGATGTGGACAGTGGATTTCTTTCTGGGATCTTGGCATTACTCTCTTTTCCCTCCCACGCTGCAGCTTTCTTCACAGCCACAACGCGGCTCCCTCTCAAAGCATCCCGCCTAGATCCACCCCGTTTGTCTGCCTTTGGCCCTTCTGCCTTTGCAGCCCTCCGGGAGAGCCTTTGGGAGGCCCTTAGCTGTCCCCTCACACAGCTCCTGGGGGTTCCCCACTTTTCTGGTCCTTTCAGGAGCAAAGGGCAGGACCTTTTCACTCTCTCTTTGCAGGACATGGCAGTGGGCATGGAGGGCTCTCCAGAGGACAGCGCCTCCTCCGCAACAGCCAGCACCAGCCAGCTAACCCGGGCAGGTGCACGGGAGGCATCTGCAGGCTGGCCGTGCCCCACCTGGCCAGGCAGGCTCAACATCGCCTCCTACATTGGCTTCTGCTTGCACCGCTTCTTCTGCGGCTGTATGAGGCTGGTGTCCAGAAGGAAAGCTGCGTGCCCGGTCTGCTGTCAACCATTTGACCATGTGCTGCACACCATGCGAGAAGACAGCAATAAAGACGAGCATGGATTCAGCCCTTCTTCCCGCTGCCAGAGGAACGGTGCCAGGGAGAGGGCCCGGAGCAGATCCCCGCAGTGGCGCAATGATCTCCGCAGCTGGTTCGTGGACGCCACGGACTATGACCACGCAGCAGGGAGGAGGAGAACTGGTCCTCCAAGTTGTGACAGCGCTCCCAGGGATGACGCAGCTCCAGGGCCCTCCAACGGCAGCTCCCAGTCGGCTCCCACACCCAGTGCTGCTCGGGAGCCAACCCTGCCAATGCAGAGAGAGCGGAGCAGATCCCTGCGGCAGGGCTACGATCTCCGCAGCCGCTTTGTGGAGATCACGGACTACCACCGCTCAGCAAGGAGGAGGAGGAGGTGGAGAGCAAGTCCTCCACGTCGTGACGGAGCCCCAAGGGATGACGGAGCTCCAGGGCCCTCCAACGGCAGCTCCCAGTTGGCTCCCACGCCCAGTGCTGCTCGGGAGCCAACCCTGCCAATGCAGAGAGAGCGGAGCAGATCCCTGCGGCAGGGCTACGATCTCCGCAGCCACTTTGTGGAGGTCACAGACTGCCACCGCTCAGCAAGGAGGAGGAGGAGGTGGAGAGCAAGTCCTCCACGTCGTGACGGAGCCTCAAGGGATGACGGAGCTCCAGGGCCCTCCAACGGCAGCTCCAAGTGGGCTCCCACACGCAGGGCTGCTCAGGAGCAAACTCTGCCGAGGCAGAGGGAGCGGAGCAGATCCCCGCGACGGGGCCATGATTTCTGCAGCCGGTTTGTGGACACCACAGACTATGACCCCTCAGCAGGGAGGAGGAGGAGGAGGGTTTCGGCGCCCCAGAGATGCACGTCGGACAAATACTCAGGGCGCTGCGGTGGTGACGGGGGCAGATTGTGACCCTGGATGGGGGAGGGGCACAGCATCTGACTCCTGCAGTGCCGGAGAGGAGGAGGACGAAGAATCCAGGAAGCACCAAAACTGCCCCCAGCAGGGACCAAGCTGCACAAAGGGCACCCGCAGCGCACCCTGTCCCTCCTCCCAGTACTGCCTCTGGCCAGGAAGAGCTCAGAGGGACCTTCCAGAGACTTGGACAGCTCTGCCGGCTAGCCCGTCTGCCCACAGGCCCCTCGAGGAAGAGCTTTCATCCCTGTTCAGCTGTTGGGATCGCCTTGCAAAAACAACACACATTTGGTACCAACAGGCAGAAAAGCCAAAGCCAGAATTAAAAACACTTGTTGGCCTTGCGTATATCATTCATGGGGTGTTTTCTTCTCTGTAGGTGTTGGGAAATACCCAGTGTGGGAGGTTTATGTCTTGGGATTTTGAAAGCTGTGTGCTTGCGTATGCCCATCTTGCAATCTCTTCTTTTTAAATACGGAGTTCAAGTCACTCGAACAGAAATGGGCTGGATGAGCCGACAGCGAGCGGGACTGAAACGGGCTGAACGGCCGGGCCCGGAGGGTGCTGCTCAGTGGCACCAAGTCTAGCGCGAGGCAAGTAACTAGCGGTGTCGCCCAGGGGTCAGTACTGGGTCCGATCCTGTTTAACATCTTCCTTAATTAATGGCCTGGATGATGGGGCAGAGTGAACCCTCAGCAAGTTGGCTGATGACACCAGACTGGGAGGAGTGGCGCTTAGGCCAGGGGGCCGTGCTGCCATCCCGAGGCACCTGGGCAGGCTGGAGAGATGTTCTGTCGTCCTCACACTGGCTCATCACCCGGTGCGCAACACAAATTTACACACCGAGGCGAGGTATTTCCATTTCTTTTAGTCTAGTTGGCGCAAAGGAGGGAGCTAGGTGGTAGCCCACAAAAGACTAGCTCCCCGATTATCAAAACTTCACACTATTTATATTCTATCTCCGACTGGTTAAACGATTCTCTCGCCTCTTATGCTAATTAGTCCGCATGCTCAGTCTTTCTCTTCTTTTGGGTCGGAAGGTTTCTTGAGTCGGTGGACCGTGAGTCAGTGGTCGTGATCTCCCCTTGTTGGAATTAACTCTCCTTCACCTTTAGTTTCACGCTTCAGCTGTTGCAGCCAAATTCCTGTGGTTTTGCTGATAAAACAAGGTATCTCCTAACAGCCTGATTTATACAAGCCTATCCTGGTTTCGGCAGGGATAGAGTTAATTTCCTTCCTAGTTTCTGGTACAGTGCTGTGTTTTGGATTTAGGGTGAGAACAATGTTGATAACACACCGATGTTTTAGTTGTTGCTAGGTAGTGTTTACACTAGTCAAGGACTTTTCAGCTTCCCATGCTCTACCAACTGAGAAGGCTGGAGGTGCACAAGAAGCTGGGAGGGGGCACAGCCAGGACAGCTGACCCAAACTGGCCAAAGGGATATTCCATACCATGTGACGTCATGCTCAGTATATAAAGCTGGGGGAAGAAGAAGGAAAGGGGGGGACGTTTGGAGTGATGGCGTTTGTCTTCCCAACTAACCGTTACGCGTGATGGAGCCCTGCTTTCCTGGAGATGGCTGAACACCTGCCTGCCGATGGGATGTAGTGAATGAATTCCTTGTTTTGCTTTGCTTGCGTGCGTGGCTTTTGCTTTACCTATTAAACTGTCTTTATCTCAACCCATGAGTTTTCTCACTTTTACCCTTCCGATTCTCTCCCCCATCCCACTGGGGGGGAGTGAGCGAGCGGCTGCATAGTGCTTAGTTGCCGACTGAGATTAAACCACGACAAAGCCAGGATGCCCGGTTTGTCCAGGATGTTTCTGATTGATCTTCCTTGGGATTAGATGCCATGCCAAGTATTTACTTCGAACCTCCCCAACCTTGAATAGTTAACAAAGCACTGGAGAAAATGATTGCAACATTAATCAATGGCAGTGTCCTGGTTTCGGCAGGGATAGAGTTAATTTCCTTCCTGGTAGCTGGTACAGTGCTGTGTTTTGGATGTAGGATGAGAACAATGTTGATAACGCACCCATGTTTTAGTTGTTGCTAGGTAATGCTTACACTAGCCAAGGACTTTTCAGCTTCCCATGCTCTACCAACTGAGAAGGCTGGAGGTGCACAAGAAGCTGGGAGGGGGGCACAGCCAAACTGGCCAAAGAAACATTCCATGCCATGTGACGTCATGCTCAGTACATGAACTGGGGAAAGCTGGCCGGGGGGGCCGTTGCTTGGGGACTGGCTGGGCATCGGTCAGCGGGTGGTGAGCAATTGCACTGTGCATCACTTGCTTTCTGTATTTATTATTGTTGTTGTTGTTGTTGTTGTTATTATTATTATCATTTTATTTCAATTATTAAGCTGTTTTTATCTCAACCCACGAGTTTTTCTCACTTGTGCTCTTCCAATTCTCTCCCCCATCCCACCGTGGGACGGGGGGGGAGTGAGCGAGTGGCTGTGTGGTACTTGGTTGCCGACAGGTTAAACCATGACAGGCAACGTCCTGCAAACTTACATCATCGCCATGCAGGTTAGACACCCCAAGGGAGGATGTCACCTGGACGAGGAAGGACACTTGCTGGGCAGCAGCCGCTGAACGTGGTCCTCTGAGGACACGGAGCCTCTGCTGCTGTGCACAGCTTGGAGGAGGGCAGGGTGAGGGCCAGGCCAGGCTGTCACAGTGGCATGCCAGCTCTCAGGAGCCTCCGAGCTGGAGCTGCTGAGCAGGAGCCACGGTTCCAGCTGCTGGCTCCCTGCCCATCCTGCTGCACCACTCAGCACTGCGCTGCAGGCAGGGCAGGCAGGGCAGGCCCCAAGAGCGCTGCCCGGTGGTCTCCACTGACGGGCTCTTCTCTATTTTCCTTTCATAGAATCATAGAATCATAGAATCATTAAGGTTGGAAAAGACCTCTAAGATCATCGAGTCCAACTGTCAACCCAACACCACCATGCCCACTAAACCATGTCCCTAAGCGCCACATCTACATGGATGAGCCAAACTGGCCAAAGGGACATTCCATACCATGTGACGTCATGCTCAGTACATAAACTGGGGAAAGCTGGCTGGGGGGGGCCGCTGCTCGGGGACTGGCTGGGCATCAGTCGGCAGGTGATGAGCAGTTGCCCCGTGCATCACTTGCTTTCTGTACTACTATTATTATTATTATTATTATTATTATTATTATTATTATTGTAATAATAATAATATTGTTGTTATTATTTTATTTCACTTATTAAACTGTTTTTATCTCAACCCACGAGTTTTTCTCACTTCTACTCTTCCAATTCTCTCCCTATCCCACTGGGGGGGTGGAGGAGGAGCGAGCGAGCGGCTGTGTGGTACTCAGTTGCCGACTGAGGTTAAACCACAACACCTTCTCTTCTCCAGGCTGAACAACCCCAACTCTCTCAGCCTTTCTTCAGAGCAGAGGTGTTCCATCCCTCTGATCATTTTTGTGGCCCTCTTCTGGACCCACTCCAACAGGTCCATGTCGTTCCTGTGCTGAGGACTCCAGAGCTGGACGCAGTACGCCAGGTGGGGTCTCACCAGAGTGGAGTAGAGAGGCAGAATCACCTCCCTCGACCTACTGGCCACTCTTCGTTGGATGCAGCCCAGGATACGATTGGCCTTCTGGGCTGCGAGCACACATTGTCAGCTCACGTCCAGCTTTTCATCCACCAGTACCCCAAGTCATCCTCTACAGGGCTGCTCTCCATCCCTTCATGCCCTAGCCTGTATGGATACCGGGGGTTTCCCCGACCCAGGTGCAGGACCTTGCACTTGGCCTTCTTAAACCTCATGAGGTTCACATGGGCCCACTTCTCGAGCTTGTCCAGGTCCCTCTGAATAGCACCCCGTCCCTTGGGCGTGTCAACCGCACCACTCAGCCTGGTGGCATCTGCAAACTTGCTGAGGGTGCACTCGATCCCACTGTCTATGGCATTGATGAAGATATTAAACAGTACTGGTCCCAATACGGATCCCTGAGGGACACCACTCATCACTGATCTCCATCCGGACATTGAGCTGTTGACCACTACTCTCTGGATGCGACCATCCAACCAATTCCTCACCCACCGGACAGTCCACCCGTCAAATCCATATGTCTCCAATTTAGAGAGGAAGGATCTTCTCCTACAGTGGGAGGGACTTTGCTCCCTCAGTTCCTGCCTTGAGGTCCAGCCACTGGAGAGGTATGGGAAGAGAGGTTGCCAGTGAAGGCTGAGGCAAAAAAGTCCTTGAGAACCTCAGCCTTCTCCTCAGCTGTTGTTACCAGTTTGCCAGTGAGAAGATGGACAGTCTCCAGGGCAGGGTTGTTCTGAGCGACCACCATGATCCCAACCATGGTCACCAGGCCGGCCAGCCAGGGGAGAAGACACTGGAGAGCAAAAGACTTTCTTGGGGTGCTTGGGCCACTCCAGGAACGTTGGGTATCGCCAGGGGTGGTCTCCATTCTAAGGTGGGCTTTGAGCAGGTGTTCTCCAGCACCTTCAACCTCTCTTCTTCCTCTTCTCCTCTTGGATTTGACCTTGAAACTATCTCAGGACTCCGGATGTCTCCACCAGAGTGGTTTTCTTCTCAGTCAACACCCAAGGTTGAGCTTGAGACCTTCTAAAGATCTAAAGGCCACCTGGAACCATCTGAGGAGGACAAGCTTTGAGCCCACCCAAGCTCTGGAGAAGACTTGGGCAGAGGCTTCCCACCAAGGAAGGCTGGATGAGGTGAAGGGGGGTCTCAGCTAAGGGCTGAAGGTGCTGGGGGAGGTGGGGCTGCCCCACAGGAAGGTGAAGGTCCAGAAGTGGGGCTGCAGCTGGGGCCAGAGGACACGTGGGGCGTGGTGTGGGGGAGGAGAGGGTGGGGAGGGAGGGGTCTGGATGATGGACACACTTAGGGGGTCCCAAGGTTGTGCTTAGGGATCCAGGGGGACATGTAGGGGTCTGTGGAGCACCTAGGGGTTGCAAGGTTGCACTTAGGGGTGCAGGGGGGCACTTAGGGCCCTGGGGGAACTTAGGGGTCTAAAGGGGCAGTTAGGGGTCTGTACTGGGACAGAATCCAGTCTGTACTGGGAGGGGCCCAGGGATCCAGTTTTTACTGGAATGATGGCCAGTCTGTTCCTGGAGGGGATCAGAAGATCCGGTTTGTACGGAGAGGGGGCCAAGTCCGTTCTAGGAGGGCTTAAAGGGATCCAGTTTAAACTGGGACGGGGTCCAGTCTGTACTGAGAGAGGTAAAAGAGATCCTGTTTGAACTGGGAGGAGTCCCAGTCTGTACTGGGAGGAGATCAGGGAATCCAGTTTGAACGGGAACGGGGACCATTCTGTATTGGGAGGGGATCGGGGAATACAATCTGTAAAGGGATGGGGCCCAGTCTGCACCAGGAGTGGTTAATGGTATCCAGTTTGTGCTGGGACGGGGCCCATTCTCTACTTGGAGAGGTAAAAGGGATCCATTTTATGCTGGGACAGGGCCCAGTCTGTACTGGGAGGCAGGTGATCCAGTTTGTACTGGGAAGGGGCCCAGTCAGTACCGGGTGGGGATCAGTGGATCCAGTCTGTCCTGGGACGGGGCCCAGTCTGTACTGTGAGAGGGCCAGGTAATCCCGTTTCTAATGGGAGGGGCTCAGTCCGCAATGAGAGGGTTTAAAGGCACACAGTTTGTACTGGGAGAGGGCCCAGTTTGTAGTGGGAGGAGATCAGAAGATCCAGTTTGTTCTGAGAGGGGGCCCAGTCTGTTCTGGGAGGGCACCAGGGGATCAAGTTTGTACCTGAGCGGGGCTCAGTCTGTACTGGGAGGGGGCCGGGGGATCGAATTTCTACTGGGACAGAGCCCAGTCTGTACTGGGTGGGGATCAGTGGATGCAGTCTGTACTGGGACTGGGCCCAGTGTGTAATGGGAGAGGTTCAAGGGACCCAGTTTGTACTGGGAGGGGGCAAGTCTGTACTGAGAGGGGTTAAATGAATCCAGCTTCTAATGGGACGGGGCCCAGTCTGTACTGTGAGAGGTTAAAGGGATCCAGTTTGTACTGGCAGGGATCCCAGTCTGTACTGGGAGGAGTTCAAGGGATGCAGTTTGTACTGGGATGGGGCCCTGTCTGTACTGGGAGGGAATCCGGAGATCCAGTTTGTACTTGAACGGGGCCCAGTCTATACTGGGAGGGAATCAGGGGATCCAGTTTGTACTGAGACAGGTCCCAGACTGTACTGGGAGTGGGTAAAGGGATCCAGATTGTACTGGGAGAGGGCCTGGTCTGTACTGGGTTGGTGCCAGGGGATCCAGTTTCTTCTGGGACGGGGCCCTGTTTGCACTGGGAGGGGATCAGGGCATCCAGTTTGGAGTGGGATGGGGCCCAGTGTCTACTGGGAGGGGTTAAAGGGACCCAGTTTGTACCGGGACAGGGAACAGTCTGTACTGGGACGGACCACTGGATGCAGTTTTGACTGGGATGGGGACCACTCTGTTTTTTGGGGGTGGGGGATCCAGCTTGTACTGGGAATGTGGCCAGTATATACTGGGAGGGGATCAGGGAACAGAGTTTGGAGTGGGATGGAGCCCAGCCTGTACTGGGAAGGGGCCAGGGGATCCAGTTTGTAATGGAACGGGGCCCAATCTGTACTGGGAAAGGTTAAATGGATCCAGTTTGCACTGGGAAAGGGCCCAGTCTGTACTGCTAGTCATTAAAGGGATCCAGTCTGAACTGGGAAAGGCCCAGTCTGTACTGGGAGGGGATAAATGGATCCAGTTTGCACTGGGAGGGGGCTAAGTCTGTACCGGGAGGGGATCAAGCTTGTGCTGCGATGGGGCCCAATATTCCAATGCATCTAGACCCCTCTGCAAGACCTCTCGTCCCTTGAGAGAGTCGACAGCACTTCCCAGATTGGTATCATCAGCAAACGTGCTAATGGTGCATTCAACTCCTGCATCCGGATTGTTGACAAATATATTGAACAGAACTGGCCCTAGGATTGAGCCCTGAGGAACACTGCTGGTGACCGGTCGCCAGCCAGATGTAGCCCCATTCACTGCAGCCCTTGGAGCCCTGCCCTCCAGCCGGTTTTTCACCCAGCGCACCGTGAACCTGCTCATCCCACAGTTGGACAACTTCTCCAGAAGGATGCTGTGAGGGACAGTATCAAAAGCCTTATGAAAATCCAGAAAAAGTACATCCACCACCTTCCCTTCATCCACAGGGCAGGGGACCTTATCATAGAAGGATATCAAATTAGTTCAACAGGACTTTTCTTTAAGATGGGTTCACAAAGGGAAAGGGAAAGTCCAGAGGTTCCTTCCAACTTCAACATTTCTGTGATTCTGTGAGTATAAAGGAGAAAAGTAAGACAGAAAGAAGTGAACAACACAGCTTTGACTGCCAATACAGGGGGATCCTGTAGAGAGGAGCCACGCTGGAGCAGGGGAGAAGTATGGGGAGGAAGGAGTGACAGCGATGAACTGTTATGTACTGACGGAACCCCCCCATTTCCCACCTCTGCCGTGCCTCTCAGGAAAAGACTCTTTAAAAGACCAATTTCTTGGACATTTTCTTGGCAGCAGCTTTGGAGAAAGAGCTCAGCCTTCAGGCACTGCACCTGGGACATGCCTTTTTCTTGAAGAGCTGCATTTGGACAGGTCACATTTGACACAGTGTCGTGCAAGGGTCAGACGCAACAGGATCAAGCCTCAAGAGAAACAGTATAAACCCAGAAAATTATGTATAAGTAGGATGATCACAAGGGAAAACAGCACACTCCTGGCCTAAGATAAATTCTGGGAAATGTGCAGAGAAGGGGAGGCAGGGTATTGCCAGTGAAACAGTGTCCATTGTGCCAGTTTCCATAGGGCGTCCTTGAGCTCCTGATTCCTCATGCTGTAGATGAGGGGGTTCACTGCTGGAGGCACCACCGAGTACAGAAATGACGCCACCAGGTCCAGGGATGGGGAAGCAATGGAGGGGGGCTTCAGGAGGGCAAATATGCCAGTGCTGACAAATAGGGAGACCACGGCCAGGTGAGGAAGATGCATGGAAAAGGCTTTATGCTGTCCCAGCTCGGAGGGGATCCTCAGCACGGCTCTGAAGATCTGCACGTAGGACAGCACAATGAAAACAAAACACTCCAAAGTTAAACAGGCACTAAGCACGAGAAGCCCAACCTCCCTGAGGTAGTCTGACTCTGAGCAGGAGAGCTTGAGGATCTGGGGGATTTCACAGAAGAACTGGTCCAGGGCATTGCCTCGGCAGAGTGGTAGTGAAAATGTATTGGCAGTTTGTAGCACAGCATTGAGAAACCCACTGCCCCAGACAGCTGCTGCCACATGGACACAAGCTCTGCTGCGCAGGAGGGTCCCATAGTGCAGGGGTTTGCAGATGACAACATAGTGGTCGTAGGCCATGACAGTAAGAAGAAAATACTCAGCTGATATAAAAAAGAAAAAGAAAAAGAGCTGGGCCACACACCCTGGGTAGGAAATGGCCCCATTCTCCCAGAGGGAATTGGCCATGGCTTTGGGGAGAGTGGTGGAGATGGAGCCCAGGTCAACGAAGGAGAGGTTGAGGAAGAAGAAGTACATGGGGGTGTGGAGGTGGTGGTCACAGGCTATGGCTATGATGATGAGGCCATTGCCCAGGAATGCAGCCAGGTAGATGCCCAGGAAGAGCCAGAAGTGTAAAAGCTGCAACTCCCCTGTGTCTGCAAATGCCAGGAGGAGGAACTCAGTGATGGAGCTGCTGTTGGACATCTGATCCCTTTGTTCAGAAGGTACTGCCAAAGGAGGAAATCGCACTCACAAGTTAGGACTGCTCTGTGAAAATCTCTTTCCCTTCCCTGCCCCCCAAACACATATTGTCTCTCCCTTTCCTTTCAGGACCTTCATACATCTCCCTGGCTGGTGTTCTGCTTTTTCTAGCCAAATGTGCTGTTAGGAGCAGGGCTCTGCCCATGAGCTCCCAAGGAGTCATCCCAGCTCTACAGCAGCGGGCACCTGGGAAAGGGAGTGACAGCTTCTGAAATTCACTGTTTACTTCACGTGTTATCCACTTGTAATGAAGAGGAGCTGCTCAGCATCTTCCAGCAGGAGAACCCCAGGGAAACTCCTGGACGCGCTAAAACTGTAGTGACCTGAGCAGAGACAGCTTACTCCTCAGCCCCACACACGGCACTGTCCAGAGACCCACAGGGTCAGACAGACTGATGGACTTTGCTCCCGTGGACACAATTGCGTGGCAAGACCTGCTGCATTGGTGTGTGAGCTACATCGGCACCCCCCCTTGCTTCCAGAGAGTGTGAGGGGCAGAACAAAGGCAGCATGGGCAGGAGGGAAAGATGGAGAAATGCCCCAGTGCTGCTGCTGAGGGAGGACAGGGACAGACAAATGGCACTTGGGAGTTTCTCCTTCTTAGGATTTAGCTGCTAAGGAGGTGACTCAACCCAAGACCCTACAGCCTTGAGGGCAGAAGCTCTACTGGGTGGAAGAGGAGACCAGGGGCTGCTCTGGGGAAGGCATCTGCACTGCAAGGGATGGCAGGGAGGTGCCTGAATTCCCCTCCCATGGTGATTCTGGTAGCAGTTCTGCCTCAGCCCCTGCCCATGTCTCTGCTGCCTGGAGCTGTCCCTGCCAGGAGCTGTTTCCCTGTCCCCAAGCCTCGTCCCTGCCAGTGCTCACAGACCCCATCCCACCGGCCGTGTGCTCACCTCTGCCCTGCAGACACCTCCCAGCAGCAGGGCACTGCCCAGGGGCATCTCTGTGTGTACAGGCTATGATGGGATCATCAGCTCAACCCTGATGAGGCTGTAAAGGTGATCATAAAATCATAGAATCATTAAGGATGGAAAAGACCTCTAAGACCATCGAGTCCAACCGTCGACCCAACACCACCATGCCCACTAAACCATGTCCCTAAGTGCCTCATCTACACATCTTTTAAATATTTCCAGGGATGGTGACTCAACCACTTCCCTGGGCAGCCTGTTCCAGTGTTTAACCACTCTTTCAGTAAAGAAATTTTTCCTCATGTCCAATCTAAACCTCCCCTGGTGCAACTTGAGGCCATTTCCTCTCGTCCTATCGCTAGTTACTTGGGAGAAGAGACTGACACCCACCTCGCTACAGCCTCCTTTCAGGTAGTTGTAGAGGGCGATGAGGTCTCCCCCTGAGACTCCTTTTCTCCAGGATAAACAAGCCCAGTTCCCTCAGCCGCTCCTCACAGGACTTGCTCTCTAGACCCTTCACCAGCTCCGTTGCTCTCCTTTGGACGCGCTCCAGCACCTCGACGTCCTTCTTGTAGTGAGGGGCCCAAAACTGAACACAGTATTTGAGGTGCGGCCTCACCAGTGCAGAGTACAGGGGGACGATCACTTCCCTAGTCCTGCTGGTCACACTATTTCTGACACAAGCCAGGATGCCATTGGTCTCCCTTATCTAGGGAGGAGTTTTACAGAGAACAACGGAGACTTAGAGAGGAGTAAGTATTTGGCTCAGTGAAGTTGCGTTGTGTTTCAGTTTTGTATTTCGGTAGCGTATCGGACTGCAGTTACGCTAAAGTGCATCTGACATAAGCAAAAATGACACAGTGTTTCTTCCAATCTACTTTTTCCTTGCGGAGGGTAAGCATCCCAAACTAAAACAAGACAAATGTGATTCTAAAACTTTCCCTAAAACTTGTCGGAATTCTAAACTGGTTTTGCTTAAATAGGATGTTCACCTTCTGCATTTGCACACAGTATCCATTTTCTCATATTGGCCATGTTTTGTTTCTTGGTGTCTTTTTGTAATAAAGGCCAAACTATAATTGTAATAAAGGTCAAACTTATTTTAACAGGGAAAAGAAAAAGTCCAAACTTGATGAGTTTACAAATGATTTTGCTAAGAAACTGGTGGAATATAAGAAGATTCAAAAGGAGTGTAGGCGTTCGTTTTCCAGGTAACTGCTTTACATGTCCGTAACGGAGAAGCAGATTGCCTCGAAGAATCAGGAGGAGTTCCACTCCACCTCTCTATCGTTAGGTGGACTGGGGGATTCAAGGGATTAGCAGCGATGGGAGTTTCACATGTAGGTTACTAGCTCAAATATGGCGGAGATTACAGTTGACTGAGGCTAGAAACTGAGCAGGTGTAGTTGCTGGATTTTCTGCGTCTCCCTATTCTGATTGTAACCATTACCTCAAAGCACCTCGGAGAAGATATGTGAGAGAAATTGTCATCTTTTCCTCTGTTGTTCATCTCATGTGGATACACGGAGAGATTTCAACCTGGACTGCAAACTGGTGGCTTTCGCTAGGATGTTGTTGAGATTGTTGAATTTGTCTTAGCAATTAAAAGATCAGACTTGTTTGTAAGGAAATCTTAAATTGGTGAAGGATTTTGAGAGGAGGAATGATGCTAATGAACATATGCGGACTAATGTGAAATGGTTCTTTAAAAACTAATCAAAGAAAAACTTGTGGAGAAAAAACTCAGGGTAGCTGATGACTTCTACCCCCAAAAATCACTTGGTCAGGCGTCTGAATAGCTCTCTAGTAGTAATGCTGTCAGTATCTTTCCTGGAGTAATGGCATTGAGTCATATTACTAGAGGCTGAGTTTAGAAGCTTTTAGGTATGACTTTTCTTGAAATGCGGTCACTATCCTTGGTTAGAGCTAGAGGTACATGCAAACTTCTGCTAGGACAGCTGGCTAGAAGTCTTGATTAAATAGTCCGACTATACTATCGTTCTAGGTCAAGGTCACGTGGTTATCACCATTCAAGGTCAAGGTCACCACCACACAGAAGATACCATTCACGGTCAAGGTCTCCAGTATTTAGAGGCCAGTCTCCCACTAAATGGACTACACCTCAAGGGGAAGGAGAAAGGGAGTATTTTAACAGACACGCAGAAGTTCCACCATATGATATGAAAACTAACTATGGCAGATCTGTTGACTTGAGAGATCCATTTGAAAAGGACAGATATAGAGAATGGGAACGGAACTATAGAGAATGGTATGAAAAGTTCTACAAGGGCTATGCTGTTGGCACTCAACCTCGACCTCCAGTAAACAGAGAACTCTTTTCCAGAGAGGTTTGGTCCACCTGGGACCAGATGAGAGAAGTCGCCACATGCTTGGGGACGTAGGGAGGATTATCCTGGTAGGCAGAGCCACCAAAATCGTAATATAGCTGGAAATTACCCTGAAAAACCTTCTGGAAGTGGCATCAAAGACCCTACAAAAACAAAAGAGAAGGAGGTGGAAAATCCACTGGGAGATGACAAAGGAAATAAACATAAAAGACACCGGAAGAGAAGAAAAGGGGATGAGAATGAAGGATTTCCCAGCGCTGGGTTGTTAGAAGGTGCGAGAAAACCAGGAGAGCCAGTTACAGCAGAAGACGTTAAAACGGACTCTCTGTTCATGCTCCCAAGCAGAGATGATGCCACCCCTGTGAGGGATGAGCCTATGGAAGCAGATTCTATTGCTTTCAAACCGGTGTCTGAAGAGGAGAAAAAAGAGAAGGATAAGCCAAAAGCAAAAATTGACAAGACATAGCAGAAAGTGGAAGTGGCTGTTCCTCCTAAGGAAGATGATATAAGAGAACCAGCTAAAGCTTCCCAAGAGAAGGTGGACGTCGATTGTGAAAAATCTCCTCGAAAGGAACCTCCTGTGAAAAAAGTGAAGGAGGAGTAGCCCAAGACAGACAGTGTTAAAACATCTTCCTCTTAAAAGGGTGAGAATATTTTGATACTATCCTGTAAAGAGGAGTTGCCAGTGTGGGAAGCTAGAAGGGGAGTACCTGATCAGCCTCAACGTAACGTTGCAGGATTACTCATCTTCAAGACGCAAAGAAGAAGCATTCAGAAGCTGTTTACCCTTTTTCATATGTTTCATTAATTTTGTGTTGGAAACTAAGACAATTTTCACAGAAGAATTTAATTGGCTGTAAGTTATGGACATTTCAGGGGGGGTTGCGACAGCTGAAATAGAAGCATTTCTGGAACATGGGCAATTGCGTGGCTATTTTTCTCTTTGTTTACAAGCATGTGTATAAACACAAATCACATGTTCATAAATAACGTTAACATTCTTTTAGCCTTGTGTGTTCCTGGGCATGTCTGTATGGCATTTCTAAGTAGCATCTTACCACAAGCTAACACAGATTAAAAAAAAAAAAAACAAAGAAAAAAGGAAAAATCCTGGAGCGGGAGGGAAGCCTTAGTGTTAGTTAGAACTAATTAAAGTAAATGGAAGACAAAGCAAAACCATTCCCTTCTTGCGTGCTCTGACTGTACCTGATTTGGGCTGTGGGTAGCCACAGGGAGGGTGGAAGCCTTGCGTCTCTCTTTACAAGTCCTCTCCCTCTCTCTCTCTCTCACTGTAAAAGCACTGCAGCCTCAGGTGCTTCTCGCATTGGAGACACAAGGAGCTTTATTCTTAAAGCTAACTCAGGTCTTGGTCTAAAGTGTGTGGGGTTTGTTTGGTTTTGTTTAATACACATATTAATAATTATAATGACAGTTCACAGTTTTTAGTATTTCGTATAAACCCAAGATGTTTCTGTTGACCCCATTGTGGGAAAATAACGGAAGATTGGCGAAGAGGACTGTAAACACGCTCAAGTGACTTGCAGCTGGGGTGTAGAAAAACACATATACCACACTAATTGTTGTTTAGCCTTGTGTGTTGGACAAGTAGAACACCTGTGTTTAGATAACATAAGCCTGTGACGGACTTAGAGGCACCCTAGCGAACATGCTTGAGATTCCTGCCCTGCTACGTGAAAGATCAAAGCGCAGTGGTAAACTACGCCTGCGCGAATCCCTGGTAAACAGGCGAAAACAGCAGGTTCGGCCATCCTCTAGCATGGACCGGGCTCCGCGGTGCCTGCGTCCCCGCTTGTGTGCCTCTGCCCGGGTGCTGCTTCGGGGATACCCCCATTGGCGAGGTAACGAAAATAAATTTACTCTTTGCATTTCAGCCGTGGTTTTGTGGTTGTTCCTGCATCCTGCCTGTGCCGGCTCACCCAGACAGTTTACCCTACTCTGCAGGCCTGCAGAGCACATGTAGTCTTATTTCCCCCCATCTACAATGCAAGAAGGAACCAAGCGTAGGGCGCAAGATGCCATGTAACAGAACACAAGTCTGACAGAGCAGATGAGAAACTGGCTTAGCTGTAACTCAAGTCTGAAACGGATTAAAAGAAAAAAAAAAAGCCCAACAAAGAGAGAAAGCAAGGATTTAAAAGACCTGACTCACTGTCCTGATATTGCTCGTTTTTATCAGTTGTCAGTATTTGTGCAAAGCTTGCAGCTGGAGATTGGAACATTCTTGCTAGCCCTGATTTTAAGGCTGCAGTGTAATACTTAGTATGCAATTAAAGCAAAACCAGCCAAGGTGCTCTCGGGAACAGCAGTAATGTGCATTACATAGCATCATTATCCCATGCCGAACAAGGATGGGGCAAGACAGAACTCCCTTTGGGAAACGCACTCAAATCATGTTGAAAATGCTGAATTCAAGACCCCACTGCATTAGCTACTGGTGTCACTCAAGACTGAACAGCTATCATCTGCCTTTGTGAACAAGAAAAATGAAGTCGATTGGACAGACACAGCGCACCACAGAAGAGGAAAAGTGCTTTAGGTCGAACCTCAGCAAGACAGAAGACATTTAAAACAGTTTCTTCAGCGATGCTTGTTACCAGAGAGAGCCGCAGGAGTTTAACCACGTCTAGTGGAGAACAAACGCCCCGTGGGTCCAAGCGTGCTGGTATCAAGAAGGAAAGGTGGGCTGTAGTGGTTTAATGTCCTTTATTAAGTTAAAAAAGGGAAGCCTAGCAAGGCAGAGCAAAGCTTCAAGTCACCAGTGCCTGGGGAACCACTTCACCAAGGAAGTGACGCCAAGCACACTCTGACCTACACCCTGGTGGAAGTTCCAGCTCTTCTGACAAGAGGATGCTGCTGCAATACTGCTTGTGGGGTCAGGCAGCACAGGGAGCTGTGCTGGGAACTAACAGAGCGACAGCCGGCTGACAAGGCAGCAGATGGTCGAGCCAGGTGTACGGAACGGCTGCCTGGATGGGAAGCTCTGCTGCATGAGCCTGTGCTGACCCGGCCCTCTTCCAGCCTGGAGGGATGCCAAAGGCACAGAGCTGCTGGCTGGCTCCCTCTGGGCTGCAGGCCCCACACAACAGGGCTTTCACAGCAGGAAAAAAAAACAAAGCTCATTCTGCTAATTTTCTGCACTCTCTGTTCTGTCTCAAACATATGTGCTAAGGCTGTACAGGCTGACGTGTGTGTGGGAGAGCTGAGGGAGGATCAGTAGGAGGCAGTTAGCTCTGCCAGCCACAGGAGACGGGGCTCCTTCACCCATCAGCTAGCGTTGAGGCTGGTGTATACGCTCATCAGGGCCATGGCTTAGGCACCCTCGCCCATGCAGGACCTGACAGGAGGGCTGGCTGGGCTACCCCTGTTTCATGGGGACAGCAGGCAAGGACTCCGAGATTTCAAACCAAAGCCACTTGTCAACATTCAGTCCAGAGAAAATCCAAAGGCTTGCTGTTGGGCAGCAGACCTTGGATGTGATTTCCTAGAGAAAGCTGAAAACTACTGTTACAGCTTATTTGCTACTGTTATACAGCCATCTATAAGCGTAAAGTCAGTCCTTTTCTCCCGCTCACCTTTCTCTATTGGCTGTGTGCTACTTTGCTCTTCCTTTTCCCAGCACTGCAGCAGTTGCCACAGGGTGTAACCACCTGCTAATCCCCAGCTCGTCCACTGTGCTCACTGAGGGCAGCAGGGATTTCCTCCTGGGAATACTCTGTGTGGCCAACAGCAACTGCCTGGGGAAGCAGCAGGCAAGAAAATGAACCCACCATACATAACGAACCATAACTCCATTTCCTCTACATTTCTGGGCATCTGCTCCCTCTGCTCTCACAACGTTCCTTATTTTAAAGGGCCTGATCAAATAGAGGACACAACATTATCGTAGGAAAACCAGGACAAACAGATTCGTCTGTGCGTTTCTGTATCTCTCAGGAGGAAGATGCTGTATTTTTAGGTCACGATCTTTGCAACATTACGGCATGCAACCTCCAGGCATCTGAATGCTTCGAACTGAGCCAAAAAAGCCCCCGAGCTAAGACCGAGAGGAATGCCACAAAGAAGCATCCGTTTTAAGCTGATGCTTTATTTCTAGTCCTAGAGGCCACAGACAAAAAAAAATTGTAGACAATCCCTTTCCCAAATAAAAGCACACTATGCTTTCCTCTCCTTGCCTTCCCAAAACAAAAGCTTCAGTGAAGTGCTTACTGTATACGTGAGCATTCCTCACAGCACAGGGCAGACATAATGGCTATGCCTGTTGCTCCTTTTTCCATACAAGCGGATTCGTGACTCACTGCAGACTGCTGACTTCTGTGTGGTGGGATGTTTCGGCACGTTTGCCATTGGAAAGAAGAAAAAAAAAGGATCGGCCACAGCTCCAGCAAATGTCGGAGCAGGCCATCTGCACAGACTCAGTGTAGCTGTGTTTGTCAGCCAGTTTGTGACATTATTATTCCATATGCACACTCCCAGTTCAAAATGCTTGGGGTAGAATTTGCCAAAGTGTTACGGCTTGTTCGGTTCTGCTCCCACTGAAGACAGACCCCCATTAATTTCAGCGGGAGGAGAATCTGGACAATTTGGAAAGCTTTGGGGAAAAAAATGCCTCTCATTTAAGAAAGTTCAACTTTTCCCTTATTACACATGTGGATTTGAAACAGCTCTCACGTTCCAGGGTTCTTCAGGTGTTTTTATACAAAAAGAACTGGCTGAAGTGAGGACTGGACATGACAAGCACAATGGAAGGAGTCAGTGGGCACTGACCCACTGATTTTCCACTTAGGAGATGGAAAACATCCTGACAATCCTGGCGTTTGGGTTAGGTAGCAGATCAGGCCTCTTGTAGGTATAGGTTAATGACATTTAACACAAAATCAACCTGGCGTCGTTTACTCCAAAATAAAACATATTAAAGCATACAGCCCTAGTTGGGGGGGGGGAACCCCCAAAACCAACAAACAAAAACATTTCTCCAGTTTTATTCACCTAACATCTTGGGGAAGTTTTAGCGTGCAGCACCCCAACCTATTGTCCAAAGTTTCAATGTAATTTAGTAGGCACTGACCTGTAGACTGGAAAAGTGAAGTACTTGTCTGAGAGCTGAGAACGCCTGGGAAGTTTATGATCCTGCACATGCTCATGCAGAAAAAGCAGGGAATGCTTTTAAAGAGTGTTTGCAAAACCCACCCCTGGTGATTATTATTACCTGTTGTTTGGAAACATCCAGAGGCCCCCACCACTAGCAGGCACCACTTGTGCTGGCCATCTCTTCTAATTACCTTACAGACAGAGACAACCCCAAGGAAGAGCAAAGCAGCAGAAACAACTGCACACAACACGGTAACGCAGAGCACAGCAGAGCAAAGTTAAGGTCTCCTACATCCCAACACAGCCACACCCATAAGACTGCATTGACCTTTCACGGTTCACGCTCATCACATTGCAAGAATAAGATGTTACTTTTGTTTAATTCTGATGGTGTAAAAAACCATGATAATTCAAAAAACCCAGAACCATTCCAAATCAAGCTCTATCATTTTGCACAAAATGCCATTCTCATTTCCTGCAATACTTGCAGGCGCCTAGTTTGCAGACCTTAGGCTTAACACCTTTGGAGGTCAGTATTCTCTAACTGTCTTTGGACTCGTCACAGTTCGCAGGCAAGCCAACAGCATGACGAGGCTGAATGGCCTGTCAGTACACCACACATTAAACTGAGGATTCAGCTTAATGAATGCTTGGCTCAGCTGGAACCGTCTCCCTGCTAAGCTAGTAAGCTTGCTTGTATGCAGTTTGGTTCAGGTTGTTTCAAATCCACAACTCGCATACTAATTTTAAGCATCCTAACAAAATAAAACAAATTAAAATCGACCCATTGCCATGGAGTATTTACTCTTTAGCAATCTTTCTTTTCCAAAAGAAGAATGGTTTGTCAAGAAGTTTTTCAGCTACCTCTTGAGAGCTGAACCTCACTCTCCAGGGAGCTGGAAGGACTGACACATGTTGACAGCTTGCCCAGCTGACTTGAGTGAATTCAACGTTTGTTGAAATTAGGAGCAGATATCACTAGCTCCGTCTGGACTTAGTTTGGGGCTGCGGTTAGATGTTTGCTACAGAAACAGCAGTGTCACTATCGGATATCCCTGCCCTGGGGCTGCTTGTTGCAACCCCACAGCTCAGCTGGTGGAAAAGTTCGTGTGACTGTTCACCATCTGCTTCAGTGCAGTCAGCTGGCTTTGTTTAAAGAGCCCGGATTGTCAGCCAGAGGCAAACGGTCCATGGCCTCCTCCCCGGGGCTGTGCCCAAACTACTTCTATCAGGCTTCTAACCTGCCTGCAGTTATGTCTCTGACCTTCCCTTGAGACATGGCCGAATACGCTCCAAAGCTTTTTAAGTGAGGCAAACAAGGATAAAAAGTAAGCTCCCGCGTATGAACCTAGCCAAAAGCAGAATGCAGTTCTGGGCTACCTGACTTGAGGTAGCATCCTAGCTTGCCATTCCCAAACAACGTAGGGCCTGCAACATTTGTAGACCTACAGACGCTTGAACAGGTAAATACTGTAGCGAGAAATCCAAGGAGCTGCTATTACAACTTCATCTGCCAGATCACGGTAGATGAGGAGATCTTGTTCCCAAAGGATGTTGCTTCGCTAACCACCATATTATCATACTGTAAAGCAATTCATTCATGCTCATTGAAGAAGTTCTGCCAACTATAGAGCATAAAACAATGAAAGGCATTTGAAGTCAGAACTCACTTGGTATTAGCACAAGTCTAATTTTGCAAAAGTGACTGTTCCTCATCTAATTATAGAAATACAAAAGTCAATACCAAAATTGGCATGCACTAGAAAAGAACAGCTGCTCAATCCTGCTTACTGTAATGCAATTATTATTTGTGAAGCATTCAAAAGGCACAGATCTAATCCAGGGTCACCTGGCTAAAACAGCCGCATTAGATCTGAAAACCCATCAGTCAGGGGAACTACCATCGTAGCAGAAAAGGAAACCAGCTTCCCATTGTGAACTGTGCATAATGAGGATTCTTTGGAGCATCCTTTTGTCTTGTAGAATTACTGGTACGTCCTTCCTTCATTTTGTGATGCTTCTGTACTGTATGTATGCATCAGTATATCTGCCACAGTCTAAAAATAGTTTTCCCTACCATATTCTCACTTCTCTACCACCCCTGTGTCACAGGTTGGTTGTATATAAAACAGCCAAATGTGTCATGAGTTTCCCCCTCCAAGAGCCTCAGCAACGGAGCTGGGTATGGAATTGGTTTTCCTGTCCTCTAACCCTTTTTTATCATGTCAGGACATTTTTGCTCCAAACTTATGATAGAGAGTTTAAATCTTGATGAAAAATTCTTCTGTTTGCTACGGAAAACCGGAACTTGACAAAAGTTGGCATGACTGTGGGAGGGATGGCCCTTACGCACTGGACCATCACAAGAAACAGGACGTTTCTCTCTGCGCTCTGAAGCAGCACTTCAAACAAATTGCATTCTGAAAGCTTTGCTACACAGAATGATACTTCATTTTCTCTCTGTGATCACTCTTAACATGACTTACCTATATTAACAGGAGCATTACACAGGGAATCTTCCCGGCATCTTAGTTCAGGAAAGCAAACCATGCTAAAGGACAGCCCTGAAAAATGCGCTGAAGCCCTACGGAAACTGATGCGACGTGGCGATGGCTAAGTGCTGGAATAAGGCTGGCGGGTTCTACTGCTCTAATAGAACAAGACTCCAACTGATCTCAGTGGTGTTCCCAGGATCCTTTCAGTCCCTTTTATATAACCTGGAAACCCACTGCTAGACTGATTTTCAGAATACCCTAAATGCAACAGAACAATACAGGATCCCTCACTCTTGCCACGGACAAGTTACTTGAAATCTCACATCCATACCCCCTCAACTCCCAAATGTCCCCATATACAATGCTTTCCTCCATTTTCCAAATGGCCCTGAAGGAGGGGAAAAGAAAAAAGTTAACTGAATCTCAGGAACCGAGATTATGTTCTTTTACTTGAATGTGCAAAATCATTTGGAAGGTAGTAAAGAAGCCTCCCAAATCTCTCTTCTCGTGTCACAGACTTCTTTTGCAAAGAACGGCAAAGCAGCAGTGGTTGCCATGCTTATCTCCTCCTGGAGATAACATTAATGGAAACCAAAACTCTCATCCTGTCTGAGGAACAGTGATATTCAAAACAAGAGCTGTAGCAAGGTCCTCAAACTGCCACGTTCCTGCAGCACTGACCTGGGAGATGCTCTCGGTTTTGCATCACCTGTAAGCTACGCTGACACTGCTACAGGGGGTCATCCTGCACAGCACCAAGCAGTTGCCCTTGGGAAGACATGCTTTCTTCTTCTCACTCTCCCTCTCAAAGCCCCCAAGCTGAATTCCCAGTGCTGTTTTGTTTTCAAAACAAATGTCAACCAAACAGTCACCTACAGCAAACCCCGAGGGAAGAGGCTTGCTTTGAACCAGACATCAGGAGTTTCCCTATCCCGCAGCTCAGTCCATGGGCCATGTGGTCAGTATGGATGCACCCTCCAGATCGCTGTGTTCTCTTTAGGACAATTTTAGATTTCTCCAATCGGCAAGGCATTTTTTCCTTGCAAACTACAAATACTCTTACACCAATATAGGTACGAGCCTAACTGCAGGGATAGAATGCTTTGTTGTAAGTTTCTGAAATTCTTGCTGCACAGGGTAGAAACTCTGATCTGGCTCAGGTCAAGCTCAGTTGAGCACTGGACACACCGGAGCTTGGGCAGCACAGTGTCTGTTAGGAAGCAGGTTAAATTATGCAGAGGAGAACCCCACAACTACGCTGAGGTGGGTTCTTGGTACCAAGGTACTTCTGTGACTTTTTTACTGCACTGCAGTGTAAACACAGCCTGTGATTTCCAAAAACTAAAGATCAATCTTGAAAACGCAACTCCTTGGACAGTAATAATATTTTGTCAATTAAACACACACCTCTCAGCAATGGATTTGTTTTTTTTCTTTAAACCTTTGCTGCTTCTGCAGTAGCCAATAGTACAGAGGGCTAAGGATATGGCTACAAAAAAGTGGCTTCTGTTTTGTGAGCTCTAAATAAACTTGCAATTCACAGTCTTTAAGATTGGGAAAGCTTAAAAAAAGCTCAGAAACAAAAGAAATACAACATTTCAATAAGAGGCCGTTGGTTTTAACCGCTCCCAGGAGGAGGACCTGCTGACAGTATCATGGCAGAGTTTCTATAGAAGTTATTGACCTGTTTATTCCCCACTTCAAAAACAGTAGGCACGAAAAGCAAAAATAAATGAAGTGGCTAGTGACCTTCAACAGGTATTTTTAATGGCAATGCCCTCACCTGAGTAACAGACTAATCCAGCCCTCTCTCAACTCCTCACGCCCCCCCCGGCCAAACCAAACCCTCAAAACCCCAAACCCTAAAACAAGGAATTGAAACAATTTGAATGGTGACTGGAAAATCCCTTTGCCACCAGGGACTGGTAGTTCTTCTCGGCTGCAGCACAGATGCTTAGAAACCTCCAAGTTGATGGCTAGCCTGGGGAAATCTTGACTTGTGGCACCCAAGCCACCATAGTTTATGCTTCTATAAGCAAGAGTGTAATTATAACTGTATACACTGTTCTTCCTTCCAGACTTTGGCAATCAACATCATTAACTTCTCCGCCCCACTGCACCTGCGGTAATTAGTCACCAGTATTTTAATAGTACCTCTGCCAGCTGAAACAATGCTGATGTTCCACACTGTTCTGTTAAATCAGAAGGACCTGAATGGGATGTACTTGAAGAAATCTAGAGAAAAAACAGAGGGGGAGAAAAAAGAAAAACATTCTTTTACCAGCACAATTCTTTTATGTTTACCACACAGCTGTTGAAGGGATTCTTTCCTCCCTCTTCCCAAAATTCATTCAGAACATTATATAGTGAAAAAGAAGGACAGACCTGTGCATGCTGTTGTAAATAAAACCCTGCTCCACCATTGCTCCGGTGGATAATACCACTGGACACTAAAAGCTATTTCCAGATTTGGGGATCTTCTTGTCAGGACTCTCTTTGTGGAGCAGGATGAACTGAAGCACATGCTCTCTCACACATCAACAGACTCCAGCGGCTTAGCACCAATCTACACCAGCGTGCAGTCCAGCTGGTGGTGTTTTTGAAAGCTTAGTTGGACATCTGATTGCAGCATCATTCCATTGTCAGAGCTTAAGCAGGTTACTCCCGTCAGGCTACAGCACGGCCTGTTGGTGTCCTCTAGGACTCATATAAAAGAGATGCTATGAAACCAAAGTGAAGTAGGAGCCCTCAAGCCTTTGGTAACCTTGAGTGCTCCTCAGAGTACGGGAGGCTGTCTGGCAAGCAGGTAGCTGATTATTCTGCAGAATCTTTTTCCTGTATCAGGTCTTGGTCCTTTTGAGTACTTTAGAGTGTTTTGTATCAGTTTTGAGTTAGGTGCAAAGAAATGATCTTTTCCTCAACAAATTAAAAGCATCAGGCTCAGGACTGGCCATTAGTATGGAGAAGAAAATGTTCTGTTTTTAAGGACATATCCCATAATCTCTGGCCGGGCTTGCAGGTTTCTTATCCTTGCTTCCTTAGAAAGAGGTGGAGTTCTAGGGACTGGGGAACTCAAGTGTTTACAACCTTTTAGCTCCCCCTATCCCCCCAAACTCAGTTTTCGTTGCTCTCAACCAACACAGGCCTACAACATCGATTTTGCAGAAATCTACCCATCATTGCCGTAAAGGAAAGAAACAAAAAAGGTTAACAATGCTATCTCTATGTCTCCTGCAAGCTACAGCTTTTCACAGCATCTCCCAAGCTCTGACCATTACAGCTCAAGTCTCCAAACGCCACTTACAGCCAAGCCCTGTTAGTGCTGTTAGCCCTCTGTGGCAGAAGTGGCCTCCTTGTCTTGTGGAGGTGACGCGCGTACCCCACCACTGCCTCCCTTCACTCTCATGCCTCTGCACCGAAGGCTAAAGACAAAGCATGCATTCAGGCACAGCAAGAGACTCAGCAGAGCGGATCAGCAACAGCCTCCAGGCTTCAGACTGCAGAGTGGCTGCTCCAACCATTTTTAGAAACTCAGAAATTCTCAGCATTTTATAAAAAAAAAATTAACCCACTTCTGCATTTTATTTTGTCACCATCTGCGAAATGTCAAAAAGGAAGACATAGGGAAGGGGAAAAAAAAAAAGAAGATGACGTTAGTCAATCCACACAGCAGAGAGACAAAGGAGGAGCAGAGCAGTGCGGTGTGCTGAAGCGGACAGGCTCCCACGCGCCAGACGCCTGCCGCGCCAGCAGCATGGAGACAGCAGTCCAGTCCCCACCGGTGCACAGCATCTGCAGTTTGCAGTTACAGTGGCATGGCACAGGTGTCTGCCAAATAACATATATATACATATTTGTATATTTAAGACTCACAGAGAATTTCTAGGACTGTTGGGAAACCTGGCCTAGTATTCCTGATTACTGCTGACAGCTGCCAATTTCAGAACTTAATACACAACTTCATAGAATCATAGAATAGTTTGGGTTGGAAGGGACCTCTAAAGGCCATCTAGTCCAGCCCCCCTGCCGTGGGCAGGGACATCTTCAACTAGATCAGGTTGCTCAGAGCCCCGTCCAACCTGACCTGGAATGTTTCCAGGGATGGGGCATCCACCACCTCTCTGGGAAACCTGTGCCAGTGTTTCACCACCCTCAGCGTAAAAAATTTCTTCCTTATATCTAGTCTATATCTACCCACATAACTCCAACTTTCACTGCCAACTCTTCATACAGATTCCTGATGACCTCAGAGTCTTCTTTTCTCTTCTTATTCTTGGTCCCTGATTCAGCAATGCACCCTCCAGTCCTCTATAACCAAAGCGTTCCTTTTTGAATCCTGCTATCCAGCTCCTCATTAAGGACAATGCCGTTGTTTCTTGCAGGCATATCTTGCCTCCTGATGCACAGTGTGAGGAAAGTGTCGTTTCCTCACATTCCAAAACTAGTTTTGAAGAGAGAATGGGCACACCTAACAAAACACAAGCGAGATCCATGGAGTACTAATAGAAAGAGAGGAAGGCAACATTTCACTTCAGAAAAAAAAACCCCTCTTCATATTAAAAAAAACCCAAACTGCAAGAGATAGATATAAACTCAGAATTCATTCTGCCGAAGTTGCCGGTCAAATGTCCGAAGTAAGAGGATGGCTCATCAATCAGCTCTTAGTGAGATTACAGATCTCATTCCCTGTCTCAACACCATCTTCTACTTTTAATCAGAATAACAATAGCCTGCAGTACCACAGCCACAAATAGCCCCTTCTTATCTAGAGGTTTAACTTGGAGATCATTAGGATCAAGTTACTACCTTTTTTACGATGCAGGTCAGCATTTTATCTACTATATTACATTCTAGTTTGCATAAGAAGCATGTGCCATGGTACTTTTCCATTCCTCCCGCCCAGAACACGCATTTCACTTCAACACAGATATTTAATAATTTCAGTATGTAGGCAAACATCAAACTTATTCATCTATTTTACGTAAAGGCTTCACCTGGGAAGATGACAGCTTTACCGAAGGCAAGGCTGGAAGAGAAGATACTGACTAGCTCTCACACTCCCAATTTCAAGGCATTCTGACCAAAAGTTTTGGATTCAAACCTTCTATTCAGCACAGAAATAAATAGAAAGGGTTGCCCGTAAGCCTGCTCCAAGTGAGTATGTGAGAACACAGCAAAACCATTCTCAAGCATGCATTTTTCTTAAACGCTAATAACCTGTTGGACTAGCAAGGAAAAACCTACCTTGTTGCATGCTGCATCTGAGTATTTCTTCACTAAATCACTTAGAGAAAAACCTCAGAAAAACAGATGAAAGTGGAGAGTTTGGGGTTTCTGGCTTCGTTTTGTTTTTAAGATGGTTAAACTGGCAATTTTATTGCTTCAACCTCTCCGGAAGCATTTTCTTTGTTTAATAACGGATGAGAGTTTAGCTAAGTCAATCTAAGAGGTACTCTTGTTTCTTCTCAACGAAGCAGTCATCACCATCTGTTCGCATTGGCCAAACACACATCCAGTAAGACCAAGAGAGCAAGGGGTCCCATCTGCTCTGTTTCCCTCACATGGCAAGGAGGATGACAGCAACAAGCCCATGCGAGCAAACAGCCACCGCGCTAAGGAACACAGCCCACTGCTCAGAAATCACTGGCCTGTATGATGGCTTTCCATAAAGGTACAAATGAGAAGGACAAAAGGAGGACCAAGTCCCTGCAAGATCCGAGCAGAGTGAGAAAGCCAAGAGCATAACTTGGCAACGCTCCCCAGTTAAAAAAACAAACCAACCTCTTATGAGGATGTCACGTCAACTTGGAAGAGCAGTGCACTTGCCTGCGCGCTGGCAGGACCCAACAAAGTCTTACTCCTGCGATTTTCATCATCTGTTGCGGCAGGCCACTGGGCACGCCTCCTTAGCTATAGCCTCAACAGCTTTAATTGACGACTATAGCACTTGGGACAGACAAACAGGTGAAAGGCTAACCGAGGCTGTAAGGAAGAAAGAATCCCATGCTACGTCTACATATAATGAGCTCTTTCTGAGTGACAGGGGACTCGTACTCCTGGGGTAAAGGTGTCCATTTTAAATGACAAATCTACTCAATGGGATCGCTGTCTTCACAAAGAGGCACTCTTACTCACCCTGCTGCAAAGGCAGCGAAGAGAAAGGGAACATATGAAGAACACCCAAAACTGAGCTGGGACGGCTGCCAAAAGTCTCCAGGCACATCAGACCACAGCACACTCCACATTTCTTCACAGGTCTACTTGGCTACTGCCTAAATAACTACTTTGCCTCCCTCCCTCTTTGCTTTTGTAGCCCTGTCCATGGCTGACAGCAGCCTACTGCAAATTGCTTACCATAATTTAGCTTACTAAATGCAGTAATGCATTCATAGAGACAGGACCCAGTAAGAAGTGGCACAGTGAGGAACGGGATTTTTGCCAAACTCGACAAAGACACCCTGTGCAAATGAAAGCCCTTATATTTGAAAGAGCACAAGCAGCTTTAAGAACAGGGGCACAGGGGGAAAGCTTAAAGAGGCTCTGTAGCATTCTCAGTACTTTCCCCTGGAACAACCTAAATGAAATCAAGGCGCAGCCTTCCCGATTTCTGTCCCTTATTTCCAGACACTGAAAAAACAACCAAAAAATACTACCCTCTCCAGACTGCACACACATGTTAATATTTTTTACAAGAAAAAATCGCATTAACGCTGACTTTAAAACTGTCCTCTCCACTTTCTAATTAACTTCCTAAGCACCTCTTCCACCTAACATTTGAGGATTCATACATGCACTCTAGTGTGCCAGATGAGCTGGCTCAGCGTAGTGGTACGCAACTCAATGCACTGCCACAGCCGTATGACAATTTTCAGGTTTGTTGTTTTGCTGGTTGTTCATTTAGGAGAGGAACTGATTTTAGGTTCTGTGAAATTTTGAAAGTATGGCTAAGCCAGGTTTTAAAAGACGATGTGAAAATGCTGTAGGAAAGGCAATTCGTAACCTGTTCAACTCTGCAGATATCCACAATTGCTGTATAATTAAAATGTAAGATGGACAAGATCTTTGAAACTAAGTTAGCAGATTGACTCGTGCAAGGCTTTGCAATAAAATTCACAGGGAATGTTCTCCAGCTTACGTCTTTTACTGGGTTTAAAAGTAACTGCTTCAGCACACGGCCTCACCCTGCTCAATTCCACTGATTTTCCCAGAAGAACTTTCCAATTTAACTTGTAACTTTTAAAAAATATGGCACATATGCAAACATCTCCAGGATTAGAGATATTAACTCTATTGTCTCTTTTAAAGGGGTGTTTGTATTCAGGTATTCTATGGCACCTGAATCAGTAAATTGGTTTGTTCCTAACTGAACCTCCCAAGAAATACATCAAGGCCCATCCTAGCCAAGCTAAAAACACACAGTACACAATTACCTTAACATTTAACGGAAGGAAGCGTGTTGTATGTAGTCAAACCTCTGTAAGTACACGGAATGACAAACTGGGTATCTTCCCACCTCGTTATGCTCCTCCACAATAGCACCGGCTCCAATCCCCGTCTTCTCAGACACACCCTGAATATACAGTTAGCATAAGGGATTCTGTAAGCAGTACCAGACTCCCCCAAATGGGCAAGAACAGTATAGGTGTGGAAAATCAATTCATAGAGGCACACTAAACACACGGGAGAAGAAATTCTTAAAAGCAATCTTTAAGAACTTCAGTTTTCAAAGACAGGGAGAAAGGAGGAGAACTTACATACTTAAGGGTAATTTACAGGCTTTGTAAGTCACCACCTAATGATGCTGCTACATATCCTCATAGCTGTTGTGATAAGTTTCCTTTGACCTGCAACTTTCTTTTTCAAAGGATTCCTGCCTCTAGGGCAGTTGCCATTTTGCACTGCTGCAGCCTCTTCCACAGGCAGTGCAGTGTGTCATTTCGGAATGTCTTTTGTTTGTTGTTTTCCTAGATGTAAATTGAAAGGCCATTTGGATAAAACCCTCTGCAGTGGTCCTTTGGTATGGAAGCCCAGGTTCATGTTCACAAGCCCAGTAGCTTTTGTGTATGCTACAGCTGGTAGAACTGGCCAACATCTCATCCAACCACTGGTTATTGCCCCTCCCTCCCCGATTTTCTTAACACAATGCTGTCATGAAGGTCAACATCTACTGGTGGGAATCCCTTATAAGACAGGGTGCTTAGCCATCCAGTGACCACTCTTACTGGCTCCTTGCTTCCTCCCATCCTCCCCCACCGTATTTCAGCCATCATACCTCAGCAAACTGAAACAATGCAGGCTCCTCGGTTTGTTTTACAGCTCCTGGGACTCCAGGCTGTGATGCGCTTGAAGACATCTGTCAGGAAAACAATTACGTTTGTATTACCTAACTCTTCAGTTTCAATATCTAACTTCAACATGCTAAATTTCTGATCCATCGTGCAGAAAGACTCCTGGTACCTAAGAACATGCAGATGAGCCCCAGCACGCCTGTACAATGAACAGTAGCTGCCTTCCCAGGAGACATGTGAATGGGTGATCTGTGAAAGAGTGATCTTGAATAATTTTTCACAAGAAAAGGCTTTCCTAGGATCAACAGAACAGGCTAAGACTTTTTTGAAGGGCTTTTATTTGCCCACTGGTATGTCAAAAGAGGGTTAGCAACAAAACGTAACACTATATTGTATTTCACAGTTCAGTGAAAGACCTGAGACTGCAGAACAGTGGTGCTGATAGAGCACAAATTGCTCCTTAGCACGGAAGACAAGTGTGGACAGGGACACAACACGTGCAGGTACTTTAAGAAGAGATACCAGATCCACCCCAGACACCAAGGGAACTGCATTTTGTACTCTTTAACTTGTGTCAGTTATTTTTGTTGCAAATGACACCTCTGATTAATGTTAGACCTAGGCACAGTACCAATTATGGTGCCATTGACACACATACCTACCACGCACTGTTTAGGTGCAGCCTCACCACAGGCTGTTTAACACCCTTGAAAAATAAGACTAGCTAATATGCATTTCTAATTACTGATCATCAGGGAGCTGCTTCTAGACCGCATCGTTTAGCGGTGCACATGAGCTTGTTTCCTGGCACCCACGGAAGTTCTTCTTCGATGGGCAGGGAAAAACCAGCGGTCACAAGCCCTTAGCAAGAGCGCATCTTGCAGCACACAACACAATCCCTGCCTACTACCACATGGCTCTGGCACTTTCCTTCTCGGGCGCTGTAACATGAATGGAAACCATTCGGTGAGCTGGTATTTGTCTTACTCTTTAAAGGACGTGGCAATGAAATTCAAGAAACAGACCGTTATCAAGGGGAACTATACAAAGTATTACGTTGCTCAACTGACCGTGTAACTGACAGCTGAAGTATGCAAAAGCATCGTAGAAATACTGGGAGATGGATGTTGAATTATTGCCACAGAAGTATCATAAGTGACACTGGAATGAACCCATTTTAAGAAGCCTGTAAGCATTGCTTTGCATTGCTGGCAAACCACGCATTTTATTGTCCTAACAAGAAAAGCCAGCAGGCTGTTTAAGAGCCTCATCACAGGTTATGTACTTCACTCTGGCCATTACCTTTAATCAGAAATAAAGGATCAGTGCTTTAATGGCTTTCTCATACGTTTTGAAAGCCTCAGATCTGAAGCTGGAACTCAAGGTCTTGTGGGTTGATGTTCAAGCAAACAAACAAATCACATTTTCTGTGTGCTAGGATTGCAATGTATCTGCCCCGTAAGGGATGATATTTAGGGAGGAGTATGAAGGTGCACACAGCAATGAGTATTAAAGACATGGGAGTCAGATTCACGGCTGGTGTGAAAATGAGTAATAAAAAGAAGCCCCTGCTATGACAACATTTCTTTCCATAGGCACTTACTCAAACACCACCCAGCGTCCTGTACAATCAATATTTACACAGCTAAATATTTATATTATATGTCACTTGGTTATGACCATTTCAAAACATGGAAAGATATAAACAGGCAAGTGACACTTGCAGAGGGCCAGGATTCTTTGCAACCTCATTCTTGTCTTGTGACTTATGCCAACGAAATCCATTAAGACTTTGATGAAACAGCGTCTACTTAAAAAAAAACCCTAACAAACAAACCAAACACCACAGTTGCACTTCTACCAATTACTGGAAATATGTTGACAAAAAGGTTGTACATTGCAAAACAAAAGCATAGTTGCATAGAGCTATTTGGGGGTTACAGAGTAGAAGAAAATTTTGGAAATTCCCAAACTACAGTTATTTTTGATGGAGTCAACGACTGAAGCAGCCACAACAGATAAAGGACAGAATGTAACATCCAAATATACTTGTGAAAACTTTAGTTACTAAGACTCCAGTCAAAAACGAAGTGCAGGAATGACACATCTCTCAATCACTGCTTAAACCACAGCTCCATTATTGCACAAGGGTTTCCACCATGTTCCTAAACACACTCTCCTGCACTTCAAGTTTGACCTATTTAGCTGAGAAATGATCCAGTACCATAAAACCAAAAAGAAGGAACAAATAAAAGCATGAATTTTAGTTAAAAATCTTGGATTTCTCTTTCAGCTGAACATCAGATGCTTCTTAAAAGGAAACACTGGGGAAGACAACCCTTTTTAAAGAAACTCACCTCTGCAAACTGAAACAATGATGACTTCTGACAAGCTTCCCTAGAACTGGTCGCACCAGATTGGCAAGTCCTCCAGGAAACCTGAAACAAGGAGTGTGGAGAATAAGACATCCTCAAGGATATTTCTTCCAAGCCAAGAACAAGAGCCAGCAAAACAAAATACCAGGCAGCAGTAAGACAAAGCAGTCTTTAAGAGAAGATGGACAATCTAATGCTTCACAGTCCGGGACAGGTTAAATCAAATTAAAAGGTGAAAACAGAGTTCAGCGCCTATTTTACTGTATTTGACAATCACCTAAGAAGAGAGCACAAAAATTACCAGGATTTTTTTTTTATTCCAAACTTTGCAAAGGAGTTTTATGCAACAGAATACTAAACTGATGATTTTGAGCTACATACACAGGTACCTTGTATAAGTGATGCTATCAACACTGCTATATCTGTAATTTATACTACCACTCTGAACAAGAAAATTACTTAGAAGCTAAAAAAAAAAAAGTTTTTTAAGACACTGAGGGTTGCTAAGTGACAAAATACTTATTAGAAAAATAATCCCCAATCACCTAACAGCATGACAATAAGTAGTTAAGGGTACCAGTAGCCTAAAATTGCTCAAGTAATGTACCTAAACATCCATTTAGGGGTGCTTATGAGAAGCAGGACAAGAAAGAGTCATAACTTCTGAAATCAAAATACAAAGAAATTACTGCTCAAAACCAACAGCCTTATTCAAATTAACACAGAGCTTAGCTGTACCATTCTTATTAGCCAGAAATGTGTCAATCAAACATCATCCTGTAAAGGAATTGTATCAAATATGATACATTCATTAAATGTCACATTTGAGTACAAAAGGTTCACATGTGTAACTCCTAGAAGCGTGAGGTACCGTTAGTATAAACGAAGGTATGTGACATTGCTCATAGGAAACTGAAGAAAGGAAGGAGGCTTTGTGGGATTTTAGGAAAAGTAACAGGATGGAATTTTTTTCCCTAACAATTTTTAATTTTTCATGACATTTCAGTTTCTTTAAAACATTTCAATGCAAATGTGGTTTTTACCTTATTTATTACCAAAACAAGTATGTCAATAGCACTTCTTAGTGAATGCACACATGAGACTTAGCTAGCAACTGCATCTCTTGCCCGTAAGCACAAAGCACCACAGAATAAGCAGGCCTCCAGCACACACAGCTTGTCCTGCTGCTCCTGCCGCTGTTTCTCCGAGATGCTTAAGCACTGCAATAGCCCCAGTGGTATTTTGTTTCGGGAACCTGCTACCCATAGTCCCCTGAAAACACGAGATCCCAGTGTAGCGACCCACAGGCCAAGAGGAACTATACCACACGACTATTTGCTTACGTACACACTTGATCTTGTTTCTTCCCTGCCATAAAACCAAGCAGTAAAAGAGCCTCCTACAATCTATGCTTCCATTACATTTATTAAACACCGAGCAGGAGGTTTTGTCAGTGCACTATGGGAGTACACCAACCCAAAGGGTTACAAGTAACGTATTTTTCAGGCCTGTCTTTTGCTTTTTCAATGGTTTGTGTCCCTGTTTGCACTGACGTAATGTTTATTACTGCTTTTCTCATGTTTCTGTGTTGGTTAAGGTGTCTGTGCCTCAGCAGCAGTGTGGATTGTACCAGAGACGCATACCGATCTTGCTGCTGTTGACTGACCCGCCTCTGAAGGTCTCAGTCTCTGCACTGCTGTGAAATATATAAGGATGCTGCTTGCATGTCTGAGCGCTCACTTGGTTATTTCAGGCCACTTCACTGCTGGGGTTCTCCCAGGAATAGCCAAATTGGGATTTAGTTCCCAATATATCTTAAACTTTCCACAGTTCGACCAGCTGCCTTACGGACCTTAGTTTGTGGTGTCAATTGAAGCAGTTTGTTGGCAAGCGGCGCCTACTCGATATGCCATACGAAAGGGCACTATTTTGCTTAGGAGAAGCGATGTGAACGATGTGAAACCTCTCCGCTCCCTGAGGCAGGCACTGCAGGGCCACGCACATCTGAACTCTGCCCACACGCTGTAACGGAGACCGTGGCTTCACAGCTTTCTTGTCCTACCTAGGGGCACGTCCACATGGACGTGTCGACCCACCCCCGAGCTGGCACGGCACAAACCAGCTCCAATTTGGGAGCCATCAACCCGCGCCACCCCAGGAGCACTGTGCTGGAGCGGAGGAGCCCTCCCAAGAGGGTCTATTATGGCTCAGCCTCTGCAACACCAGCGCTGTAAGGCACTCGCTCCCCGGGTGGGCACAGAGAGGGAGGACGAGCCTTCTCATTGCCTCTGAGGCCAGATGCTGGGGCCTGTTCACCTTGCGGTACAGGAACCACAAGCTGTGGGAGGTGTGAAGCCCAGTTGCTTACCGCTTTGTCTGTAAAGGACAGATTTTTGGTGCCCAGTAAGTAACTCAGAGGTGATTTTGTGCTTAGAACAACCATCACCTTTCCTATCAATTTCCGTTAGCTTTAAGAGGTTAATGCTGTTGCCTTTGCTTGACAGAAGCACTAATTTGAGCTTGGTTCTTCTACTCAGCTGCTCCCCACACACTCCCAGCTTGTGGGAAGTTTATCTCCAGGACTTCTAACTTCTGCCAGCCTGAACCTGATCAAAGTATTAAAATAATTACCGGGGAGAGTGGATGCACAGATAGTGCCATGCATACATCTCATTTCCTGCCACAATAAAACGTCCTCGGCATCTCATTTCTTCTCCTCTTTCCTCCTCCCGGCTTACGCTCAGTTGCACTGAGAGATTTTTCACTTCTGATTTACACCCCAGGCAATACCACCCTGCGCAGACCCGGCATCGCATGCAAGATAACCTTTTGTTCTCAAAGAGAAGGAAACCAGAAGGATACCGCCTCCGGAGCCTCCCTTTCCCTTGCAGGTTACCGTAACCTCCTCTAAAACAGATCACGCCGAACGAGGGCGAAGGGCAGCCCCCGGCTCACCTTCCGCACTGACTGATGCGAGGCTTTAACGCCGTCCTGATGTGCAGAGCAGCGGTGAGGGGGAAACTGGTAGAGGAGCCAGGTTTTGGACTACACAACAAATCCCAGGATTGCTGGGCAGTAACCGACAGACAGGCCACTCGGTGCTGCTGAAAGGCAGGCAAAAGGCCTGACGGGCAAGTAAGGAGATGTGCAGGGAGGTGAGCATACAAGCAAGGAGCGCTCCTCACCCAGCTTCAGGCCTTCTGCTAATAAACCCGCTGTGAGAAAGTGAGAGGACCAGGCTTTGCCGGGTACTGCAACAACAGTAGCTGGAGCAGACCCATCTGGCGTTTCTGCTCGGGTATTCAACAAAATATGCTCATATACGCACCACAGTCTTGCATAACTGATGAAAGGACCCACAAGCCAGGTGGAAACCCAAGTCCTTTGCTTACTGCTGGTAAGGTCTGTAACTTCTCCTGCCTATCCGCTTAGTAACTCCAGCCGCTGCTTGGAAATCAATCACCTACCGACACTGAATTCTGTTATCAGAAGAAAACTCTCTAGTCTATTGAAAAAAAACTACAAAAATAGCAACATAACCAGTGACCTACAGAGATGGCGACTGAAGCCCCAAGGCAATTTTGTAAATACCGCTGTTGTGCCTCTTCCCGTCCTCCCGCTGGCGCCTGTTCTCTTTGTTACCTGACATCTGGGCTTCCGACAACTCAAAGGTTAAACAACGGACTTGAAAAGTCCCTGTACGTCCATCCAACATACACTTGACAGAAAATCAGTGGGTGTTGAATACATTTACGTGGGATTAGCAGACCTCTAAGCATCATTTCCCTCATCTTCTCCCAAGTTCTGAGCAAACTGTGCCACTGCTGCCTTCCTTTACCTTAACCGTTTTTAAGATGATAATAGTATTTAAAACCTGTGCTTACAAGGCCACCCAAGTCTGCATAATCACACATATACACAAGCAGTCACGCTGCACGTTGACAGGCAATCTTAACTCTGGCCGTCCCCCAGTTTAAGAACCACATATATGCACGTGTATCTTACACGTACACGCACACTAATGATAACGAAGACTACATGAGATCATTCAGAGCATTCTTTTAAAAATTACACTGCATCTGTCCTTTGTTTAAATAGAAATGCCAGGGGTTTAGATAGATGACATATTTATATAATGACAAGCATATAAAAACAGTCTGTGTATTTTCCATAATGAAGCAACTACTGGACCTCTTCACTGACAATAAATACCTCAACCTTTACCTGAGTACCCCCCGCCAGTACCAACTCTAATGCAACATAACTAAGAAACTGCCACTGAAGAGGAAAGCAGCTTACCAATTCTGCTATTAATTCTTGAGCTTTTCTTATTGAGCCTGTCAGACCACCTCCTAGCACGTTCTGCTAACCTCCCAAACACTGGTTTGAGCGTGAAACAGTTCTCAAACATAAGCATGGAAATCCAACCACAGGTTGCCCCATAGGCATGCCAAGATGAACATCTTATGTCTCCTCTGTCCACGCTCCCGAGGATGGGAAGCCAGAAGTGCAGTTCAGCTACCCAAGTCTAGATAGGTTTAGGATCTTTCCTGCATCTGGGGAAACACAAGCCTAAGAAATATTTGCTCTGTATCTAACCACCACTGAAACACTGAATCAAAAGGAAGCAAAGGAGAACGGAAGACACGCAAGGGCTGCCAAGCAAAGAAACTGAGGAAGTTTCTCAGTGCACAGAAGCACAGCTGGAGACGTAATTCCTGCTGACACGCAGTCAGGAGGACTGAACTTCATCCATTTGGGTCCCTTGGAGAATACGAAGCACCCACATTGTTCGGGAGGATGCATTTGACACAGGGGGGCCTCTGAAAGAATCGGAGGTGTGCAGTTCTATTGCCTGGGCAAGTGCTCTGACACTTACCTGCTTCTCAGGTAGCTTACGACAATTAAAATACAGTAACTCATTAGTAAGTACGGGCTAATTTCTGGCCCATCATGATTCTAACAACCGCCAACAAATCCCTCAACTAGCCTTGTTCAGACTGTATTTATGACGAGTTATTTTGCTCGACATTTGGGGGGAAAGCAGATAACACAGCTTGCCTCTTTGATGTAGAGGGCCAGGTTTCAAAAGAATACTGCAAGCCCAAACGAGCACAGCATAGTACAGCTTATACATAAAGTAAATATTACATCACAAGCCACATTGCATGCTTCTACCAGAGAAAATGGGGTTTATGTAGGCACATGGGAAGTGGGTCTTTTGCTCAAAAAAAAGAAAATCCCGATTAAAAAAATTCGTATACTAAACCAATCACACAACATCCTTTTTGATTTGTCTCTAAATCCACACGTAGATTTCATCCCTTCACTGCCATCTGAAATCGTACTACTTGAGGCGCTTTTCATGTAAAACCAAGAAAGCTCAGCTCAGAAGGCAAAGACCCTCCTTAATGGAACTGAGCATCTGTGACTACAATACACCTTCCCTCTCATTTAAACATAACAGCAGAGCAAAAACAGTTTTAAAGTTCCAAGCTGAGAGATTCAAAGTTTGAAAACTACAGGACATTCTCATTTTAGCACAAAATTTCTTTTCACTTCTTTTCCATTTCTTTTCTTTTCTTTTTTTTTTTCCCATTTCCATTTCTTTTCACTTCTCTGCCAACCTTACCCTAGTGCTTCTTAATTTTCAAGCTGCAGCACAGAAAGCCAGTACCCACATCTGCACAAAAACTTCCACTGCTCAAACCAGTGTGCAAAGCGTTGAGGAGCCTTGGCTCAGTCTTGGCCGTACAGGAGCAATCCATCTCAAATGCACTACACATTTTGCATTTGGGGGTATCACATACAGATAGTTAACTATTGCTGTTCCTCCCAATAACAACAGAAAAAGAAAAAAGAAACCCTCCTCGCTTCCACAGCTCTTCTTTCCAGGCTAGAGATTTTTGGCAGTGACTACCTCTTTTACCCAACATACAAGCCGGCCCAAAAAATAGATCATAAATAGTAATTAGTCTAAAGAAAGACCAGAGGTCTCTGTGCTACTGGAGATACGCAGGAACACTTCTTTTTACTCGACTCCTTCGTAAAAACAAAATGTTTGTGATGGCAACTGAACTACAAGCTTCTTTTTTAGACATAAAGACTAAAGAGTGGCTAGGAACATTCTGCAATACTTGGATTGCTTGTCAGCACTTGCATGGTTTCAGAACGCATATATAACGACACTGGCTGGCTGGAAATTATCAGGTATTTATTTTGCTACTAGTGCCAAGGCCACAGTTGTGTGAGGCATTACACAAGCATATGAAATCCTTGCCCAAAAGAGTTTGCAAACCACCTGTTTGTTAACACAGTCACTGCATTTCAACCCTTCCACCTGTGACAATATGCTCCCAGGGGGCAGACTTGCCTGGTCTGATCAAATATTCAGTCAGCAGAGTTAATATTGAACCGATAGAGAAACTGGGCCCAACCTCTACGTTCACGGTTGGGATACAAGACTCGTACCACAGGGCTCACACGGCAGTCCCACCTGAGGTATGTGTCTTAAATTTCATTTCCCACTGGTCAAATATTCCTCTTCAGAGCTCTCTTTAAACTGAGGGCTCGCGGTAGGGGAGAGAAGAGAGTTCCTTACCTCTTGAGCAGTCAGGGCATGCTCCCCTGCTAAAAGCAGCACACTCAGGCTCCCATTTGTGTAGGATCTGTTAAAAGAGTAACACCACGGCTTAAGTTCATTCATTTCCTTGTTTAAAGAACCTACCATTTGCAGCATTAAACCCCCAAGAGACTACTTGCCACGGACACTCTAAGCAAGCTGCCAGGAAAGGCAGATCAAGAGAATCACAGATAACCATTTCCGTACCCGCTGGGAGAGGCTTTCAAAGCGGTTTGAAGGATTTAATTGGATTTGTGCGCTTAACACCCCACTGCGTGGATTTACAATTTTACTGCCAAAGGTTTTATGTGCTACAGAGATGGATATCTTTAAAACAGCAACTGCAATGATCTCATGCATAAATGTACACAAAGATGCTCTAATATCACACACGTTTGCCACTCAATGGATGCTCCTACCAAGGGAGTGGTTCCCCTCCGTAGCCACTGAACCAGCAAAAGGATGGAACAAAATGACATGATCAAGCTCTGACACAAAATTTCTATTTTCATTTACCTTTAATTTAGAGCTGCATTTAGTGGTGAACAGTGCCAGCCTGACAGCTCTGAAGCGTGAGGCGCTTGATCCTCTGCGCCAGAACAGCGCAGGCACTGGCCAGGCAAGCTGCCTGCCTACTTCTTGCCCTGACAATACAATACACAATTGAGGGAAGTAAAATGGAGATAGAAATGTTCTTTCTCCAAGTATTTGATGCTGACAGCTTCTCCCCTCCAGCCTTCTTGCACCTCAGGAGCTCAGAAAACAACAACAAGAAGTGAAAGCAATGAACGCTGGCACTGCATTACTCACGGAGTGGCTCTTCCACTCAGAACAGCGGTTGCTCTTCATCATCCTCAAGACTAATTGTCTGGTGTTGGGGGAGTGCCTTGGAAGCAATGCAGGGGCCCAATTTAACAGAGTGTCATCTAGAGAGAGGGAGACAGCCTGTGCCCCAAATGTCTCGCACAACAGCCACAGTGTGAGTGAAAGGGAAGCATTATCCTTGCTGTATTGCTGAGACACCAACCTCAGGAATGATGAGACACCGAAGAAAAGTAACTTTCCCCAGGTCTCACTAAGTGCGCACTCACGTTTTCCAATTTCCTTTCACTAAACTATACAAAACCTTTCTCCCCAACAATAAATTACACGTGCCCATTCCCTGGAATGGAGGCCAACTGCCACAATTACCCTTGTCCGTTTGGTTGCATTTTGTTGTGCAAAATTGGGATGCAGAAGAGCTGCATCCAAAATGCCCACTGGGAAATCCCCTGGCCCATTCCCACTCGTGAGCGGTGACAAGGAGTTTGTTGAGCTTTTCAGCTGACATAGGCCAAACCTGTACCTGTAAACCTCCAAACAATTTAGCACTACAGATGATCAAGGTCCAGTTCACGGGAACACTCACTGGCGCTGTTTAATTCAATACCACAGATGCTGCCAAAAGTTCTCCCTCAGACAGCACCTCACGCTAACATACACAGGGTAGGTTTTTCCAATACTCTCTTAGAACAGCAGTAACAGAAGCAGAGGAAAGCAAGATGAACAAACCAAGGTCATCCACTATCTCAAGGATAGAAGAGTGGCTCATTATCTTAAGAAGACAGCCTAAAGAGCATCTGGCTTCAAACCCAGACATGGGTTCACGTTCATTTGTTCATGTTCAACTGGAATTCATTTTTTCCGTTACTGTGATGAACAGGTAGAAGGTGTGGGGCTGTTTTTTGGTTGTTTTTTTTTTTTCTTTTTAAACGTCTTATTTTTACATTAAAAAGGGAACGAAAGGTATTAAGCGTCTACAAAGAGACAAGGCACTATCAGAAGTGCAGGATCTAGTAACAAGAAGTGACTGAAGAAGTGGAGACGGAAAATGCGAAGGGTCAGCAAGTACCTAAGCACAATTCACAAGCGAAGCAATCCTGTCAGCATAGCACTTCTTGCCATCAAAAGACTTGATCAGCAACATTTCAGTCCTTCAAACAAGACGACATCAGAGCAATTCAAAAGTGAAAAGGGAACACATATCCTGAAAGACAATGCCTGAAGAGGCAGTTCATTTGGAGGAAGGGGAGATTGGAAGAGACCTCCAGGCCCATCCTAAACTTGATGAACTCAATATGAAGCAATAAGGGGTTGGCTGGTTGCTTTCTACTTCCTTTATTTCCATTGGAAGGCTGTGGCAGAACCCAAATCTTCTCAGCAGTAAGAGTTTGCTTCCAGTTTTCAGCTTAAATTTACTCGGGGCCAGGTGGTACTCATTTCTTCTGGTGCCCACACCTTCAAGCTCAGGAACTGTTCTCCCTAAGTGCTATTTCCCTCTTCTGCATTTACAGGAGTCTCTCCACTCTTCTTCCACTTGCTCTTCTAGCCTAAGCAAATCAAGAACTCCCAGTGTCGTCACGCATGTCCGTCTCCCATGTCCCCGCAATCCCTGCAGCTCTCCTCTCCAGTTATTGCAGGGGGAGTTCATCTTCCTTGTACGTGAAGGACCAGCAGGACAACCACGTCAGATGAGCTGTGCCCTGTTCAATGGCATTAACTCTCCTCTACAGTTCCTGAAAATACTTGGCCTGACACACTGCGGTATAGCGCTTTCTTACACCCACATCACACTGTTGGCTCCCAGCTGCTCTCTTGGGCTTCCCTTTAGCTACCTGTAGGTCTTCTTCCCTCTCCTCAGTTTTGGCCAGCTGAAGAACATCCAACTCATGGCTCTCAAATTCTTCCCCCTCTTCTAAGTATCTTCTTGGTGGTCTCAGCTTTCTGCCCTTCAAGTAAGTAGCTTATCATAACAGGACAAGGATAGCACTGTTTTCTCCCCTAGTAAGCAAATACTTAAACTGTTTATACAAATAGAAACATTAAGAGGAAGGAAAAAAAAGACAGCTAAGTGGAAAGTGAAAGTTTAAGTTGGTGCTTAAAGAACCTGGGCACTTATGCTGCAGCTGTAGCAGAGCGCTGGCACTTAGATGTCTGATCATGATAAAACCAAAAATCCTTCCACTAAGGTTTCAAATTACAAAATCACTTCAGCTAAGGGAAGACAAAATGTATATAGACAAGCATTGCCGTATGTTTATAGTGCATTCTCAGCACAGCATTTCTCTTGCGGCACCAAGAACTTACTGGTATGAAAAATCATGACTTTTAAGTGCAATTTTAAAGCAAGTTACAGTTAAAACAACAGTAGTGAGAAAATAGTCAAGAATTTGACTTGCAGAATGGGAGATGACTCATGACTTTCTCAACAGCTTTTACTGTTGATGAAGCTTACAACCACCTCACTGTCTGGGAATGACACACTTTGTTACTATTGGTCTGGTTAGAAACTCAGCAGGCTGCCTTGTTCAGCACTGCAATTTTTCAACCAGAGGAAAGACAGAACCAAGGAAGAACTAAGCAGGAAGAAGGCCAGCAGGTACCAGGTTCAACTAACCTTCACCTGGGTGCAGAATGAAGCTTCTTTCTAAAAACAACAATTGCATCGCTGTCGGGATATTGGCTATTCTAGGAAGTGTCTTTTTTCCACCCTTTGACCTCACTAAAAAGCTTTTTGGCCCAGATGGCTTTCTCCTGCTGCAGAAATGTGGAAGTATTGGGAATCTTGCACATTGGTATAGGAAAGCTGTTGCCCACTTAGCTCTGTAGCTGTGAGGGTAGATGCTCCAATGGTCACATTCACCTGCGAACACCTGTTGTCTTTGCCTTATGCCCTAACTTATCACAGGTGAGCCACGTCATGAGAAAAACATGTTCAATTACAACTTCCCAGCTGGACGAGCAAGGACACCACTAGTGCGTCTGCAGGTCAGAAGCCCAGTGCTGGTGCCGCACCTCAGGCTCTTGACACATGAGAAGCTTAAAAGCGGGGTGGTTACTGCTGGAATGCCAAAAATAAAGGAGAGAGATGGCCTGTGTGGGACTTAAAAAAAGAAAGGAAGAGCTTACTCTCTCTCTAGTACATTTACCAAAATGAAATGTCATCTGTAAAAAGCAATCAAGACAGGATTAACAACTACCAACAAGTAAAACAGATTTCCTGGAATTATTCTGGAATCATATCATCCCTGTCCTAAGGAAGCTACCTGCCTTGAAGATGCAGGACAGTCAGTGGCATTTCTACGGCTCCTCACCTACATTTTAGTTCATCGGTTTAGCACGCAGCCTGGGTTTTAAAAGAGGTTGTACTGGATAGAAGAGTCCGAGTTGGACTATCACGTGAAGTCGAGGGGAGGAGAATAGAACAAAACGTATTTACCACAAACTGCTATACACTTGACAAAACAGTAGTCCATTCGGCATGGCAGGCTTGCCATGATTTAGATGCTGCTAACATCTCTTGTCAGAAGCTGTCGTTATTTTGTGGGCTGTTGTTATACTCATGAAACAGCCAGCCTTCATGGGCATGAGGACTGGAGTGAGACCCCTGTCATTTAAGATACTCACTGACTCAGTCTGTAGAAAATAAATAAACAAATAAAAATAATAACAATAAAAAAATCACACGTAGCACAAAAGAGGGCCTTCTTCAGAAATGAATGGCTCTATAGGTAAAACAATCGACTAGATTAGTTTCTAGTTAATTCTTAAGTTCTCCGTCCTCTGCTTCGACAGTTGTTGATTCAAGATCTCTCTGAACTCAGAAACTCTACAGCTGGATATCCCAGCAGGAGCGGTGGGGGACAGCAGCCAGGTAGACCAAGACCTACTACTTGTTCTTTCCGTTAAGTCAATCAACCTGAAGGAGCATAAAAGTTACTCCTCTGATAGCAAAAGCAGAACGGGATGAAGGGGCTTGAGACTTTTAGAACTGGTCTCCCACACAGCATAACTATGTAGCATGAAAAACTTTCTTTCGATCACATTTCACAGTTCCTTCACAGCCAGAAGGAATTTCATTGCAGGAGTTTTCATACCACCAAACTGGCAAAAAGGTACACAAGCCTTTTCATCCCTTTTGATCCTTTTACACTTGTGCCAGAAAACCAATTGCCGCTCTCCAGCTCATGATCGCTCTAAGCAGAAAAGTCCTAGCTGCCACACACTTGTCATAAACTAGGTAGGATATGACAGAGTTTCAAATACTTCAGTATTTATAAAATTAGAAACTTTAAAACGCTAAAAAGAAAAAAAAAAGAAAAAAGGGTGGTGGGGGAAATTATTTCTACCTTGACTGTTAGGTTCTTAAGCTGCTGGTATTTAACATTAATGTATTTCAAGGTCAGGATTGCAACAGTTCTGCTACTTGTGGATATCAGTGAGAGATTATCTGCCTTTCACCAGTTCAGGCACTCCACCTAACTTACTCACGGATCTGATTTTATTTCTTTTTTTAATGTTTAAAAGGTTAGAATCTGCCCCTGCAAGGTATAATGGGCAAAAGAGCACGTTTTAAGTGCAATTAAACTATGCTTCTCTTGATTTAAAGACAAAACGTTGGCTCCACTGGTATATTCACCCACAAGAATGTTAACACCCCCACCTTCACAGACACCCATAAATTATTTTTGGAAACAGTAAATTACTAAAGATAGTGCAGCACTCTATGAAAGAGAAAAAGAATGCACACAAGCAGCGTTTTCCTTTTTGACTAGAAAATGAAAATCTCTAACAGCAGATGAGCCTCAACTAAAAATCAATCAAATCTGGACCCCAAATGGGGTACGGGTTATGACATGCCACATGTCTGGACTCGACTCTTGAAAGCAATCATGCGCTAAGGAAAATTTCAGGTTCTTATGCAGAGGTTTAACTAGAGTCTTGGCAACTTAATTTGGGACATGAAAGGTATTTGCACTACAGTACCATGTGCAATAAAGAAAACTGGTCTTGCAGTTCGATTCCAACGCCGCATCCTCAAACAAACAAGGCTGCTACGTTTGAGGAACAGGGATGGAAATCTCACCTGCCATCCCAAAGTTACGCTGTGGCATTTCTTCACTTTTTGCCACTTTCCTCGGGCTTGGTAAATCTTCTGCAGAGTCTGAAGCAAAGGCCCATAGCTTCTTCCCGTGTGTAACAGTGGATGTCCGGGTTTTCACAGGTTGGTTTCTTGTGGGGCACCACTTGTACCCTGGATTTGCCTTCATAAATGCATCCTCGTACTAGAAAAGGAAAGGAAAATTACCAGTCATGCCAGTCACTGTCCACAGGGCAACAGAGTGCACTGCTTGTAAGAGGATTTAATACAGTAAATAATCCTTCAATATCTTGATTTTTTAACAGTTTAATCACGTCCTTAGAGTCTGACCGTCAACACAATCTAACAAGAAGAAATATTAAGAGAAGTAAAGCTGTATTCAAAAAAGTGGGGTTTCTCTTTCCTTTCCTGAGGGTTTATCACCCAGAGCGGGCTGAAGATCCTGCAAACTGCTCCCCAGTGCTTGTATGCTCACTCTGGGAAACAGACGGCCATTCGAATTCTTTTGCAGGTACAATCTTTGCTTACTTCCCAGTTTGAATGAAATGAAAACATACATTTAGCAATAAATGCAGCATGATGCTCCTTACCTTGCACTCGTTTTCTCTAATAGTTCTGTATCTTAGAATATTTGAGTATCTTCTTTCCCAAACCAGGCACTGAAAATGAACCACTACCAGCATCACCTCATTTTCAGTAACTTCCGATACATCCTCCCAGTGTTCCTTCCAAAATGGACCATGCTGCAAGGCTGCCTAAAACAAAGTGGGACCATTGAAAACTTTCTTTGGCCTGGAGCACACAGCGCACATCTCAACTGTTTGCTATATTCTTGGTATGAGGCAGCAAAACGAACAAAACCAGGCTACACATAGCCGGGTAGGGGGAAAAGGTCTGGATCCTACACAGTTTGGGGGGTAGGGGGAAGGATGGGAACCTAACCTGGGTTAGGTATGGGGAAACATAACCCCCATTTTTAAAAAGGGAAAAAAGGAAGACCCGGGGAACTACAGGCCAGTCAGTCTCACCTCTGTGCCTGGGAAGATCATGGAACAGATCCTCCTGGAAGCTATGCTAAGGCACATGGAGGACAGGGAGGTGATTCGAGACAGCCAGCATGGCTTCACCAAGGGCAAGTCCTGCCTGACTAACCTAGTGGCCTTCTATGATGGAGTGACTACCTCAGTGGACACGGGAAATACTACACTCTGTTTTTCACTCCTGAAGGACACCGGGTTCGCATCACACGTTGCGGTCCATACCTCACCCGGTGAACTTGCCAGGCTCCAGCCAGGAAGCCAGAACATTTGTCCCCTCTCACCCCGAGGCAGCTGCCAAAGCAGCGGCACAGCAAGGACAGCAAGCTCCCAGTCAGGCTGACTGTACCTCCGAAACCACTGTCCGAGCGCTTGCGGGGAGAAGTGTTCAGCTCTGCCACTGAACGGCAGCAGCCTGGATTCCTCAGGCTGCTCCCGACAGGAGACACTCCCGACTGCCTTAATCTTGCCGATGCAAGGACAGATTTAAAAATGAAGGCCCCATGACAGCCTTCCCCGGGGCTGCTCGGGTCCTGGCGCCTTGGTGGAGCAGGGAGGCGGAGAGAGGGACAGAGTGGCAGAGAGGGGTGGGGTAGGGCATTGGGGTGGCAGGAGAGGGATGGGAGATGGACAGAAGGACGGGAGTAGGACAGAGGGATGAGGAGAACGGGGAGGAGCAGGGTGGACAGTGGAGAAGGGAAAAGTACTGGTGAGGAGCAGGGCAGAGGGCTAGAGCGGGGAAGAGATGGAAGGGAAGGGAGTTGGGGAGTGCAGGAAGAAAAACACTGATAAGCAGCAGGACAGAGAGAAGAAGGAGGGCAGGAAGGAGGACAGAGGGACGGACTGACACAGGCAGGGTGAGGAAGCGGGACAGGGGGGCAGAGAGACAGAAGAGGCACCAGGAGACTGGGACAGGGAGCAGGACAGAGGGACAGAGCAGAAAGGGTGGGAGGGAAAAGAAGGGGAGAGAGAGAAGGGGAGAGGCAGGGATGGAGAGTGGGACGCAGAGCAAGAGGAGGATGGGAAACACTCCAGCGAGCTTGAGAAACAGAGAGATGCGGATCAGGACAAGGAGGCAGAGAAGGACAGAGCAGCGATGGCCCCCAGGGTGGAGACGGAGGAAGAGGAAAAGGGGATGGGGAGCAGGACAGAGGTCTAGAGAGGAGAAGGCCCAGCCATGTGAGCAGGGGATAGAGGCAGGAAGGATGGGACAGGCTGCAGGACGGAGAAGAAAAAACAAGGCCAGGAAGCAGGACATGGTGATAGAGAAAAGAGAAGGACAGGGAATGAGAGGTGTAGAGAAAGAAAAAATAGCAACAATATAGGAGATATAAGGAGGAATTAGAAAATAGAGACAGGGAGTCAGACAGAGAGAGAAAGAGAAAGAAACAATACTGATGGGCTAAAGACACAGAGGGAGGAATTAAAAGATGGGGTCAGGGAGGCGGGCAGAGAGCAATGGGGAGAGACAAAAAACCAAAACCAGTTGCCCACAGGCAACGGCCCCACTTCTTGAGCATTTCCCAGGAACTGAATTTCCAGGGGCCTCAAGAAATGTGCTGCCTGCTAAAGTCCTGCAGACTAATATTGGTGACTGTCATCACCTTGCAGTGTGGCCAGGACTGGGGGGAAACAACTGGCCCATCTTGGAGGGAAAAAATCGCCGAGATGGTTTTTTTTTGTTTGTTTGCTTGTTGGTTTTGCTTTTAAAAAACACTATTTAAGCTCTAAATTTAATCTGCATGGAGATGGGAACCAGGCGTACCAGGCTGGACACATTTAAAGGCCAAACCCATTCAACAGCCGCACAAAACACCGCTTGCTCCCACTGTACACACTCCACCACCTGCCTGCAGGCAGCTGCCCTGTTTCTTGAGCGCTCCCCAGGAACAGCACTTTAGGCAGCTCAAAAAAACATACTGCCTGCAAAAACTTTAGCACAGCTTAATTCTGTTCAGTTTTCCCTCTTTTTAGGCCTGCTGCTTAAAGACTTGTCAATTGACAGATGGCTCAGGACCACGCCAGGGCCGGTGGCGCTGCTTTCTGAATCCCATGGTGGTGATGAGCAGATGGACAGGCTATCAAATTCCGGGGCTGGGTACGTGTGCGGGGTGTCAGGGTCATCCCTGCCTGTTTTTTCCCAGCAAAGCCCCAGCCAGTGCCGGCCCCGTGCTGCAGCCCTGGGGCTGAGGCTCAAGGAGTCGGGCGTTTCTGCATGTGCTGCGCCCTGCCGGGACCCACCGCGGGCTGCCGGCTGCCCTGGTCTTCCCCAGCTGCGCTTTCTGCCAATGCCAGGGGCACAGCAGAATGTCTTGCCTGCTCCCCACAGCTGTCCACGTCTGCAGCTTGTAAGTTATGTCCACATCCCAGGGGTGGCAGGTCTCTCTTGAAGCGTCCTGGGAATGGGGAGAAAGCAAAACGACTTCCTCCCTTTCGATCTTTGTCCCCAGGGAGACCCAGTGGAGATGTACCGTTTGCTGGAGCACGTCCTGCAGGGAGGTGACAGCCATTTGCAGAGGAGCGCTGAGACCTGCCTGACAGCAAAGGTGCCTGGTGGCCGCAGAGGAGCCCATGTGAGCTGGTTCTCTTGGAGGCCACTAGAACAGCATTCTCCACCCGTTTTTTTTGAGATATGGAGCAGCGCAGAGATGTTTCTCAAGCATCCAGGCCTGACGAGGGTTTCCAAGTGCCCCCCCATGAGAGATCCTGCTCCCAGGAAGTGCCTCCCCATAGAGCAGAGGCCGTATCCAGCCACCCGCCTCTGGGTACGGCTGCCCCAAGGGATCTTGCAGGGGGACGGGATCATCTGCCTGGTGGCTCTGAAACAGAAATGATGAGCTGATGCCCTGTGGTCATGGCTGGCCAGTTCAAAGTGCCTCAGCCTTTCTCCCTGGGAGTACTTAAGCAGGGCACTTTTTCAGGGTGTGACAGATGATGTGAAGATTGATGCCGGTGATGTCCTGGTGGCTCTGTCCCACTCCTGCTTTGAAGTTTTGAAGCCACCTGAAGGCCCTGGCAGAGATGTCCAGGGAGTTTGTGTTCCTTTTTTTTGATATCTTAGAGCTACTACCTGCTAGGGTTATGGGATGCTGGGATTACAGGGTGCTAGGGGTAGGGGGTGGCAGGGCTATGGTATGCCAGAGTTTAAGCGAGTTGGGATTAAAGCGTGTTATTGTTATTGACAGGTTCAGGGTTTGTTGGCCCTGGGTTCCTGAGGTTAGGTTATTTTTGCCTTATCTTGTGCTCTGGGTGGTCTTTTTTTGTGGAGAGTACTTTATTAGGTTGGTTGCCTTTTTAGGGTCTGGATAGGGACCTTTGGTTTTTGTACTATGTTTCTTCTTGAGGGTTTTTTCTTTTTTTTTTCTGGTGGACTGTGTTGTGTGTTCTGTCCTGTAACCATAATTTCCGGTCTAATATGTCTACAGCAGGTCGAGCAGCGTCATGTCTGGTGCGGTCCGCCTAATTTCTAGTGAGTCATTAGGGAGGTAAGTATGGAGGACTTGCTGTCCATGGAGAATGATTGCCAGACAACTAACGGGCACTTCTGGGGAGCTGTGGGAGGACTTCTGGCCCACTGCCAGAGGACTAACGGTACTTCTGAATTTCTGTGGACTTCTAAATTCATGGTCATTTTTCCTGCCTTGAGGAAAAGCCATGGGAAGACACCAGCCACAGAGAAGGACAACGGTTTCCCCAAGGGTACGTGGCTTTTTGTTTCCTCTTTTGAGTATGAAACCTGCAAAGAGGCAGCTATCAAGTTTAGTGACATTTCTTAAAGTCCTGGACTGAGTGTTGCGTCACTTGAAACACCACTGAAAAAAGGGAGAATGGCTGTCTGTGTGTTCTGGGTCCTTCGGTTCTGAACATCTACTCATGGTGGTGACTTCATACCGTCCTTTATCTCCTGTTTCAAAGCATGACGTGTGCTTAGGAGGAGAATCATCATCCATGGCAGTGTATGTGAATCTGTATTTCAAATAGACTTCTTGATCATTTTGAGTTTTTGCGGCCCAACATATTCTCGGATCTGAGTCGATCGTCCTTGGTTTTTGCCTCTTCACGTGGCTGCTGAAGATGTCATAGGAGGAGCAGAAGACATGTCATTGCTGCCGTTTCCATGTTGGTTAATTGTGCTGCAGTTATCAGGGTCATCTTCCATCTGTGGTGCTGCAGTTGGAGCGATAGTGCACGTCACTCATAAGAGAGAAGAGAAAATATACTTTGTTGATATTAAACAGTGGGTTAACAAAGTTCAATGGTAAATGCAGAGGAGGGCTGGAGGAAGGACAGAGGGACGCACCAACAGAGGCAGGGCAAGGGAGTGGGACAGAGGGAAAAGGAGGAGAGGAAAAAGGAGAGGCAGGGACCAAGAGCAGGACACAGAGAAGAGAAGCAAAAGAGCTGTAAAACAGTCATCACTATAAACTAGCAGCTAACTGCCTCTTCTCTGAACTAAACAACCCCAGTTCCCTCAGCCACTCCTCATCAGGCTTGTGCTCTAGACCCTTCACCAGCTTCGTTGCCCTTCTCTGGACACGCTCCAGCACCTCGACGTCCTTCTTGTAGTGAGGGGCCCAAAACTGAACACAGTATTCGAGGTGCGGCCTCACCAGTGCCGAGTACAGGGGCACGATCACTTCCCTACTCCTGCTGGCCACACTCTTTCTGATACAGGCCAGGATGCCATTGGCCTTCTTGGCCGCCTGGGCACACTGCCGGCTCATGTTCAGCCAGCTGTCGACCAACACCCCCAGGTCCTTTTCCGACAGGCAGCTTTCCAGCCACTCTTCCCCAAGCCTGTAGCGTTGCATGGGGTTGTTGTGGCCGAAGTGCAGGACCCGGCACTTGGCCTTGTTGAACCTCATACACTTGGCCTCGGCCCATCGATCCAGCCTGTCCAGGTCCCTCTGCAGAGCCTTCCTACCGTCGAGCAGATCAACACTCCCGCCCAACTTGGTGTTGTCTGCAAACTTACTGAGGGTGCACTCAATCCCCTCATCCAGATCATTGATAAAGATATTGAACAAGACCGGCCCCAAAACTGAGCCCTGGGGAACACCACTTGTGACCGGCCGCCAACTGGGTTGAACACCATTCACCACAACTCTCTGGGCCCGGCCGTCCAGCCAGTTTTTTACCCAGCGAAGAGTACACCTGTCTAAGCTAGAGCTTAGAAGCCGCCAGCTTCTCTAGGAGAGTGCTGTGGGAGACAGTTTCAAAGGCTTTATTAAATCTAGGCAGACCACATCCACAGCCTTTCCCTCATCCACCAGGCGGGTCACCTTGTAATAGAAGGCGATCACGTTGGTCAAACAAGTCTGTAGTCACCATGCAGACTTTGCTGTCAACCCCCTGCACCAATTCCTTATCTGGTGTTGTCATTCCGCGCCCCTCCCCTGATCCTTCCTATTTTAAAGCTGTCCTCACCAGGTTACCAATCTGTTGGCACAGACTGTTTTGTTCCACACAGGTGGATTCAACCTTTCTCTAGCAGCCCTGAGGACAGAGGGTCCACGATCGTAAAAGCCCTGTTGGCATCTCCAGCGTTGCAACAAGCTGTTGATATGCAGGATCAATCCAGTATTCATCAAGCTTTCCCCCCTCCCCATTCCCTTTTAGAGGCAAGGCTGTGGAGAATGCCACTTCAGCACCATCAGCCATCACCCCCAGACACATGTAGTATTGCTGGATACTTTCCAGGTCTCCAGAGGCAATTATGTAGGTGTCCACGTGGATGAGCAGCAGGGGATAATAGACTTCTGAGGCTTTTCTGGCCTTCAGACTATCCTCAGTGTCCTGGATCCTACCAAATCTCCCTAGGCAACATCAGGCTGGCAGATGGAGGCCTCTGTCCTGCACAGCAGGGAGTCTCCTGGTGCTATTATTCACCACTTTCTCCTGGTGCTGCCATGTGATTTAGGCTCACTTGGCTCTGACGCTGCTCTGAACAGAGCTCCCAGCCCCTCATCTGATACCATGGCACCAAATTTCTTCTGTAACTGCGGATCTGCAGGTGGAGCAGCAGCCTTCCTTCTGGTGCCAAAACTCGCTAGCTTCCAGCCTTGTCCATCATGGGAGTCTCCGTTTCCCAACCCAACGAGTACAGGCTCTGAATGCTCCTCTGTCTGTGCGGTTGGGTGTTTAGGCTCTTGTAGGGTCTTGGAGAAGATCCTGTCCTGTTTTTCATAACCTCTGATGCTGTGCAGACTTCCCACCTCCTCCTGCAGCTCCTCAACAAGCGCTCGCCTTCTGCAGACAAGAAGACCATCTTCCCTGCCCCAGACTCACCGAGGGGCCCGAGGCACGTCCTGCAAGCCCCAGGCCTGCAGTGCTGCGTCCTTCCTCGGGATCTCAGCCTGTGCTGAGGCCTCTGATGTGCCAGGAGTAGTTGCTGCTGTTGGTGTTGGACTGTGCCCTGTGGTGCATCAGATACACTGAGCACACATGCACTGTCCTCAGCAGAATTTCTTGTTCCCTTCTGTGAGCTCTTCTGTGCAAACTGGTGCATCTGTTTGCATCTTCTGTTACAGCAGCACAGACCGATTTTTGGTGCTGTGTGATACGGTGCAGACTCCATGTGGTGGAGACGAAAAGCCTTTCTTATTCCCAAGTTCAGGATCAAGGAAAACATGGAGCAGGAGAAAGACTGCACATCTGTAGGGCACATCTGCAAAGCACAGGTTCATTCTCCTCCAGCCTCCACCTGGCTGCACAGATCCCTCTATATGGAGGTGAGTGCAAAATTTGAGCTGGCATTTGCAGGGGAAAGAAGCAGTCCTATCCAGATCTGTGATAAAGAAGGAGAGGCTTCCCAGCTCTCCAGGGGCTCATTCCTGGCTGGGGTGTGCTGAAGTTGAACTCAACTACTTGTTTAGCCTGTTTTAGAGGTACCTCTGTTGTGGTGACTTCCAACTAGAACAGCTTTCTTCTGTGCGCAAACGTAGACCTTGCTGATCTTCACGTGTCCTGTCGGTATCTTTCACAAACAGCAACTGAAGGAGCAATGAAATTCCTTTCTGCACAGTGACGGCTGAATGAATGACGGCTACTACCCAAGGGCTAGGCTGGATGAAAGTGTGGGAGCTGAGTACTGAGCAGGCCACAGTGATCTGCATGTCTGTTGGGGTGAGGAGGGGGAGAAGAGAGAACTTCCTTGGGGAGAGAGGGAGAGAAAGGGTCCTTCCGGCAAGAACAAGAGAAAAAAGCCGACTGTACTCCTTGGACAGAGGACTGGATGGAAAAGCAGGCTGGGAATTAGCAGACAAACTGTTTTTCTCTCTGAACCACACTTTGAAGAAATAAGAGGTTGAGATACACTCTTTGTAAACAGATCAGCAGCCAAGAAAAACCTGGCTTATGCATTCGCTTGCTCTCGCTAATACAGCCTGAAACACTCCAAGGATGTGCTTACTGCTTACTCCAAGAAAGTCAGTAATACCATGCTGGGAACACCTTTGAGTCAGCCAGGGCTTAATGTAACACGGCATGTGTAAGACTTCAGAGCTTGATGCCATCTGCTCCCAGAGAGCACTGGATGGCTGCAAGAATGTCAACAAATAGGCTTGAGAATCTTGTGAAAATGAGGACGGAAATAGCAAGCTCCAGGGTGTAGGAAAATTTTGATTTTTTTTTTTTTTTCTTCTGTGTGACTGTTGCGTTTGTAACATTGGTTATGCTGTTTTTTTTTTTAAATCGGCTCCCTTCCCACTGTTTCTGGGGAAATGCCTGTAAGAGGAGAGACATGAGTCCTTGAGTTAAACTGAGAGAAATATGGCAATAAGAGTAGCAGGCTAATCAGACAAAAAAATAACTTCCAAATGGTCTTTGGAGACATCACTTGTGAACCCCCAGAGAATTAGGGTTGGTGTGTTAGTGGGGAAAAAAGCAGCTAGTAGGCATTATAGCTAGTAGCTATAAAATCTCGCAGTGCAACTCCCAATATAATTTGTGAGGTACCTATTTTTAAAAAAAAGATACGTAAAAAATGTGAAATTGAAACTGCAGGTGGTAAACATAAAAGGAACGTTCTTTGCTCCAAAAGTCAAGATAATTGTACTTTGAAAAATTCTTTTGGTATAACATTAATTTTGACCTTTTTGTGAAGTGTGACATAAACATGTTCAAAATGGATATTCATGCCCAAACCGTTTCCATTAGGAGCTTAAAAAGATTTGGGTGTTATGTTACGGTTAAGCTGTTTTAAATAAACAATCTCTCTGGCTGTGCCGTTTTCATGCTACAATGGAGATGCTTTACAGCCTGCATAGGTTTATCTTTTCTTCCTCCCGTGTAGAAAATAAAACTTTGCTGTTTACCAACAGCTGATGCCTGAATACATACAAAATACTTTGTGTATATGCAGATTGCCTGTCACAAGGTTTAGCTACTTTAAGTTGTTGCTCACTAAAGACGAATTTTTTTCCTGAACCCCTGTCCTGCTTTCAACTGTGACAGGTGAAGACTAGATTATTCATGATAATGAGGATTATTAATAGACATCACTTTGAGAGCAATTGGAGGAGGCCAGCTTCACGCAGGTGTGCGTCTTAAACTCGAACTGCAATACCTGGCTTTGCTCACGGCGTGCAAATTCAACACCAGTGATGCTGATTGCTGGCTTATTTCCCCCACCAGCTGCTCGAAGGGCAGTTACATGGATGATGGGGCTAAATTGTTCAGGCAGTGTCAAACATAAAAATATGCAATTTCCACAAGCTGCGGTGTGGGAGGTTGAGTCGGTATCAGGAGCAGCCCTGGGTCATGTCACTGGGGGCAGGGGGGTGAGATCTCCTTCCTTGGAGGTTTTCAAGACTCTGCTAGACAAAGCTGCCACTGACGCAGTCTGCTTTTGTTGTTTGTGCTGCTTTGAGAGAGATGTCGGACTAGAGACCTGCAGAGGTCCTTCCCACCAATGCTTCTGCAAGCATATGATCACTCTCTTCCTCACCTCTGATCTTCTCCAGAGTTTGAGACCAGCTTCACTACCTTTATCCTGTGACACCCAAGACTGAGCGCAAAGGTGTAAATGCATGCCAAAGCCTGGACTCATCCTTCTGCATCGGCATCTGCTCCTTGGTGAGCCCTGCAGGGACAATTCATACCCAGTGTTCTCTAGAAGTCAAGGGTAAAAGACTTTTGCAGGCGTCTCAAAGCTGGGGCTCAGGGTAGGTTTGTGTTTGAAGCCATGGTCCTCCATGGAGCCCAGGGGGTGGCTGCCTTGCTGTGTTGGGGGTAAAGGGCCCATTTCCATGCTGCATAACACACAGGCATATGCATAAGGTAAAATGGCTAAGAAGAGACGGGTAGCCAGTGTAGCACAAGGGGCAGTTTTGGAAGTGTGGGAATGAATGAGCAAGGCTGAACCTCCTCTGCACAGTATGTGGACTGCAAATCATGGGCTTCCTGGTGTCAGATCCCAAGCTCCTTGACCTGAACAGCCTTAGCTCCCGGGAAAGCATCCCAGAAAAACGTGCTTGTGTACCATATATTTGTAGCTCAGTATTTCTTCCTCCATCACCATTTCAGTGAGTTACTTTGATGTGTGGCTGTCCTTGGGAGCCAAGAGGTGGAACAAAACAAACAGATGAAGATGATGTTACAGGGGTGCTACTGCTGGAAACCAATGTTCCCTAGATCAGTGTAATGGCACTTGGCAGCTTACCCAATTCAGTTTTTGCTTATTTTAATTGCTCTCTCTTTCACTTGTTTCACAAATCCTTTTTCTCAGTACTCTTTGTGATATGTCCTAAGAGAAATGCATAAGGTTGCTTTAAGGATTATCCATTAGAGCCAAGTGTTTCAAGAGCGTAAGCCCTGGAAGTGGCGAAAAATCGATTTGTGCTCTCAGTGCTTGAGGCTGGCCCGGGTGATTTCCGAACTGTGAAGAGAACTTTTCTTTGGGAATCCAAGGTATATATTTTTGTGAGAGGAACAAATTTATAGTTTTCCCCACTGACTCTTGTTTCATTTATTTTTAGAAGTGCTCTTGTCATGTGTGTGGACTGTTGAACGACTGAGTTTTACCTGAGGTTCAATGATTGCATTAATTTTCAGTCTGTTATTCTCTTCTGCATCTCAGTATCTAGTTACATAGTGTGTTATCAAAGCTGTAATTACCCAGAAATCCCCTTACACTGCCCTCTCTTCCAATTATCACAGGTCTGCAAAGAAGACTATGCAAGAACCAGCAAATTTGGAAGGTGCCTGAAATGCCACATGGAGTTGGCAGGGAGGAAAAATTACAGATTTTTTTTTTTTTTTTTTTTAATGCAAAGACAACTTTTTAACAGACTCATTTTTATACAAATGTTCATAGTACAGTGTATGCTGGAAAAACTGCGTTGGTGAAAGGGCTTAAAACCTAACCCAGTTCTGTTGCCATACCTAGGCATGAGCTACGATGAAAAGATTCTGGTGGGAGACCTACTTTTGTCATACTTCAGTTGTAGGGTAAAAAAGGCCTTTTAAAGAGTGGTGCAGGGCAGCATAGGGGTATGGGAGAACAGGCCGCCAGTGCTGAGTTTGTCAGTTTAGACACCTTTCCGCATCTGGAGCAGGAGAGGAAGATTTGGTGTAGATGCTGGAAAGACAGATGCTGTGAGATATGAGGTACTACAAGTAAAGCCAAGTAGCCCATGGTCTAGAGTCTGCCTACACCTTAGCTGGGTGTGGTGTATGCCCATGTGCAAAAGGGCCAAACTGCAGCCCTTACACCAAAGATGCGGACATTAGGTACACTGGTTCCAGAAAAGCCATGGACACAGCCTACCAAAATGACTCTCCACCAGTCTGTTGCTGCCAAGAGTGGCTTACAGATGTGGTGCTAAACTGCTCTTTCAAACCTCTTGCTTTGAGAGCTGTTTCTTCAATGCTTTGCCGATTCCGCTCCTCCAGCAACCATCCTGCATTGCTCTCTTTTCTCTCCCAGGACCGGTTGCTCTAGTCGTCTTTATTGCTTACCTTTCTTAGCGACTGCCATCCAAAGCTCTCTTGGGACAAGCCAAAAGGGACTAGGCTTGTTTGTTTCTTTTGGAGATCCCTCTGTTAGCCAGGTCTAGCCTCTGAGCACCTGAGTTCATCTTCTCAGCAGCAGGAGCAACTACACTCCCCAAGTGTCCCAGGCTTGATCAGAATAGATCAAGCTCTCAGCCTTTCTGCCCTAACTAAATGCAATCTCCAAGTCCCACTTGCTTGGACTGAAGGGGAGAGAGAGCAAGAGCATTAACACTGAAGCTACTAAAGACTAAAGTCTTTTTTGACGTTGTTGGCATTACTTTTGACTGGACCTTGTACCCTCGGTGTTAGCAATCAGTTCTGCATCCACATCAGTGGCCTGGGATTGTCCTGAGAGCCTGCCCTGTGCTCATGAACAATTTCTTCAGCATGTAGAAACTGAGAAATTCAGCCCAGGGCTCCTGGGGTCTTCTCCTCACTGCCTCTTTGATTCAGACACTGGGGTCGTGCTGGAAGGAGAATGAGAACTTCCCAATCAGTCCTTTCTTTCACTGTCCTTGTTTTTCCTTTTGGACACAGGAAGCTCCCGACATCAGTGTAGGAGAGTGTTTTAGAAGATGCTTATTTCTGCTGGTGAGACCCAGGCCTGGCACAAAAAAATTGACAAAAGTTGGATGTCCTGCACGCAGTCCCAAGCTTGTGCCCATAGAGACAGAAATCCCCTGCAGTAGTTCAGGGTCTGGCTGGCGCCAGCAGGACTGGAGGTTGGAGGAGCATTTCACCATGGTGGAGAAGGCGAGCGAATTACTTGTTTCTAGTAATTTGGGCATGGCCTAGAGCAAGTCCAGCTCAGGTGGGCACTGCAGGGCCCAGAACTTGGTGGAGCTGTGGAAATAGTTTTCCTACCATCCCACAGTTACAGCAGTGTCCTCAAGATGTTGCTTTCCTGCTCCCTCAGCAGTGGCTCCAGTAGTCTGGGGAGGTAAAGGAATGGGATAGCAATGGGATGTTTTCTACCCGCTCAAGTAATATCCTATGCCCTACAGCCATTGAGAGTGGATAGCAGAAGTATCTGCTCCTGCATAGAGTGGGTTTTGGCCAGCAGCTAGATGAGCCATCAGGATGCTTTTGTATTACTTTTTTTCTTGTCATTATTTTATTTTATTTTTTTCAATTTTTTATTTATCTCCCTTATCTTTTACTATAAAGATAAAAATAATCTTTTATTTATCTTTCCCCTATCATGCTGCATGATAACATGCAGTCCTGGTACACAAGGCTAGAAAATGCTGTCCAACCTCCCTTCCCTGCTTTGGTACTGTGCACTGATTAGGCATCTTTCTGCTGGCAAATGTGTTCTCAAGTGCTAAGACACTACAACCCACCAGCAAAAGAGCTTGCAATGCTCAGACATTGGAAACAGACACACACAAACCACAGGCAATAGAATTGCTTAAAATCTCCACATCACACACAAGTGATGCTGACCATATGCATACGTATGGCTTGGCTCTTGTCAGTAGGTGGGTAAGAAGGTATGAGTGGGTCAAATACTCACAAGCACCTGTGCGAGCCCTGGGCCTGTCCTGCCCTATCAGCTATGGAGGGGTCTTTTTGTTGTTGCAGACTGAAAAAGAGACTCTGCATGTGCTCCCATTGACATGTTTTCTATCTCTGTGTCCTAGGATTTTCCTACTAGGACCCACAACACGTACTGAAGAAGAAGTACTTTGCTCTTTTTCAAGAAGAGAAAGGTCTCTCAGAGGCGAGAAGCCCAGCTCTAGCAAAAGAAACCCTTTCCTCAAAGGAGAAGCATGTGACACGTGGAGGGTGAATGGTCTCACCTCTCAGAAACCTTTGCTTTAGTGTGAGCTCTTTCTCTCCCTCGAAAGGTCATTTTCTTCAATTGACAAAGGGCAGGTCAGAAGATGCTGCCTGAGATGTAAAAGGGACTGATCCATGGGTCTTGTGAACAGGAACAGTTCACAAGGTTTAGTTCCCAAATTTTGTGTAAAGGAGTTAGTCAAAAGGATTCAGCTGTTTTCATGGGAAGGGAGAGGAGCCATTTGGAGGGGCTGGTGTGTGTGGGGGGTGTCATCCTTGCCCCGGTGAAGCTGAGGGACCCCAATGTTGCTGATTCGGAGCCAAGAACGTGGAAGGAGGGCCGGGTAGGGCTCTCATTGTGAATCTGCTGTGTCCTCCTCCTCCAGTGAGTGCCTTGTTCCTGGCAGGAAAGTCAGCTGAGAGACCTTAGGCACATAGTAGGCAGCCTCTGAATCCAGCTTCCTTGGAGAAGAGGCGGCATGAGGAGTCCAGCTGTAGGGAGTTGGGGTGGGGGGGGACACCACGGCAGAGCCCTCTGCAAACCTGAAACCAGCTCTTCGTTCTCCAGCTGCAGCCCTCTTCTACTACCTGTAAGTTATTGGGAAGCACACTGGAGAGATGCTTGGACTGAACGTTTGGTTGAGTAAAACTAACCTGCCGCCGCAGGTATCTCTTTTAGTTCACATGCTGGAAAGGAAACTCTGTGCATCCAGCCTGTAGATCTGTCCTGAGGGCTCGAGAGCTTTGCTTTTTATTTTAAGAGGTGTCACTTAACACTACAGGGACAGACAGGTTCTTTTGGCCATCCTGGGCAGAATGATGAAAGCACTGAGTTGTACAGTTAAAGCTTTTTTTTTTTAACAGAATTCTACGATCAGCATAGCATAGAGTTTCATAATCAGAGTAGGGGGAAAAAAAGCTAAATGAAAAAATTAAAATGAAAGAACACATGCAAGAGCTTGGGCGCACACCCAGAAGGGGTGAATGCCCAGGTGCTGGTGTAGTATGTGGGATGCCGGGGTTCTAAACCCTTTTAAATTAAACAAACAAAAAGAAAAAGAATAAAAACAGGAAATGCAGGGATTGGGGAGATAAATAAAAAATAGAATAAAATAAAATAAAATAACGACAAGAAAAAAAGTAATACAAAAGCCAAAAGCACCCATCAGCACTGGGACCCAAACCTGGCAGGGACACCTGCTCCTAAACTCTCCCGGCAAACTCGCATGAGGCACTGGACAGCTCGCACCGAGGACTGCCATGTCTACCCAGTCGCGGAGGAGTCGCGAAGGTGTGCTGAAGGAGCAAGCGGTGACTCGTCCCCAGAGCAGTGCTAGCGAGCAAGCTGCAACACCTGCAGCTTGGCTGGCAAAGAGGGGCGGTCGGCGGCCATTGTGGCAGTTCCCCCGGTGGTCCAGCTTGCCTTCCACCCGTTTGGAATGGCCGTGCCCCAGTGCTTGCCCGTCAGCCAGCTGAGCGTGTCTGAGAGGCTGGGAGCTGCGGAGAGCTGGAGCCTGCCACAGCTTCCCCAGCTCCTGACGGCCCAGTGATGGGACGGGCGAGGTGGTGGCGCCTCATCCTTTCTTTTCCTCTGGCCTTAAGCCGGACTCCACGAAGCGAGCAGAGAATGACAGCGGTTACTGGTGGCCGGCAGCCACAGACGGCCAGGGCTGTTGAGCCTTCAGCAGCTTTCCCCAGCCCTGAAGGCCCAATGATGGCACAGGTGAGGTGTTGTGACTTGTTGGTTTGGTTTTTTTTACCCTGGGACAAAGACCAGCGGCTGGTGGCAGTCACTGGCACTTGGACACCAGAAGGCTGGGGGTGTCGGGCCTGCCACAGCTTTTCCCCAGTCCCGCAGGGTTGCCTGAAGGGACTCATCCAGAGCAGGTGGCTGGCAGCAGCTTCCGCTCCCTGCCTTTGACCGATCCAGATGCACAGGCAGCACCTGCTGAGGCGTCCCCAGGCGCATCAGAGAGGCTCTATGGTGGGACAGCTCTGCCGGTGTTCAGGCTGGTGTTGCACCTCTCCGCAGACATTGCCCTCTTGCTCTCATGCAGGGCCCTGCGTCTGCCATCCACCCCCAGGTAATGGAGGACATGCATGGCCATCGCTGTCCCAAGACCGTGGCTGAGGGGTCTCCGCTTCTTTCTCTTCTCTTTTTCTCTTTCCTTGCTGATCGATGAGGTCTTTCGGGTCACATCAGAGAGGGCCCCCGGCAGGCCAGCTCTTCCGTGCTCCCCTTAATAGGGAGCCATGGCGGTGTCTAGTGTTCAGGCGGGGTGGTCTCCTTTCCAGGTTGCTTCCCGCCGCATGCGAGGTGTTGTCCTCCTCCCCTGAGCAAAGGGGCCCATGACGATGGCGGCAGTGTTGGTGGTAGGGTACATGCCCCACTGTGTCGCCCTGTCATACCTCCCTCCCCCTGCTGCGAGGTTCCTCAGGCACCAGGGGACGCCAGGTGTGGCATGGGCTTCCCTCCTCCTTGTTCTCCTTAAATAAGGAGACTAAAAATAAAAAGAATAAAGAGAATAAAAAAATAAGTAAAAATAAATAATTAAAGGAAATAATAAAATAATAATAAACCAATAATAAATGCTAAAATAAAGCACAGAAAAAAGGCAGGCAAGAGGGGGCTGGGGAGGTGTCTATTTTCTCATGAGATTTCTTTTGGGGGTGGCTGGCAGAAGGGGACCCAGGCGTCTGGGAGAGGGAAACCAATCGTCCGTGAGAGGACCCAGGCATCTGGGAAAGGGAACCATGTGTCTGGGAAGGTGACGCAAGCATCCGGGGAAGAGAACCCAGGCGTCCGGGAAAGGGGATCCAGGCATCTGGGAAGGGACTCTGGTGTCTGAGAAGAGACCCAGGCATCTGGGAGAGGGGACCCAGGTGTCTGGGAGAACTTACCCTCCAGGGGATCTGGGCTGTCCGTGCCCCTCACCCTCCCAGGGATTCACTCCCCACTCCTCCAATGAAGTGGGTGCTGGTGGGACCCACCTCCACCAGCAGCCTGGCATTGTCCTGCAGAGCACCAGGTGGGTGGTGTCGAGCAGCACAAGGACCTCTTCAGCTGCACATCGGCTGGGGAGGGGCCGCAGGGGGAGGGGGCTGGGCAGTGCCTCGAGGAAGGCCTGGTGCCATGGGCAGGGGGTGGGGGAAAGGGGGTGCCCCCCGCCCCGTGCCCAACTCCCCATGAGGCCGGTGCCTTCAGCCCAAGTGACAGCCCCTTGTCCTGGTCTTGCCAAGGCAGTCAGAGAAATCTGGAAGGGGAAGAGCAGGGGGTCACCCCAAAACAGCCCTGAACCCCTCAGTTCTACCCCAGACCCCATCAGCTCCCCCAGACATCCTTATCCTCCTCAGCTACTCCCAGACCCTCTGATTCCCTTAGTTCCCCCCAGACTCCCCACACCCCGCCCCGGTCGGCCCCCTGACACCCCTGACCTCCTCAGTCCCCCCAGGCTGCCTTTGACCCCCTGATTTCCCCCCAGGCCCCCAACACCCTCAGTTCCCCCCCAGGCAGCCCAGAGCGCCCCCATACCCCCTCAGTCCCCGCCCCCCCCTCCCCGGCCTGCCCAGGTCCCAGGTTCCCTCTCCCGTACAGACCCACTGGTCCCCAGCCCGGCCCCACACTCTCCTCACGGGGACACGTGCAGCAGAGGCCGCCCCACCCCCATAGGGCCGTGTGCAGCAGGGGCTCCCCCACAGGGCCGTGTGCAGCAGGGGCCACGCTCCCCTCACCCAGGGCCGTGGTGCAGGGGCGGCCATGTTACACCTCTGGGCCCTCCTGGAGCTGCACAGGGCGGCTGGGCCCCCTCCCCAGCTCCCTTCATCCCTCCTCCTGTCTGCTATTTTCCACCAATACAATGAACGGTGGAAGGTAAAACCATGAAGTTTGTTTTAAACAATGTTAGCTGACTCAGAAAGCATTTGTGTATGTAATAAGGCGGTCAGCAACTTTACCTCATAACTCAGCTTCGTAGCAATGCTTCCTATTTAAGAACTTTGTGCTCCAAAACTCAGGAAGCAGACTGCTTTGTGAACAAAATAGCAGAGTTGGCTTTTTAAAATCTAAGAGCAAATGGACGCCATTAGCTTGCAGTTCTTTCTCTGGATGTACATGGGGAGAGACACAAGGGGACTTCCGCTCCTTTGGTCATTTCCCATGTAAATCAAGTGAGACAGGGACGCTGGATTTTGAAGGACAAACTGTCTGTGTCATCTCATCCCTTTTCCTGATAGCTCTTTGTAGAGGTGTTAAAGAAAAGTTAGCCAGGCAGCATAACCAAGAGGAGGAGATTTCAATGTGATCAAGAGAATCCAGTTCCAGAAGAAGACCAAGATGAAGCAGCGCGTGGTGAAGAAGAGTTTCTGGGAAAACACACCTTAACATGGATCAAAGCGGAGTTGAGTTCGCACAGGACTATTCTACGGAAGACAGTGAAAATGTTTTTCAAGAATGACGGACAAAGGGCAATGAAACTAAGTATGAGACAGACCATGAGAGATGTGCTACATCTGCTTTTCTGATCTCTCTCTCTCAAACCAGCACACAGCGTTTCTTCCATAATGATGCTGCCCTTCTAATGATGGGAGAAGGGAGTGCTGCTTGGATGTGTTCCCTGTGAGGGGACGTGACCACAGGCAGATTCTCTCCAGTGAAGGGGCTGGTTGACACAATTTTTGTCACGCCTTTAAGCTGTGACCTGATCTGTAGAGGTGAGACTAACTTTCTGAAGCTGGCTTCCTCAGGCACTTCAGGTTCTTCTGCTGTTCATACCTGGCTGTGTATGTAGAGAAGCCACGTGGGCTTTGCACAGGGTCAGGGTGTCAACAGCATGTGCTCCTCAGCTAGCACTCACTGGAGAAACTCAACGGGAGAGCCCATCTCGATGGTTCAGCTGTGAGGAGAGCTGCAGTTCTCATGAGCTGTCAGCTGTGGAGCACATCTAGAAAACCCATCTAGAATTAACGTGGGAGCCATTGGCTCCATACTCCTAAGTGGGACCTCCTATTACATTTCTGGCTGGTCTTTTGACAGCTTGTGCTACTCTGAAGCAACCCAAACAGGGTGAGGAGAAGACGGAGAGGCAGATGTGGTTCTGCTTTTCCAGTGGCTCACAAAGTTCTCCAGGTCATAGATGCCCTCTGCTCACTGACTCTCATGGAGCTTCTTGCTGTGTTTTGTTGGGATGAGTCACGTCTCCAAGACACCTCAAGTACATCAGCTGCCTTCTGGTGACAGCTTACGCTGCTTGAAAAGATGACAGGCCCTCACAGTGGTTTTGGCTTCATGACATCTGATGGTGAAGTTGCTCACGTTGATTATTACTCAAGTCCAATGGACAGGTTGACAAAGGCCTGAGTAGGGTGACTGGTTTTTTGGCCAAAGGGAATGGTAGGAGCCCTCACGTCGTCTGCCTTCTGATCCCAGGGAGGCGGAGTTGGATGACGGGCAGTGTGGGAATGACCCACCAGGAACATCCCTACGGTCCAAACTTTTCCTCTTCAGAGCTTTGGTCTGGAAGAGGTAGTCCCTCACCCCAGGGCATGCTGGGAGAGGGGACCTCCAGCCCAGCCCTGGCACAGCAGAGGTTCCTCCGGGACCCTGAGGTGACAGCCTGGGCTTGGCCCCAGAGCACAGAGCTGCTGGCCAAGGGTGGCGAGGAGCATTCTAATGCTCGGAATTTGACGTCCTCCCTCCTGGCAGTAGAGGCCAGGAATGACGCTGTCTGCTCGGCACACTGGGGGTGCTCCCCATCTGAAGGAAGGACACCACGAGACTGAGCTTGTTGTAGTAGCTTTAATCAAATACATCCATTCTTCCCCAGGAGAGATGCACCTCTGCCTGGTTCAGCAGGGCCAGCAGCACAGCACCCGCAGGGACCACACTGATGAGTGCCGTGCCCTTGGACATGACAGGATCAGCATCGTCTGAGCTGCCAGGGAGCAGATGGAGGGTTCGCTGTCTTCCTCCACGGCCTGAAGGGCTGCGGCAAAAGGAAACAGAGCTGAGATGAACCCCCCCTCCATCTGCAGAGACCCTCAGGCATCCCCTCCAGACCATACCAGCCCCACCCGTCTCTTTCCCTGGCCAGGAGGAGTAGGTGGGACCAATGGATGAGCTGGAAGCTGTTGGCCAGGAATGCCTCAGACGCTCCCGAGATGCTCCTCTGCCCTGGAAGCGTTTCCCTGGTGCAGGGCAAGGCAAGGCAGCACCCTGCCCAGGCTCTGTCCCCTGCCCCACCAGCCCCGGCCATACTCACCGTGGCAGATCTCACTCAGCTTCTCCTTGCTTTGGTTCCTGGAGTGCCGCGCGGCAAGCCCTGAGCGGAGAGCTCTATCAGACCTCCCGCTCCCCAGCATGTCCCCAGCTGCCCCGCGCTGCCAGCACAGTGGTGGGGATGGGGGCCAGGCTGCCAGAAGAGGGACCCCTGGGGGCTGTGGCTCACCGATGAACCTGATGGCCATCTCTTGCAAGGTGGCCTGAGCGTCCTTCAGGTATGGCATGCTCTGGTGCAGGTAGTCTTCAACCCTCCTCCTGTCCTTCACCAGCTGCAGAGAGCACAAGGGCATGTGGCTGGAACGGACCCTCCCCAGTCTGCCGGACCAGTCCCTCCTCCCAACGACCCCCTTCCCGCCCAGGCCATTCTCATCTCCCAGGCAGGAGCCCTTAGGTGGCTGAGATCCAGAGAGACACGCAGGCGGGGGGGGGGGGTCTAGGGGTCCTGAGACCCCTCTGTCCATCTGCCCAGGGCCCAGAAGGGCTGGGGTCTCCTTCAACACCCTTGGGAGCAGGGAGGGGAGAAAGCCCTGGAGAAGAGCCCTTAGGGCCCCTGTGCTCGAGGGCAGAGAAGGACGATGCAGCTCTGGGTTATGGGCCCTGGGGCTTGGGGGTTGTCCTCACCAAGCACTCTCCGATCCTCCATGTCTGCTGCGTCTGGATCAGGTGCTTGAGCTCTTCCCACTCCAGGATCTCTGCCACGGCAAGGAGGGCTTTCCTAGAGACCTGCAGAGCAGCAGAGGATGTGAGATGGCACCGTGGCCTGGAGAAGGAGATCTGGTGTCCCTCTCCTCTTGGCCAGGCTGCCAGCTGTTCCCAGCCACCACCTCAGGTATCTCATGCTGCCGGCCAGCAGAATAGAGGTTCTCAAGAGCTGTGGGCCCGTGGCTGTAGGCACGGGGGCAGGACAGAGCCAGCAGCACCTCCCATGGCATCCCCAATGGGACTCTTGGCTCCTCAGCCAGGGCTGCCCCAGTTCCAGATGGGCAGAGCTCTGAGCCCTGGGGCGATCCTGCCCTTAGGGAGCTGGGACATGTCCTGGCCTAAACATCTGGGGTGCTCTTGGGGACAACCCTGGGGAGGCAGGGGTTGGGGCTCAAAGGCCTGGTCTCTAACACCTGCAGGGAAATCTGGGAAGCCCTTAGGGTGCGTTCAGGCCTCAGTGGCCATGGGCTGCTGCTGCCGAGACCTGCTGGACCAGGTAGGGCAGGTCTGGGAAATGTCCATGCTGGCTGCCAGCAGCCCTTGCCCATGACGCCTAGGCCACCCCCGTGGTGTCATCACGCCCTTCCCCATATCACTGGCCAGCTTTGAAATCTGCACCTTGGCCACACTCTGGGTCTGGTCACTCATGTGGAAGAAGAGCGGGACCAGCACCCTCCACACTTTATTCTTCATCCTCTTCTTGTGGCAGCACACCACAGCCTTCATCAGGTCTTCGAAGAGGTGGATGGCGAGCTCTCGCAGCTGGCTGCACTCCTGGTAGGGAGGAGGACAGGATAAGCAAGGGTGTTAGCATGGCCGATGGGAGGGAAGATGCTCTGGGGTCAGATCCTGCACACAGCTGCATGGCCACACAGCTGGGGGAGCCCTTGGGGCTTGGAGAGCTGCTCTTGGCCTGCAGATGCTTTGCACGGGGGCCAGGCTGGGCTCCAGTACAGGGGTCTCAGGTCGCCCGGAGGCATCAAGCTGTTGGGGAGAAGCCGTGGTGGGCTGAAGAGCCCAGAAGACATCGCTCGAGGGATCAAGGAGGGGAGAATGTCCTGACCACAGGGCTGGGCTGAAGGGCAGCTGTCATGGATGAGCATCCATCTGCAGGGCCTAGGCTCCCGCAGCAGCCTTACATCATCAAAGAGCGGCAGGAGCTTCTCTGAGAGTTGGAGAGCGATGCAGCTGGCCTTCTTCCTCTTCATATGACCCACCACGTTTCGGAAGACCAGCAGGGCCTTCATCCTGATGTCTTTGTTGGCATCCTGCAGGATCTCCACAACATCAGGCAGCAGGACCTGAATTTTTCTTGCCTAGATGAAGCACAGTATTTCCTCTTTGTGAAGTGGTCAAAGACCACCCTGGCAAACATGCTCTGGTCACTGAGCACCAGCCTCCCGTCCAGCTCCTGGCCCAGGAATCACTGTAGCAGCCTCCTGGCCGGTGGTGGCCATGGTATGCGGGAGAGCAGGGGTAGGGCAGGGGGGGCAGGAGAGCAAAGACTTCCTGTCCCCTGCTTAGCCACCCCCTTTTCTGACCAGCCCAAAGGGGCAGATGGGTTGGTAACCCTCCAGGCCTGGAAAGCTCCCCCAGGCACCCACCAGCCCCATCCATGGTAGGGAGGGTGTTGGGAGCCATTATCCCAACTCCTGACTGCCAGCGAAGGCCAAGCCACTGCGTTGCCCAACGTGGCTCAACTTGACTCCTTGCTTACCGTCTCAGGTCTCTCTGAGACGGTGATGAGACCCATGAGCACCAGCGAGTGAAACCCTGGATTTGGACACTTCAGGTACTCCTGGAGGAGTGTCAGGGAGTAAAAACTCGTCCGTTGAGCATTGCTGCAGTCTTTCACCTGAAATAAAGATAGCAGTGAGAGATGGGCAGAGCCTGCGGGGCTCCTGCTTCCCACTGGCAGCTCAGGGCAAGGGCACTGGGGCCAGGCAGCCCATCCTGGGGGCAGCCCTGACCATGGAGGACTGCACAGTGTCTTTGCCAGCTCCTCCTGTCCTCCGACCACTGGCAGCCTCTTGCTCTCATGCCTCTGAGGAGTGATTGGAGAGCAAGAGCTGGCACAAAGGAGGCAGGACACATGGGTGGTGATGAGTGTCTCCTGTCCCCGGCCATGCACATCCCCGAGGGTGAGCAAGCCCAGGTCTGGTCACTTACTGCCTCCTGAATGTTGCAGGCATGCAACACGGCAGCGCTTATCAGCTTGCAGTGCCGCCGTTTCCGCGACTTAACGATCTTCATCAGCTCAGTCGAGAACTCAGTGGGTATCTCGTTCTGGAAAAACATCAGCTCCCACATGGCCAGGGCAGCGCTGCCAAGCACAGAGCATTTCGTCAGCGGGCTGCCTTGGCCACGGCACTGTGCCCAGGCTAGCCTGGCCATTCCCGGGCTGTCTCGTAGCCCAGGCCCTGCCCACCCACCTCGCGTGGGGGACAAGCAGGAAAGGGCTGAGGTGGTGTTCCCTGTGAGGCAGGGAGGAGCATGGTGGCTCTGGGCTCTGGCTTGGCCGGCTTTGGCTGCTGCAGGCCTGGATGACCCACCAGGGCTGGAAAGTATGGTGGGATGGAGGGCCCTGCTCCTCAGGGATGTCCTGCAGTTTTCCGTGGGTCTGGCAGCCAGAGAGTCTCTGAGCCCCTCTCCCCACAGGGAACAAGCCCTTGGGGCTGTCGGGGCTGATACCTGTCACACAGTGGTACGTGGATCAACATGCTGAAGACCAGTTCCCTGGGGTACTCCCAGGCCAGCACGATAAGCAGGGCATCCAGGCTTGCCCGGGCTGACGCCGTGCTGGTGTACTCCAGGCTTTCATGGATACACCCCACGATGCTTGGCACCTGGAGGGGACACAGGTGAGGATGGTGCTGCCACTGGAGTGCAGCCATTTCCTCAGCTGCCACCACCGAAACTTCCCATCCCTCTCTGGTGGCTTAAAATGGCTTTAGGTGCCTGATGCAAGGCAAGGCAGGGCAAAGGCAGGGACAGGCAGGGCAAAGGCAGGGCAAGGCCCAAGGCTTGAAAGGGGTCAAGGGCCGGGCAATCCAGCCAGAGCCTGCTTACATCTGTCAGCCAGAAGTCAGGTTCTCCCATGGTCATGTTCAGCACGCTGCTGGCCACCTGCTTGTCGTAGATGCTGGAGTCTCTCAGGGCTTCAATGGCTGTGAGGACGATGTCTGTCTTCTCAGAAGGCCAGAGGTAATTTTTGCATGCCTATGGGAGGAGGGGAGGGAGGGAGGGAGGGAGGGAAGACACATCACATGACTGCCCTGATGGTGCTGCTTGGCCCTACAGAGAACCAGGGCTTGCTGGTGGCCAGGAGGGCTGGAGCTGCTGCTGGGACACTGGAGTGCGGCCCTCGGATAGTCCCTGCTCGGGGACAGCAGGAACCCTCTCACCAGGGACAGTGAGGCCATGCCAGCCCCGCTGATTCTGGGTCCCTTTGCTCAGACAAGTCTCCTGCTGAATGTGTCTCAGCAAGGGAGGAACTCATTACCATGGTCAGGGTGCTCGCTTCGTAGAGCAAAGAACACGAGGAGGTGCTCTCAGCTTCCCATTCCCTTTGGACCTGTTGATGCTCTGGATTGTCCTCTGACAGCGTGCTACCTAAACGGGGAGGGGAAAACACAGAGCAGTTGGTAGGACGTAGCATCTTTGCCAACAAGCTTACCAAACGCTGAAAAGAGCTTTAGGCTATGAATGGCTGAGGAGGAGGGGGGTTACAACCCACAGGCAGGGGAGGAGGTGGTGGGCAGGAGCGTAAATCAAAGGGAACAAGAGGGACCTCAGGAATGATGGAGGCGGATGAGAGGCACCTGCCTCAAGTGTATGTATGCAAATGCTCAGGGCCTGAGAAAGTGGAAGGAGAGCATGGGGGACAATCAACAGTCTGTCAGAGAGCATGTGGGTCAGGAGCAGCAGAGAGGCGGTACTGGTGGCATGGTGGTGGCAGCGTGTTACAGCCTCCCGTGTGGGGGAGAGGAAGTGGATGAAGTCTTCCTGAAAGCACTCGGGGAGGTCTCTGTGTCACGTGCCCTGATTGCAAGACGGCAGGATGCAAGCGGTCAAGGAGGTTTCTGGAGGGCATCAGGGACAGCTTCTTGCTACAGGCATTGGAGGGACTAGCCGGGGTGATGCCCAGCCTGATCTGCTGTGCAATGAGAGGGAAGAATTGGTTTCAGGATGTGGTAATCGATGGTAGCTGTGGCTGTGAGGACCACGAAACAGTGGGGCTCAAGATCCTGAAAGGAATGAGGAAGGAGAGCAGCAGAGAGTGGATCCTGAACTTCAGGTAAGCACTCCGCCTCTGCAGGAAAGCAATAGCTGGGGTCCTAGCTGCGAAGGGCCAGGGAGGTGAGGGAAGCTGGCAGACTTTCACAGAGAGCCTCCAGCAAGCACAAGAATGGTCCATCACAATGCTCAGGAAAATGAGCAGACGTATGAGGAGATGCCTGTGTGTGGAGGGACGCAGCCCACGACACAGCTCCTCTTACTTTCTCGCTGACAGATGAATCTGTAGATGGAATAAAGAGCATCCGAAGCCACGTGGCTGCTCTCTTCTTCCTTGCAAGAGCTGAGAAGGATGAGACATCCCAGCAGCTGTCCCAGGATGGGGATCTGGATCTCTCTGTAGCAGCCACAGCTGAACTCGTCTTGCCAGGCCTGGGGGAGGGAGGCAGAACAGCAGAAGGGTTGAGGCAAGGCAGGTGGGGCCGAAGCCCTGAACCCAAGTGGGCCCAGGGCTGGATCTCAGGTGAGTCAGAGCTTTGCAGGGCCCTGCTGGGTGCAGCTCTGGCTCCTGGCAGAGAGGTGACTGGGGAGAGGAGCCCATGGGACCAAGACCCTCGCCTCAGGGCAGGGCCTTGCTGAATGCCCCAATGCCTGGCAGGAACCCTGAGCTGCAGGCTGTTCCGGTGCACAGGAAAGGGGACATGTCCTGGCTGGAGGCTGCCTGGCTCCTTACCTCCAGTGAGGAACATCTGGCCAAGAAATGGCTCAGCCTCTGAATCCTCCTCAAGGCCCTTGCGTGCACAGCTGCACTTTTGGAATTGGTGAAAGTCAGCAGCATCTGGGAGGAGAAGAGAGCAGCTGCCGATCTGCCTCGTGAGCTGACACCCATGCCAGCAGAAGCAGCACTGCTGGACTGCCGGCTGGACTCACACGGTCCAGGCTCAGGGGTATGGCCCCCTGGGAAGCCAGGAGAAGAGAGCTTCAGAGCTAGGCTCCCCGTGCAGGACAGGCACCTGCCCACCAGACCCACCACCCCCCAGTGGGTCTCTGCCCCATTCGGGTCTGGGGAGGAAAGCAGGGGAGACTGGGAAGTGGGGGACAGCAGCACCAGCTGCCACCGCTGTGGTGCCAAAGGAGAGGGGCCAAATTCCTCCCATTACTTGGGAAAGTCTGCGGAGGGGAGAGGGGCTTTGACTGCAGCCAGGGGACACCAGGCTCCAGAAGAGCACAGTGGGCAGCCCCCAGCTCCCCCAAGGGAGGTGGGCGTCCTGCGTGGCACTGCGGGTGTGATGACCACCCGCATCACCTCCAGGGTGATGAACAGCCCCTGCCAACCCTGCTCTTTGCAAATGCCAGACCTTCAAGATAGTCTGCAGCTCCTCGCTGAGGCCAGAGGCAGGAGAGCTGAACACCAACACGCGTAGCATGCTGTCCATGGCATCCAGGGTCTGCAAGGAGGACGAAAGGTGGTGGCATCTTTCGGCAGGCCCTCTCATGCCCAGGAGATGGATCTGAACTCCCAGCACCAAGGAGGACAGCCGTGCTGCCTTGCGGTGCCCAGGGAAGGCCTCAGGGCAGACAAGCCTGGACGCGGCCAGGCCCATGGGAAGGGGACAAAGGGATGAAGGTGGGAAAGCAAAACCGAGACCCTGACCTGCCTTGGATCTCCAGTCATCTCCTGGCACGGGGCAGCCAGGGAGCAGCCCAGAGGGACTGGGGGCTCACCCAGCGCTTACCTGGAAGTAGAGAGAAGCATCCAGGCCCTGCATGTCCTCTTCTGGAGGAAGCAAGAAGACACTGGTGAAGCAGGCATGTATGAGGCTTTTCTTTTGGCCCTCCAGCACTGTCTCCACTGAGCTGCAAAAAGAGAGAGAGGGGTCTGTTGGACACTGGTGCTGGGAGCGTGCCTCGAGGCCTCAGACAGGTGGACATGGACCTCTGGGGCAGGGGTGCCCAGGAGGGATGGGCAGGTACCTCAAGGCAGCGATGGCATCCATGGCAAGCTGCCGCACTGCCGTGTGCAGGTGGTCCCTGGGCTCCTCTTCCAGCAGTGCCTGCAGAGCACAATCAGGATAAGGGACCTGGCAGCCACCAGCACCCAGTGCCAGCAGACCCAGTGTGGTCCCTGCCACCCTGGGTGCTGGGGTCTTTGCTGGCAGGCCTTCTCAGCAGCACTTGAGTCCCCTCGGGGTGTCCACGTACGTTTGCTCCTGCCTAAATGCTGTCCCTGCCGCGTGCCAGTGACTGGGGACCCTGCCCCCTTCCCCAGACCCTCCAGGTGTCCCCTCACCTTGATGCTCTCGGCCAGCTCAAATCTGTGGCAGAAGACATCCAGGCCCTGCAACAAGCCCTTGTGCCTGGCAGCTCTGCAGAGGATGCAGATGCACTCAAGGAACCGCATCTTCTCGGTCTCTTCCTGGCAGCCAGGGGACAGAGAGACAAAGGGGGAGTGTGAGAGGGCGAGACATGGCCAGCGGGACCAGAGTACTGGCGGGGTGCAGAGCCGTGCGGGAGAGCAGCTCTGCCCAGCCAGCAGCGCCCCTAGCAGCAGGCAGCATAGCCAGTGGGTCCCATCAGGAGACACTGGCACAGCAGCAATAGAAATAGCCACGGTTACCTTTTCTGAGCTCTTGAAAAAAGCCTGGATGAAGTCTACCGTTTCCTGTTCCTCTTCATACACAGCTAGCCAGCTGGCATCTAGCAACAGAGGAGGGCAGGGAGGGCTGTAGAGCAGAGCTGCAGGCAGGATTGGGCAGAGGAAGGAGCTCTGCCCTTCGTCCCCATGCCCACTCCCCAGGCGCAGTCTCCCTGGGGGTCTCAGGGCTGGAGGATGCGATGCTGGAGCCCCTCACTCACCTGCCTGCACCGGCTGGACCACACACACCTCATCGGGCTCTGGTGGAGACCTGCTCTCCTGGGGAGCCCCCACCTCCTCCCAGGCCACCCTGGGGTGGCTAAGGGGTCTCCTCTCTGCCATTCTGAGGGATGTAAGAAGGTGGTAGGGATGGGGAAGGGGGAAGCCTTGGGGAAACGCCTTGGGTCTGCCGGGAAAAGACGGGGGGTGCGCTTGGGGGGGACTCCTCGCCAGCTCTGCACTCCTGCCCTGTCCTGTCACTGTCCTGCTGGACACTGCAGGGTGGGGCCGTGCTGGCTATATGCAGTGCCAGGGGGTCAAATAGCAGGGGGGTCACAAAGGGACCCACTGTGACCCGCCACCCAGGCAGGGAGGGGCAGGGTGGCCCCTAGGGACCTGAGCCCTCTTGGGGCATCCCAAGGCAACCGTTCACCCTCACGTCCCCTCCCTGTTGCTCTGCAGTGTATCCCAGAGCCCTGAAATTAAAAGTCTGGGATTTACTCAAGCTTCACAGAAACCATGATTTTATCACTTTATCTCTTCTTCTCATCTTCTCACCAGGAAGAGCTCATGCAGGAAAGAGGAAAAATAAAATGAAACAACTTCCCCTGAGTTTACCCTTTTTAGGATTTGGGAACCTCCCAGAAATGGAGATTCCCCTCTTATGGTTTGTTTTCTCAGTCTGGTTTGTGGCCATGATGGAGAGCTCCCTCATTGTTGCGCTGGTGGTGGCTGACCACCATCTCGAGCCCTCCATGGACACCTTCTGGGCCACCTCTTCTGCCTGACCACCTGCTCCCCTTGTCAGCTTCCATGAACAGGGAGAAGCCCATTTCTGCAGGAGTTCTACAATTTGAGTATTTTGGCCAGTGGGCAATGTTGTCTCCAGGCAGGGGTTGGAGATGGGGTTGGTGTTTAGCAATATGGAAACTTCTCTGCTGCAGCACAGTAGGAAATGCCACTTTCAGCTTTAAGCTCAGAGCGGGGCATGAAAAAAAATGTGAAGCCAGTGTCCTGAATGTTTCTATCTCACCTCAGTTCTTGTGGCGCTAATGAAATTTCCCAAGTGTTTCATCATCTCATGCTAATCATTAATGATAACTGCGATGACAGTATGCCGGCCAGGCGGCCGAGTTCTCCACAGATGCTCTCTTCATGTTTCTACAGTTTTCAGCAGTTTACAGTTACATCCTTTCCTCAATCTCTCTCAGCACCAGGAAGCAAAAAGGTGTCGACACCGGCTCCTCTCATCGGATCGCTGTCAGTATTCCCTGGTTTGACATCAAGCTGGCTGTTCAGCTCACAGGTCACTCTCTGTTTGTTCTCTGGTTCTCCTTGTTCCGTTTCTTTTTCTTCTGAACATCCTTGCCAAGATCTACAGAGAAACCTGAGCATGACATCAGTTGGCTGCAGTCATGCAGAGGGACGCCTGTGGTTGCAAACACGTTCTTCTCTCTCCCTGGCTTTCAGGATGCCAGGTCTGCTCCGGATCCATCTTGTTCTTTACTCTTGAAACTTTATTTTTATCATTTTTTTTTTAATATTACTTAAGGAGACCTATTTCTATCCTAGCAGAGATAATGAGAGGGATGGCTCATGGGCATGAATCATTGGACGAGTATTGCCTTATATGGTATGTCCTGGCCCCCATTCACACCACCGAGTGTGTGTTAACAGCACAGGGGGTGATCCTGTTCGTCCTCCCCAACCTCTGGGATGGCTGGGCCCCTTCTGAAATCTGATTTGCTTGATGTCAATTATCTCTCTCTCTCTCCATGTAAGTAATCTCTTTTATCTGCTGCTAAATTGTTGCTAAATGGCTTCACTAATGATCAGTTTATAGTAACCTGCAGTGGTACAGACCTACATGGTTGTTGCTGTTACTCACTGTTTCTGTATGATTGATGACTGTTATTATTGATTGCTGCCACTGCCTTTGATTGACACTGTATTATTGATTGCTGTTAGTAATTTGTATTGCGTTGCTAGGGGTGATTTTGTAGTATCCTGGCTAGTGGTTGCAGACAGTGCTGCACTGGTCGGATGCTCCTGTGGGCGCAGCAGCGACAGTAAGGTGCCCTTGTTGAGGGCACAGCCATGCAACTCACAATTTGACATCGCGGTGTATCTGTCAGACGTGTGTTTGTTCCCCTGGGAATTGGGGTTTCCTGGAAAAAAGGGGTGGCGGAGCTGTAGGAGAGCGGGCGCTCGGAGCTTCAAACTTTGGAGATGAAGCTCAGACTCGTCGCGTGGCCGAGTGGGACTGTAGCGCTCGTCCTGCCTCTGGTCACACCCAGGTGCTCCGGTTGTTTTGCCTGGGAATTCAAATTCCTGGGTTTCTGTTATTTTAATTTCTACTGATTATTATTTACTTGAAACTATTTAGAATAAAAACTTGAAAAACAGTTACTGGCATAGTCTTTGGGAGTAAATAATGTGTCTCATCTACTCTAGCTACTATTAAAACTTTACAGGTGGTAATTACTCCCAGTTTGGACTATAAAATTACAAATAGCAGAATATAGCGTACTAATGGGGAGAAATATCTGTAAGGAAAACAACTCCAGTTAATCGTAACAAATAAAAAAATAAAAAACTAATTAAAAATAAAAAATAAAACATCACGGGCACTAGTTAATCCCACTTAGTAAAGTAACGATTAAAACGTTAGAGTGTAAATAACTAAAAGAAATATTATTTATGAGGAACAACAAAATTTAATTGGAGCGATTACTTAACAAACCAGGCAGTAATTATTCCCAATTTGTATTGTAATATCAAAGAAAAATAAATTTAGAAATCCACTTTAAGTGACAAAGGTAGAAAATGAATGGGGAGTCATTAATAGCTAAATTTGAACATAGACATTATTAAATAAATTCCTGGCATTAATGACTCCCGATTGGAAACAAAATAATGGACTTTTGGCATATAAAACGGAAGTAGAATTGGAAAAGGCATTGGGAGTCTTTAATGCTTAAATTATAACATACCTTTGAGTAGGTTCAGAGGCAATGATGACACCTGCTTAGAAATAGTAATTAAAAAAAATTACTAAATAGTAATTGAAAAATAGAAATCGAAGCTTTAGATTTTTACGTGAAGAGAAATAAAAATGAGTCACTCTATAATGGCTACATTTAAAGGCAGAGATTAAAAACAATTCACTGGCGGTAATGGAAGACTATATATTTACTACTATGAATACAATTAATTATTATTAAGTACCCATTAGAGGTATAATAAAAGTAAAAATAGTGCAAATTAGATTTGATTAATACACAGTTATGTTAAATCTTAAACCCATATTTTAGATCACTAATTGGTCATCATTAGTGCCTGTTATTTATTTAATAACAGCAATGCTTAATTTATGCATTAATGATGCCCAAAACAGTATTATCATAAAAAACCCTTCAAATTATGTAGTGGAAATAGAATACAAATTGGGAGCAGTTTATTATAATTACATCTTATCGTAATTATGGTAATTAAAGTGGTCCTAACGAGGCTTCAAATTCATAACCTGCAATGTAATTAAACCTTCCTCTTGTGTCAGGCTCTTCGTTTTTCGCCCTTTGTCTCCTTTTCATTTTTCCTGAGGCAGTATTAAATGGAATTCTCCTTGGGTGCAGTTAATGCATTTATTGTATTTTATATGATTACTTAAATAGGTGACATTATATTATTCGCACGGCCTAATTAAATAATTCAGTCAGGCCTCTGACAGTCGTGCTCTATGAGCCAGCAATCCTCCCAGAAGTGCTTCTCAGCCCTCCAGATTCAAAGAATCAAAGAATATCTTGAGTTGGAAGGGACCCGTAAGGATCATCAAGTCCAACTCCCTGCTCCTCACAAGACTACCTAACGCTAAACCAGCTGACTAAGAGCGTCCTCCAGACACTTCTTGAACTCTGACAGGCTTGGTGCTGTGACCACTTCCCTGGGGAGCCTGTTCCAGCGGCTGACCAGCCTCTCAGTGAGGCACCTTTTCCTAACGTCCATTCTGAACTTCCCCTGATGCAGCTTCATTCCATTTCCTCGTGTCCTATCGCTGGTCACCAGAGAGAGGAGATCAGCACCTCCCCCTCCGCTGCCCCCCTTGAGGAAGTTGTAGACTGTGATGAGGTCACCCTCAGCCTTCTCTTCTCCAAGCTGAACAAACCAAGTGACCTCAGCCGCTCCTTGTAAGTCTTGCCCTCAGGACTCGTCACCGTCTTGGTCACCCTCCTCTGGACACACTCTAATAGTTTGATGTCCTTATTCTATTGAGGCGCCCAAAACTGCACACAGTACTCGAGGGGGGGCCGCACCACTGCAGTGTAGAGCGGAACAATCACCTCCCTCGACCAGCTCGCTATTCTGTGCTTGATGCACCCCAGGACACAGTTGGCCCTCTGGGCTGCCAGGGCACACTGTTGACTCATGTTCAACTGGCCATCAACCCAAACCCCCAGAACTCTTTCCGCGGGGCTGCTCCCCAGCCTCTCCTCCCCCAGTTTGTACGTATAAGCAGGATTACCCCGTCCCAGGTGGAGACGTGTGTACTCATGTGTCGGAGTTTCCCTTTGTTCAGTGTCGACGGCGGAGCGGGAGTGCGATTCCGGAGTAATGACAGATCCCAATATGAGTATGGTCATTCTCCTTTATTCATGCATGTAACAGGGTTTATATAGTTATCTACTATAGGCACGCGCTTCATAACAACCTATGATTGGTTAACTACAGCTGTACACGCGCTCAATAATAAGCTATGATTGGGTTAAAGTTACTGTCCACGCGCTTATTGCTTCTACTCGATTGGCGGTTGGCAGCAGGACATGTGAGCCGCTTACTTCACCTCCTTCTAGGTACAGTTTCGTTACAGTTGTTTACCCAGCCCCATTGTTCTTTGTTCTGTCCGGGGAAGTCCCAGCGGTCAGCCTGCTGTGTCAGCATGTCTTAGTTACTTTTGATACATGGGTTGCTCAGCGATACCAGATCGTGGCCTTGCTGAATCAGCCATTCCTCCACAATTCCCCCTTCTTGTTTTTGAGCAACCCATATCGTAGAAATAGACTTGTTAATCATTCTTTGCATACATTGTAGTAAACAGGGAACACACAGTAATATGCATAAAAATATAATCAGACACAGTCCCACAATCTTTATTAAGCTAACTAGCCAGCCACTAAAACCTAACTTGCCAAACATTTTGGTTAACCAATCCCATGGATCCTCTATTCTTAATTTCTGGACCCCTTCTTTTAACATTTGAATACTACGGTGAATTGACTCGGAGTGATCCGATAAGTTCATACAACACATACCTTTTATCTCTTCACACCCATGACCCTGTGCCAAGAGTAAAAAATCTATGGCTGCTCTATTTTGGAGGGTAGCATGCTGTATTGAATCTACATCCATTAGTAGCCCTGTAAGGGCCTCAGAGGTTGTGTTTGATTGCTTTGCCAGCCAACACCCTAATTTGTTTAGAGTGACCAAACTTTTTGCTGCGGCTACACCTGGGGCCAAGATTGAGGCTGCAGCTATCGCACTTGGATTCCACAAATCCACCTTATCATCACATTGCGAATCATAGGCGTGCTCCCTTCGCCTGGTGCGCGTCTTGTGGGGGGCCCTCCTATGATCTAAAATAGAGGATATATTCGGCGTGAATAAAGTTAGTCTCCCCAACGAGCATGGCCCTCCGGTAATGTGCGATGGAATGCCAGACCAGGTCCGATCTCCACATATTAAGAAAACCCCTCTGGGTAGCCTGATAGGCGCATTGGACGACTTAAATATATTGTTGCTTGTCTGGTTACACCATAGTGATTCATTTTTATAGATTTCCAGGGTAGTGTTAACTGACCAGGCCCGGGAAACATTGGCCCCTGAATAATTGAAATACAAACACCAATCCATTTTTATAGACCGTAATAGCTCGAGTTCCTGAGGTTCTATTGGCAAGTGATTAAGATGTGGCAGGCATCCATCCCAATTGTCAGTGGCGTGTCGTCCCCCCCCGCAGGCCTCCTTGAAAGGACTAGTCAGGCCCAAGTCCCAATTATCTAAAGGAAGCCCCACTAGGCAGGTAGAAAAGGGGTTGCCGGGAGAAGATAAGGATAGACAGATGGAATCTTGTCGTTTGATTGGCCACGGTTACCCATACATTCTCTTTTGGTTGTGGAGGCATCCAAATGCCTTCCACGGGGCTCCAGACTTGCAAAATCAGTCCGACACAGATTATTCCTATTCCAGTTACCTCTTTTGTTTCCAGGCAAAGCGCCTTCGAGACTGTTCCTTTACAAAATCCCATTGCCCTTCAGGGACGTCCCACAATTCAGGCACTAGGCTTTTCTTCTTATACTCAATGTTACTTACAATAATTAGTTTAGCATTTTCATTAACTAGGCCAATCCATGCATATTTACTTTCAGCAAAAGCAAGCGTATTAACTATTTCATGTCCAGTGGTTATTAGTATTCTATACAACGCTATTTCTTTTAGATAGCAGGTTTCACACCACTTCTGTGTGCGCGTGCACTGGGCCCACCACTTCTTATCACAATGGTAACACTGACACAATACCCACGGCACACACCATAAGCACTTTAAGCAATTTATCTCATCCTTCACCACCGTCTTTGGAAACACAGTGGTAAAAGATAAGATAAACCGCTCAGAGTTAAGTTTTGCAGTTACGGGTCCTCTGATTCCTGTTGTCCTGATGATAATGCAGGCTTCACAGATCTGCTGGGCACCCAGACCGGTCCATTACCTGTGGAAACACACATATATCCTCTTCCACTAAAGATTACAGGTACAGGGCCCAGCCATTGGCCTGTGGCAGGATCCCGGTAGATCACTTTTAAGTTCGGAATTACAGTCTGCTGATTAAATTTAAGATTTTGATGGTGAATAGTAATTGGTGGCTCCTCTCTGTCACCCATCAAACAGAGATAATTTAAAGTAAAAAGAACCTTATTAAGCCTCATCTGGGGGTCCTGTTCATCCCCCTTCTGTTTTTGCCAATTGTTGTTTCTGTTTACTTCGTTTGCTAATCTGGTCACTTGTAGTCGTATCTATTGTGGTCGTGTCAATGGCATCCATATCTGTGAGCAACTCCCTTGCTGCCCTGTCTTTGTTGTGCCATTGACAAACGACCGCAAACGGTGACTCGGCCAGGTTGCAAACCAGAAATGAAATTTGAAGGTTGAGGATCCGTCGGGTTGTCCAAGCTACAGAAAGTTTATCCACTATGCTTTGCAACACGGCATAATGTTTAGGCATTAGCAAAATCTTTTCTGCAGGGTGTGACCCTCGGAGCAGTTCAGTTAGTGGTCTGATATCTTCATTAGTAATTCCAGCACAGTTACGGACCCATTGAATATCTCCCAAAAGGGTTTGTATGTCTGTTAATGTTTCTAACGGGGTTTTTAACGTAAGTTTTTGAGGCCGGATTTTTGATGTTTCTATGGTCCAGCCTAAATATTTCCACGGCGCAGACTGTTGAACTTTTTCTGGTGCCACTACGAGCCCCTTGTCTGCTAACAGTATAGTCAGCCGTTGGATATCTTTCGCTGCAAAAGGCTGTTGTTGACAACATAGAATATCATCCATATAATGATAAATAATGGTATTAGCCCACTCCTGTCTCACTGGCTGTAGCGCTTTGGCTACATAAAGTTGGCATAACGTAGGCGAATTTTTCATTCCCTGCGGCAAAACTACCCACTCATATCGATCAGCTGGGTTCGCCTTGTTTATGGACGGAACTGAAAAGGCAAAGCACTGAGTGTCCTGAGAATGTAAAGGGATAGTAAAAAAGCAATCTTTAAGATCAATTATCAATATGTGCCAGCCTGCTGGCAACATGGTTGGCGATGGCATTCCAGGTTGTAATGCTCCCATAGGTAACATTTGAGCATTGATCTTTCGAAGATCATGTAACAACCTCCACTTGCCCAATTTTTTGGGAATTACAAAAATGGGGATATTCCACGGGCTAACAGAAGGCTTAATATGCCCTTGGGCTAGTTGTTCGGCAACCAATTGTTTGGTAATTTGCAATCGCTCTTTAGTCATGGGCCACTGGTCAACCCAGATAGGATCATCAGAGATCCATGTCAGTGGGGGGTTGTGCGATTGCTCCCCAGTGCCCATAACTAAAAAGGTTTAGTTGTCAGGACGGCCCCTATCTGGCTTAATACGTCTCGCCCAATTAAGGCTTCAAGACCGTTGGGGAGGGACAAAACGTGTACCCGATTATTTACGCGCTGTCCCTCTGGGAAGGTTATTTGTATTGGCTCACGGCTAACGTAGGTAGCTGATTGACCCCCTACCCCAGCAACAGCAGTTCCTGCTGGTTCTAGTCTCCATTGCGGGGGCCAAAGTGAATAGCTTATGATGGTCATATCTGCCCCCGTATCCATCATCGCGTTTAACCATACAGTGAGGCCCTGTAGGCCCGGTTGCTGGAGGCTGACTTTTATCATTGGCCTGTGGTTTAATTTTGCCGAGAAACACACTGCTGTTCCAGTGGAGCCAAAGCTTCCACTGCCCCGCTTCCTCTCACTTGGCAGGGAATAGGTCACTGGGCTCTTAAAAGCAAGAATCTGAGCAATCCGACTTCCCTTGGGCACAAAAAGCGGTGGGCTCAAAGTGTAAGCCATTATATAGATTGTCCCTTCATAGTCAGCATCAATAACTCTGGAATAATGATTAGTCCCTTTACTCCAGCAGAGGAGCGTCCCAATAAAAGCCCCCCTATCTTTTGGTCCCCAGACATCAATGGTCCACTAGCATTGCTGGGGACCTTGCAAAGTTCAGAGTTAGTTAGCGTGACCTCTACTGCTGTTTCCAGGTCAACCCCCAGGCTCCCTGCGGTTGCTGGGATGTGGTTGTCGAGAAACCCCCCTGGTTCATGCTTGGAGAGTGCATTTGTTTCCGCACGTGCCCTCTCTCCGCGCTCCCCTTCGGGTTTCCCGAACAAGCCTTTTGGGTGTGAGTATCCTTTTGACATCTGTCACACCAAACTGTCGCTCTACAGTTCCGACGGCTATGCCCTTTCTCCCCACAGCGATAACAGTTCCCTTTAAAAATCTGGGGGGTCCCAGACGATCGCTGCACAGCGGCCGCCAACGGTTGCACCACTTCCCTAATGGCAGTCTGCAGTGTAACAGCCATTACTTCATTTTGTTTTCGAATCTGAGCACGCTCCATTCGCATGAGCATGTCCTCTACTCCTGCACCTTTTGGCAGGGTGGCTAATATATTTTTTGTGGCATTGTTAGCGTTATCGAAAGCTAAAATTCGAAACATTTGCTGTTTGTTATCCTCCCCCAAATCTGGATGATCCCTTACCGCCCCCCACAAGCGATCGACAAAATGACTATACGCTTCAGTGGCACCTTGCTGTACAGAACTAAAGGATGGAGCGGACGAACCGGGCAAGGCTAAAAAGGCGTCTAGCGCCAGTTTGGCAGACAACTGCAACAAAACAGGAGGAAAAGTCAACTGAGCATTAATATCATTAAACCTTCCCGTCCCCGTTATCATTTCCGCGGTAATCCCATAGAGGGGATCCCCCTGCGTTTGATGCTGTGCCGCAGCACTTGCCGCCCGCCGTGACCATTCCGACCCCCATAACAAATACTGTGTAGGTGACAATAAAAGCCGCATAAGGTTTTGGCAGTCAGCAGGGCACATCAGGTCAGCCAAAAAGATCCAAATTACAATCTGACGCGTAGCTTCTGATTTTATCCCATACTGGGACACAGTGTTTTTTGCTTGCTGTAGGATTTTCCAACCATGAGACGCCCACTTATTGCCGTTATTCTCTTGCAGCACAGGAAAAGCACTCGCCCCCAAGCTGGATGCCGCTTGCCACTGCCCGTCCAGCATAGCGTCTCTAGCCACTTCGCTCCAGCGTCTGGGCTGAATCGTCGCTGGTGGCCCAGGGAGGCAAGGGGGTCGGGAACCCCCAGATGCTCCGGACAGGTGCTCCATTCCTCCCCTCTGGGCTGTAATTGCTAAGTCCTGCAACTGTTGCACCACTTTCTTCAGGAGCTCACACTCGTTGTCCGCGGGCTCACCTTGCGGTGGAGCAGTTGGCGTGGGGGGTGTTGCCGGTTCGGGCCATCCCTCTCCTGTTGCCTGTCGCTCTTCCCCCACGGTCGCCTCAGGTGAAAGAGGGGCCCCTTTACCGCTAGTTTCTGCATCTGTGCAGTCCGTAAGCGGAGGGTAGGTCTCACGCGGTTCAGAAGCGCCGACGCCCCCTAGAACGCTATACTTGACTTCCAAGGCAGTTCGTTTGGGGGTGCCCGACATACCTCGGACCGCAGACAGCCCAAAGAACCGAGACAGTCCAGATTCTGTATTCTGTGGTTTACCAGGCAAGGGTTCTGGGGCTAGCATTTGAGCAGCTGCACAAGCCACCTCTCTTTCAGCTTTCATAGCCTTTAAAGTCTCTAACACAGACCTCCACAGTTCCCGCACTGTTTTAATTTCTTTTTCCGTTTTTTCGTCCCCCTCAATAGTCTGTTCCCACATAGTATTTCCGAATTCTCGCCATTCGAGCACAGAAAAGATCGTATGGCTGTCCTTAAAATGTCCCCAACGTTGTCCTAATTTAATCAACTTATATAGTTGCTTTACCGTTGTCTCAAACCCTCTCTTTGAAAGGATACTTGCGAGCAACGTCGCTGCCGCCTCTATTTCCATGGCAGCGGTGGCTTCCCTGGGAGGCAGTTGGCCAGACTACTCTGTTATCTATCCCCTCCGATCATCGGGATAGTACAACTCCCAGCTGCTAGTTTCCCGCTCCCCTTCTCTCGCTGCTCTTACTGCAGTCTTGAAGAGGCGCGCCGAACCATCCTCTGCTACCAGATGTCGGAGTTTCCCTTTATTCAGTGTCGACGGCGGAGCGGGAGTGCAATTGGGGAGTAATGACAGATCCCAATATGAGTATGGTCATTATCCTTTATTCATGCATATAACAGGGTTTATATACATATCTACTATAGGCAGGCGCTTCATAACAACCTATGATTGGTTAACTACAGCTGTACACGCGCTCAATAATAAGCTATGAATGGGTTAAAGTTACTGTCCACGCGCTTATTGCTTCTACTCGATTGGCGGTTGGCAGCAGGACATGTTAGCCGCTTACTTCACCTCCTTCTAGATACAGTTTCGTTACACTTGTTTACCCGGCCCCATTGTTCTCTGTTCTATCCGGGGAAGTCCCGCAGTCAGCCTGCTGTGTCAGCATGTATTAGTTACTTTTGATACATGGGTTGATCAGCAATACCAGATCATGGCCTTGCTGAATCAGCCATTCTTCCACAGCTCTTGCTGGCGCTCACCATCCCTAGGCAGCCCTTCCACAGCCCCACAAGCACTGGCGCTCTGAGCTTCCTAGCCACAGCACAGTGGGGACGTTCCTTCTCAGCACAGCCAGAAACCAGCTCCCAAATCGGAAACGTCCAGCCACTGCTCCCACACCAAAGGGCTAGCACTGAAAGCTCTTGCTGGCCCTCACCTACCCTAGGCAGCCCTTCCACAGCCCCACAAGCACTGGTGCTCTGAGCTTCCTAGCCACAGCACAGTGGGGACGTTCCATCCCGGCACAGCCAGAGCCCAGCTCCCAAATCGGAAACGTCCAGCCACTGCTCCCACACCAAAGGAGCTAGCACTGAAAGCTCTTGCTGGCCATCACCTTCCCTGGGCAGCCCTTCCACAGCCCCACAAGCACTGGTGCTCTGAGATTCCTAGCCACATCACTCTGCGGACGTTCCTTCTCAGCACAGCCAGAGCCCAGCTCCCAAATCGGAAACGTCCAGCCACTGCTCCCACACCAAAGGGGCTAGCACTGAAAGCTCTTGCTGGCCATCACCTTCCCTAGGCAGCCCTTCCACAGCCCCACAAGCACTGGCGCTCTGAGCTTCCTAGCCACAGCACAGTGGGGACGTTCCTTCTCGCACAGCCACAGCCCAGCTCCGAAATTCGAAACGTCCAGCCACTGCTCCCACACCAAAGGGGCTAGCACTGAAAGCTCTTGCTGGCCATCACCTGCCCTAGGCAGCCCTTCCACAGCCCCACAAGCACTGGCGCTCTGAGCTTCCTAGCCACAGCACAGTGGGGACGTTCCTTCTCAGCACAGCCACAGCCCAGCTCCCAAGTCGGAAACGTCCAGCCACTGCTCCCACACCAAAGGGGCTAGCACTGAAAGCTCTTGCTGGCCATCACCTTCCCTAGGCAGCCCTTCCACAGCCCCACAAGCACTGGCGCTCTGAGCTTACTAGCCACAGCACAGTGGGGACGTTCCTTCTCGCACAGCCACAGCCCAGCTCCGAAATTCAAAACGTCCAGCCACTGCTCCCACACCAAAGGGGCTAGCACTGAAAGCTCTTGCTGGCCATCACCTTCCCTAGGCAGCCCTTCCACAGCCCCACAAGCACAGGCGCTCTGAGCTTCCTAGCCACAGCACAGTGGGGACGTTCCTTCTCAGCACAGCGGGGACGTTCCTTCTCAGCACAGCCACAGTCCAGCTCCCAAATTCAAAACGTCCAGCCACTGCTCCCACACCAAAGGGGCTAGCACTGAAAGCTCTTGCTGGCCATCACCTTCCCTAGGCAGCCCTTCCACAGCCCCACAAGCACTGGCGCTCTGAGCTTCCTAGCCACAGCACAGTGGGGACGTTCCTTCTCGGCACAGCCACAGCCCAGCTCCCAAGTCGGAAACGTCCAGCCACTGCTCCCACACCAAAGGGGCTAGCACTGAAAGCTCTTGCTGACCATCACCTTCCCTAGGCAGCCCTTCCACAGCCCCACAAGCACTGGTGCTCTGAGCTTCCTAGCCACACCACAGTGGGGACGTTCCTTCTCGGCACAGCCAGAGCCCAGCTCCGAAATTCGAAACGTCCAGCCACTGCTCCCACACCAAAGGGGCTAGCACTGAAAGCTCTTGCTGGCCATCACCTTCCCTAGGCAGCCCTTCCACAGCCCCACAAGCACTGGCGCTCTGAGCTTCCTAGCCACACCACAGTGGGGACGTTCCTTCTCAGCACAGCCACAGCCCAGCTCCGAAATTCAAAACGTCCAGCCACTGCTCCCACACCAAAGGGGCTAGCACTGAAAGCTCTTGCTGGCCATCACCTGCCCTAGGCAGCCCTTCCACAGCCCCACAAGCACTGGCGCTCTGAGCTTCCTAGCCACAGCACAGTGGGGACGTTCCTTCTCAGCACAGCCACAGCCCAGCTCCGAAATTCAAAACGTCCAGCCACTGCTCCCACACCAAAGGGGCTAGCACTGAAAGCTCTTGCTGGCCATCACCTGCCCTAGGCAGCCCTTCCACAGCCCCACAAGCACTGGCGCTCTGAGCTTCCTAGCCACAGCACAGTGGGGACGTTTCCACTCAGCACAGCCAGAGCCCAGCTCCGAAATTGGAAACGTCCAGCCACTGCTCCCACACCAAAGGGGCTAGCACTGAAAGCTCTTGCTGGCCAGCACCTTCCCTAGGCAGCCCTTCCACAGCCCCACAAGCACTGGCGCTCTGAGCTTCCTAGCCACAGCACAGTGGGGACGTTCCTTCTCGCACAGCCACAGCCCAGATCCGAAATTCGAAACGTCCAGCCACTGCTCCCACACCAAAGGGGCTAGCACTGAAAGATCTTGCTGGCCATCACCTTCCCTAGGCAGCCCTTCCACAGCCCCACAAGCACTGGCGCTGTGACCTTCCTAGCCACAGCACAGTGGGGACGTTCCTTCTCAGCACAGCCACAGCCCAGCTCCGAAATTCGAAACGTCCAGCCACTGCTCCCACACCAAAGGGGCTAGCACTGAAAGCTCTTGCTGGCCATCACCTGCCCTAGGCAGCCCTTCCACAGCCCCACAAGCACTGGCGCTCTGAGCTTCCTAGCCACACCACAGTGGGGACGTTCCTTCTCAGCACAGCCACAGCCCAGCTCCGAAATTCAAAACGTCCAGCCACTGCTCCCACACCAAAGGGGCTAGCACTGAAAGGTCTTGCTGGCCATCACCTGCCCTAGGCAGCCCTTCCACAGCCCCACAAGCACTGGCGCTCTGAGCTTCCTAGCCACAGCACAGTGGGGACGTTCCTTCTCGGCACAGCCACAGCCCAGCTCCGAAATTCGAAACGTGCACCCACTGCTCCCACACCAAAGGGGCTGGCACTGAAAGCTCTTGCTGGCCATCACCTGCCCTAGGCAGCCCTTCCACAGCCCCACAAGCACTGGCGCTCTGAGCTTCCTAGCCACAGCACAGTGGGGACGTTTCCACTCAGCACACCCAGAGCCCAGCTCCGAAATTGGAAACGTCCAGCCACTGCTCCCACACCAAAGGGGCTAGCACTGAAAGCTCTTGCTGGCCATCACCTGCCCTAGGCAGCCCTTCCACAGCCCCACAAGCACTGGCGCTCTGAGCTTCCTAGCCACAGCACAGTGGGGACGTTCCTTCTCGGCACAGCCAGAGCCCAGCTCCGAAATTCAAAACGTCCAGCCACTGCTCCCACACCAAAGGGGCTAGCACTGAAAGCTCTTGCTGGCCATCACCTTCCCTAGGCAGCCCTTCCACAGCCCCACAAGCACTGGCGCTCTGAGCTTCCTAGCCACAGCACAGTGGGGACGTTTCCACTCAGCACACCCAGAGCCCAGCTCCGAAATTCAAAACGTCCAGCCACTGCTCCCACACCAAAGGGGCTAGCACTGAAAGCTCTTGCTGGCCAGCACCTGCCCTAGGCAGCCCTTCCACAGCCCCACAAGCACTGGCGCTCTGAGCTTCCTAGCCACAGCACAGTGGGGACGTTCCTTCTCGGCACAGCCAGAGCCCAGCTCCGAAATTCAAAACGTCCAGCCACTGCTCCCACACCAAAGGGGCTAGCACTGAAAGCTCTTGCTGGCCATCACCTTCCCTAGGCAGCCCTTCCACAGCCCCACAAGCACTGGCGCTCTGAGCTTCCTAGCCACAGCACAGTGGGGACGTTCCTTCTCAGCACAGCCACAGCCCAGCTCCGAAATTCAAAACGTCCAGCCACTGCTCCCACACCAAAGGGGCTAGCACTGAAAGCTCTTGCTGGCCATCACCTTCCCTAGGCAGCCCTTCCACAGCCCCACAAGCACTGGCGCTCTGAGCTTCCTAGCCACAGCACAGTGGGGACGTTCCTTCTCGGCACAGCCACAGCCCAGCTCCCAAGTCGGAAACGTCCAGCCACTGCTCCCACACCAAAGGGGCTAGCACTGAAAGCTCTTGCTGACCATCACCTTCCCTAGGCAGCCCTTCCACAGCCCCACAAGCACTGGTGCTCTGAGCTTCCTAGCCACAGCACAGTGGGGACGTTCCTTCTCGGCACAGCCAGAGCCCAGCTCCGAAATTCAAAACGTCCAGCCACTGCTCCCACACCAAAGGGGCTAGCACTGAAAGCTCTTGCTGGCCATCACCTTCCCTAGGCAGCCCTTCCACAGCCCCACAAGCACTGGCGCTCTGAGCTTCCTAGCCACACCACAGTGGGGACGTTCCTTCTCAGCACAGCCACAGCCCAGCTCCGAAATTCAAAACGTCCAGCCACTGCTCCCACACCAAAGGGGCTAGCACTGAAAGCGCTTGCTGGCCATCACCTTCCCTAGGCAGCCCTTCCACAGCCCCACAAGCACTGGCGCTCTGAGCTTCCTAGCCACAGCACAGTGGGGACGTTCCTTCTCGGCACAGCCAGAGCCCAGCTCCGAAATTCGAAACGTCCAGCCACTGCTCCCACACCAAAGGGGCTAGCACTGAAAGCTCTTGCTGGCCATCACCTGCCCTAGGCAGCCCTTCCACAGCCCCACAAGCACTGGCGCTCTGAGCTTCCTAGCCACAGCACAGTGGGGACGTTCCTTCTCAGCACAGCCACAGCCCAGCTCCGAAATTCAAAACGTCCAGCCACTGCTCCCACACCAAAGGGGCTAGCACTGAAAGCTCTTGCTGGCCAGCACCTGCCCTAGGCAGCCCTTCCACAGCCCCACAAGCACTGGCGCTCTGAGCTTCCTAGCCACAGCACAGTGGGGACGTTCCTTCTCGGCACAGCCACAGCCCAGCTCCAAAATTCAAAACGTCCAGCCACTGCTCCCACACCAAAGGGGCTAGCACTGAAAGCTCTTGCTGGCCATCACCTTCCCTAGGCAGCCCTTCCACAGCCCCACAAGCACTGGCGCTCTGAGCTTCCTAGCCACAGCACAGTGGGGACGTTCCTTCTCGCACAGCCACAGCCCAGCTCCGAAATTCAAAACGTCCAGCCACTGCTCCCACACCAAAGGGGCTAGCACTGAAAGCTCTTGCTGGCCATCACCTTCCCTAGGCAGCCCTTCCACAGCCCCACAAGCACAGGCGCTCTGAGCTTCCTAGCCACAGCACAGTGGGGACGTTCCTTCTCAGCACAGCGGGGACGTTCCTTCTCAGCACAGCCACAGTCCAGCTCCCAAATTCAAAACGTCCAGCCACTGCTCCCACACCAAAGGGGCTAGCACTGAAAGCTCTTGCTGGCCATCACCTTCCCTAGGCAGCCCTTCCACAGCCCCACAAGCACTGGCGCTCTGAGCTTCCTAGCCACAGCACAGTGGGGACGTTCCTTCTCGGCACAGCCACAGCCCAGCTCCCAAGTCGGAAACGTCCAGCCACTGCTCCCACACCAAAGGGGCTAGCACTGAAAGCTCTTGCTGACCATCACCTTCCCTAGGCAGCCCTTCCACAGCCCCACAAGCACTGGTGCTCTGAGCTTCCTAGCCACACCACAGTGGGGACGTTCCTTCTCGGCACAGCCAGAGCCCAGCTCCGAAATTCGAAACGTCCAGCCACTGCTCCCACACCAAAGGGGCTAGCACTGAAAGCTCTTGCTGGCCATCACCTTCCCTAGGCAGCCCTTCCACAGCCCCACAAGCACTGGCGCTCTGAGCTTCCTAGCCACACCACAGTGGGGACGTTCCTTCTCAGCACAGCCACAGCCCAGCTCCGAAATTCAAAACGTCCAGCCACTGCTCCCACACCAAAGGGGCTAGCACTGAAAGCTCTTGCTGGCCATCACCTGCCCTAGGCAGCCCTTCCACAGCCCCACAAGCACTGGCGCTCTGAGCTTCCTAGCCACAGCACAGTGGGGACGTTCCTTCTCAGCACAGCCACAGCCCAGCTCCGAAATTCAAAACGTCCAGCCACTGCTCCCACACCAAAGGGGCTAGCACTGAAAGCTCTTGCTGGCCATCACCTGCCCTAGGCAGCCCTTCCACAGCCCCACAAGCACTGGCGCTCTGAGCTTCCTAGCCACAGCACAGTGGGGACGTTTCCACTCAGCACAGCCAGAGCCCAGCTCCGAAATTGGAAACGTCCAGCCACTGCTCCCACACCAAAGGGGCTAGCACTGAAAGCTCTTGCTGGCCAGCACCTTCCCTAGGCAGCCCTTCCACAGCCCCACAAGCACTGGCGCTCTGAGCTTCCTAGCCACAGCACAGTGGGGACGTTCCTTCTCGCACAGCCACAGCCCAGATCCGAAATTCGAAACGTCCAGCCACTGCTCCCACACCAAAGGGGCTAGCACTGAAAGCTCTTGCTGGCCATCACCTTCCCTAGGCAGCCCTTCCACAGCCCCACAAGCACTGGCGCTGTGACCTTCCTAGCCACAGCACAGTGGGGACGTTCCTTCTCAGCACAGCCACAGCCCAGCTCCGAAATTCGAAACGTCCAGCCACTGCTCCCACACCAAAGGGGCTAGCACTGAAAGCTCTTGCTGGCCATCACCTGCCCTAGGCAGCCCTTCCACAGCCCCACAAGCACTGGCGCTCTGAGCTTCCTAGCCACAGCACAGTGGGGACGTTCCTTCTCGGCACAGCCACAGCCCAGCTCCGAAATTCGAAACGTCCAGCCACTGCTCCCACACCAAAGGGGCTAGCACTGTAAGCTCTTGCTGGCCATCACCTTCCCTAGGCAGCCCTTCCACAGCCCCACAAGCACTGGCGCTCTGAGCTTCCTAGCCACAGCACAGTGGGGACGTTCCTTCTCGGCACAGCCACAGCCCAGCTCCGAAATTCGAAACGTGCACCCACTGCTCCCACACCAAAGGGGCTGGCACTGAAAGCTCTTGCTGGCCATCACCTGCCCTAGGCAGCCCTTCCACAGCCCCACAAGCACTGGCGCTCTGAGCTTCCTAGCCACAGCACAGTGGGGACGTTTCCACTCAGCACACCCAGAGCCCAGCTCCGAAATTCAAAACGTCCAGCCACTGCTCCCACACCAAAGGGGCTAGCACTGAAAGCTCTTGCTGGCCATCACCTGCCCTAGGCAGCCCTTCCACAGCCCCACAAGCACTGGCGCTCTGAGCTTCCTAGCCACAGCACAGTGGGGACGTTCCTTCTCGGCACAGCCAGAGCCCAGCTCCGAAATTCAAAACGTCCAGCCACTGCTCCCACACCAAAGGGGCTAGCACTGAAAGCTCTTGCTGGCCATCACCTTCCCTAGGCAGCCCTTCCACAGCCCCACAAGCACTGGCGCTCTGAGCTTCCTAGCCACACCACAGTGGGGACGTTCCTTCTCAGCACAGCCACAGCCCAGCTCCGAAATTCAAAACGTCCAGCCACTGCTCCCACACCAAAGGGGCTAGCACTGAAAGCTCTTGCTGGCCATCACCTTCCCTAGGCAGCCCTTCCACAGCCCCACAAGCACTGGCGCTCTGAGCTTCCTAGCCACAGCACAGTGGGGACGTTCCTTCTCGGCACAGCCACAGCCCAGCTCCCAAGTCGGAAACGTCCAGCCACTGCTCCCACACCAAAGGGGCTAGCACTGAAAGCTCTTGCTGACCATCACCTTCCCTAGGCAGCCCTTCCACAGCCCCACAAGCACTGGTGCTCTGAGCTTCCTAGCCACACCACAGTGGGGACGTTCCTTCTCGGCACAGCCAGAGCCCAGCTCCGAAATTCAAAACGTCCAGCCACTGCTCCCACACCAAAGGGGCTAGCACTGAAAGCTCTTGCTGGCCATCACCTTCCCTAGGCAGCCCTTCCACAGCCCCACAAGCACTGGCGCTCTGAGCTTCCTAGCCACACCACAGTGGGGACGTTCCTTCTCAGCACAGCCACAGCCCAGCTCCGAAATTCAAAACGTCCAGCCACTGCTCCCACACCAAAGGGGCTAGCACTGAAAGCGCTTGCTGGCCATCACCTTCCCTAGGCAGCCCTTCCACAGCCCCACAAGCACTGGCGCTCTGAGCTTCCTAGCCACAGCACAGTGGGGACGTTCCTTCTCGGCACAGCCAGAGCCCAGCTCCGAAATTCGAAACGTCCAGCCACTGCTCCCACACCAAAGGGGCTAGCACTGAAAGCTCTTGCTGGCCATCACCTGCCCTAGGCAGCCCTTCCACAGCCCCACAAGCACTGGCGCTCTGAGCTTCCTAGCCACAGCACAGTGGGGACGTTCCTTCTCAGCACAGCCACAGCCCAGCTCCGAAATTCAAAACGTCCAGCCACTGCTCCCACACCAAAGGGGCTAGCACTGAAAGCTCTTGCTGGCCAGCACCTGCCCTAGGCAGCCCTTCCACAGCCCCACAAGCACTGGCGCTCTGAGCTTCCTAGCCACAGCACAGTGGGGACGTTCCTTCTCGGCACAGCCACAGCCCAGCTCCAAAATTCAAAACGTCCAGCCACTGCTCCCACACCAAAGGGGCTAGCACTGAAAGCTCTTGCTGGCCATCACCTTCCCTAGGCAGCCCTTCCACAGCCCCACAAGCACTGGCGCTCTGAGCTTCCTAGCCACAGCACAGTGGGGACGTTCCTTCTCGGCACAGCCACAGCCCAGCTCCGAAATTCAAAACGTCCAGCCACTGCTCCCACACCAAAGGGGCTAGCACTGAAAGCTCTTGCTGGCCATCACCTGCCCTAGGCAGCCCTTCCACAGCCCCACAAGCACTGGCGCTCTGAGCTTCCTAGCCACAGCACAGTGGGGACGTTTCCACTCAGCACAGCCAGAGCCCAGCTCCGAAATTGGAAACGTCCAGCCACTGCTCCCACACCAAAGGGGCTAGCACTGAAAGCTCTTGCTGGCCATCACCTGCCCTAGGCAGCCCTTCCACAGCCCCACAAGCACTGGCGCTCTGAGCTTCCTAGCCACAGCACAGTGGGGACGTTTCCACTCAGCACAGCCAGAGCCCAGCTCCGAAATTGGAAACGTCCAGCCACTGCTCCCACACCAAAGGGGCTAGCACTGAAAGCTCTTGCTGGCCATCACCTTCCCTAGGCAGCCCTTCCACAGCCCCACAAGCACTGGCGCTCTGAGCTTCCTAGCCACAGCACAGTGGGGACGTTCCTTCTCAGCACAGCCACAGCCCAGCTCCCAAGTCGGAAACGTCCAGCCACTGCTCCCACACCAAAGGGGCTAGCACTGAAAGCTCTTGCTGGCCATCACCTGCCCTAGGCAGCCCTTCCACAGCCCCACAAGCACTGGCGCTCTGAGCTTCCTAGCCACAGCACAGTGGGGACGTTCCTTCTCAGCACAGCCACAGCCCAGCTCCGAAATTCAAAACGTCCAGCCACTGCTCCCACACCAAAGGGGCTAGCACTGAAAGCTCTTGCTGGCCAGCACCTGCCCTAGGCAGCCCTTCCACAGCCCCACAAGCACTGGCGCTCTGAGCTTCCTAGCCACAGCACAGTGGGGACGTTCCTTCTCGGCACAGCCACAGCCCAGCTCCAAAATTCAAAACGTCCAGCCACTGCTCCCACACCAAAGGGGCTAGCACTGAAAGCTCTTGCTGGCCATCACCTGCCCTAGGCAGCCCTTCCACAGCCCCACAAGCACTGGCGCTCTGAGCTTCCTAGCCACAGCACAGTGGGGACGTTTCCACTCAGCACAGCCAGAGCCCAGCTCCGAAATTGGAAACGTCCAGCCACTGCTCCCACACCAAAGGGGCTAGCACTGAAAGCTCTTGCTGGCCAGCACCTTCCCTAGGCAGCCCTTCCACAGCCCCACAAGCACTGGCGCTCTGAGCTTCCTAGCCACAGCACAGTGGGGACGTTCCTTCTCGCACAGCCACAGCCCAGCTCCGAAATTCGAAACGTCCAGCCACTGCTCCCACACCAAAGGGGCTAGCACTGAAAGATCTTGCTGGCCATCACCTTCCCTAGGCAGCCCTTCCACAGCCCCACAAGCACTGGCGCTGTGACCTTCCTAGCCACAGCACAGTGGGGACGTTCCTTCTCAGCACAGCCAGAGCCCAGCTCCGAAATTCGAAACGTCCAGCCACTGCTCCCACACCAAAGGGGCTAGCACTGAAAGCTCTTGCTGGCCATCACCTGCCCTAGGCAGCCCTTCCACAGCCCCACAAGCACTGGCGCTCTGAGCTTCCTAGCCACAGCACAGTGGGGACGTTCCTTCTCGGCACAGCCAGAGCCCAGCTCCGAAATTCGAAACGTCCAGCCACTGCTCCCACACCAAAGGGGCTAGCACTGTAAGCTCTTGCTGGCCATCACCTTCCCTAGGCAGCCCTTCCACAGCCCCACAAGCACTGGCGCTCTGAGCTTCCTAGCCACACCACAGTGGGGACGTTCCTTCTCAGCACAGCCACAGCCCAGCTCCGAAATTCAAAACGTCCAGCCACTGCTCCCACACCAAAGGGGCTAGCACTGAAAGCTCTTGCTGGCCATCACCTGCCCTAGGCAGCCCTTCCACAGCCCCACAAGCACTGGCGCTCTGAGCTTCCTAGCCACAGCACAGTGGGGACGTTCCTTCTCAGCACAGCCACAGCCCAGCTCCGAAATTCAAAACGTCCAGCCACTGCTCCCACACCAAAGGGGCTAGCACTGAAAGCTCTTGCTGGCCATCACCTGCCCTAGGCAGCCCTTCCACAGCCCCACAAGCACTGGCGCTCTGAGCTTCCTAGCCACAGCACAGTGGGGACGTTTCCACTCAGCACAGCCAGAGCCCAGCTCCGAAATTGGAAACGTCCAGCCACTGCTCCCACACCAAAGGGGCTAGCACTGAAAGCTCTTGCTGGCCAGCACCTTCCCTAGGCAGCCCTTCCACAGCCCCACAAGCACTGGCGCTCTGAGCTTCCTAGCCACAGCACAGTGGGGACGTTCCTTCTCGCACAGCCACAGCCCAGATCCGAAATTCGAAACGTCCAGCCACTGCTCCCACACCAAAGGGGCTAGCACTGAAAGCTCTTGCTGGCCATCACCTTCCCTAGGCAGCCCTTCCACAGCCCCACAAGCACTGGCGCTGTGACCTTCCTAGCCACAGCACAGTGGGGACGTTCCTTCTCAGCACAGCCACAGCCCAGCTCCGAAATTCGAAACGTCCAGCCACTGCTCCCACACCAAAGGGGCTAGCACTGAAAGCTCTTGCTGGCCATCACCTGCCCTAGGCAGCCCTTCCACAGCCCCACAAGCACTGGCGCTCTGAGCTTCCTAGCCACAGCACAGTGGGGACGTTCCTTCTCGGCACAGCCACAGCCCAGCTCCGAAATTCGAAACGTCCAGCCACTGCTCCCACACCAAAGGGGCTAGCACTGTAAGCTCTTGCTGGCCATCACCTTCCCTAGGCAGCCCTTCCACAGCCCCACAAGCACTGGCGCTCTGAGCTTCCTAGCCACAGCACAGTGGGGACGTTCCTTCTCGGCACAGCCACAGCCCAGCTCCGAAATTCGAAACGTGCACCCACTGCTCCCACACCAAAGGGGCTGGCACTGAAAGCTCTTGCTGGCCATCACCTGCCCTAGGCAGCCCTTCCACAGCCCCACAAGCACTGGCGCTCTGAGCTTCCTAGCCACAGCACAGTGGGGACGTTTCCACTCAGCACACCCAGAGCCCAGCTCCGAAATTCAAAACGTCCAGCCACTGCTCCCACACCAAAGGGGCTAGCACTGAAAGCTCTTGCTGGCCATCACCTGCCCTAGGCAGCCCTTCCACAGCCCCACAAGCACTGGCGCTCTGAGCTTCCTAGCCACAGCACAGTGGGGACGTTCCTTCTCGGCACAGCCAGAGCCCAGCTCCGAAATTCAAAACGTCCAGCCACTGCTCCCACACCAAAGGGGCTAGCACTGAAAGCTCTTGCTGGCCATCACCTTCCCTAGGCAGCCCTTCCACAGCCCCACAAGCACTGGCGCTCTGAGCTTCCTAGCCACAGCACAGTGGGGACGTTCCTTCTCAGCACAGCCACAGCCCAGCTCCGAAATTCAAAACGTCCAGCCACTGCTCCCACACCAAAGGGGCTAGCACTGAAAGCTCTTGCTGGCCATCACCTTCCCTAGGCAGCCCTTCCACAGCCCCACAAGCACTGGCGCTCTGAGCTTCCTAGCCACAGCACAGTGGGGACGTTCCTTCTCGGCACAGCCACAGCCCAGCTCCGAAATTCAAAACGTCCAGCCACTGCTCCCACACCAAAGGGGCTAGCACTGAAAGCTCTTGCTGACCATCACCTTCCCTAGGCAGCCCTTCCACAGCCCCACAAGCACTGGTGCTCTGAGCTTCCTAGCCACACCACAGTGGGGACGTTCCTTCTCGGCACAGCCAGAGCCCAGCTCCGAAATTCAAAACGTCCAGCCACTGCTCCCACACCAAAGGGGCTAGCACTGAAAGCTCTTGCTGGCCATCACCTTCCCTAGGCAGCCCTTCCACAGCCCCACAAGCACTGGCGCTCTGAGCTTCCTAGCCACACCACAGTGGGGACGTTCCTTCTCAGCACAGCCACAGCCCAGCTCCGAAATTCAAAACGTCCAGCCACTGCTCCCACACCAAAGGGGCTAGCACTGAAAGCGCTTGCTGGCCATCACCTTCCCTAGGCAGCCCTTCCACAGCCCCACAAGCACTGGCGCTCTGAGCTTCCTAGCCACAGCACAGTGGGGACGTTCCTTCTCGGCACAGCCAGAGCCCAGCTCCGAAATTCGAAACGTCCAGCCACTGCTCCCACACCAAAGGGGCTAGCACTGAAAGCTCTTGCTGGCCATCACCTGCCCTAGGCAGCCCTTCCACAGCCCCACAAGCACTGGCGCTCTGAGCTTCCTAGCCACACCACAGTGGGGACGTTCCTTCTCAGCACAGCCACAGCCCAGCTCCGAAATTCAAAACGTCCAGCCACTGCTCCCACACCAAAGGGGCTAGCACTGAAAGCTCTTGCTGGCCAGCACCTGCCCTAGGCAGCCCTTCCACAGCCCCACAAGCACTGGCGCTCTGAGCTTCCTAGCCACAGCACAGTGGGGACGTTCCTTCTCGGCACAGCCACAGCCCAGCTCCAAAATTCAAAACGTCCAGCCACTGCTCCCACACCAAAGGGGCTAGCACTGAAAGCTCTTGCTGGCCATCACCTTCCCTAGGCAGCCCTTCCACAGCCCCACAAGCACTGGCGCTCTGAGCTTCCTAGCCACAGCACAGTGGGGACGTTCCTTCTCGGCACAGCCACAGCCCAGCTCCGAAATTCAAAACGTCCAGCCACTGCTCCCACACCAAAGGGGCTAGCACTGAAAGCTCTTGCTGGCCATCACCTGCCCTAGGCAGCCCTTCCACAGCCCCACAAGCACTGGCGCTCTGAGCTTCCTAGCCACAGCACAGTGGGGACGTTTCCACTCAGCACAGCCAGAGCCCAGCTCCGAAATTGGAAACGTCCAGCCACTGCTCCCACACCAAAGGCGCTAGCACTGAAAGCTCTTGCTGGCCATCACCTGCCCTAGGCAGCCCTTCCACAGCCCCACAAGCACTGGCGCTCTGAGCTTCCTAGCCACAGCACAGTGGGGACGTTTCCACTCAGCACAGCCAGAGCCCAGCTCCGAAATTGGAAACGTCCAGCCACTGCTCCCACACCAAAGGGGCTAGCACTGAAAGCTCTTGCTGGCCATCACCTTCCCTAGGCAGCCCTTCCACAGCCCCACAAGCACTGGCGCTCTGAGCTTCCTAGCCACAGCACAGTGGGGACGTTCCTTCTCAGCACAGCCACAGCCCAGCTCCCAAGTCGGAAACGTCCAGCCACTGCTCCCACACCAAAGGGGCTAGCACTGAAAGCTCTTGCTGGCCATCACCTGCCCTAGGCAGCCCTTCCACAGCCCCACAAGCACTGGCGCTCTGAGCTTCCTAGCCACAGCACAGTGGGGACGTTCCTTCTCAGCACAGCCACAGCCCAGCTCCGAAATTCAAAACGTCCAGCCACTGCTCCCACACCAAAGGGGCTAGCACTGAAAGCTCTTGCTGGCCAGCACCTGCCCTAGGCAGCCCTTCCACAGCCCCACAAGCACTGGCGCTCTGAGCTTCCTAGCCACAGCACAGTGGGGACGTTCCTTCTCGGCACAGCCACAGCCCAGCTCCAAAATTCAAAACGTCCAGCCACTGCTCCCACACCAAAGGGGCTAGCACTGAAAGCTCTTGCTGGCCATCACCTGCCCTAGGCAGCCCTTCCACAGCCCCACAAGCACTGGCGCTCTGAGCTTCCTAGCCACAGCACAGTGGGGACGTTTCCACTCAGCACAGCCAGAGCCCAGCTCCGAAATTGGAAACGTCCAGCCACTGCTCCCACACCAAAGGGGCTAGCACTGAAAGCTCTTGCTGGCCAGCACCTTCCCTAGGCAGCCCTTCCACAGCCCCACAAGCACTGGCGCTCTGAGCTTCCTAGCCACAGCACAGTGGGGACGTTCCTTCTCGCACAGCCACAGCCCAGCTCCGAAATTCGAAACGTCCAGCCACTGCTCCCACACCAAAGGGGCTAGCACTGAAAGATCTTGCTGGCCATCACCTTCCCTAGGCAGCCCTTCCACAGCCCCACAAGCACTGGCGCTGTGACCTTCCTAGCCACAGCACAGTGGGGACGTTCCTTCTCAGCACAGCCACAGCCCAGCTCCGAAATTCGAAACGTCCAGCCACTGCTCCCACACCAAAGGGGCTAGCACTGAAAGCTCTTGCTGGCCATCACCTGCCCTAGGCAGCCCTTCCACAGCCCCACAAGCACTGGCGCTCTGAGCTTCCTAGCCACAGCACAGTGGGGACGTTCCTTCTCGGCACAGCCACAGCCCAGCTCCGAGATTCGAAACGTCCAGCCACTGCTCCCACACCAAAGGGGCTAGCACTGAAAGCTCTTGCTGGCCAGCACCTTCCCTAGGCAGCCCTTCCACAGCCCCACAAGCACTGGCGCTCTGAGCTTCCTAGCCACAGCACAGTGGGGACGTTCCTTCTCGGCACAGCCACAGCCCAGCTCCCAAGTCGGAAACGTCCAGCCACTGCTCCCACACCAAAGGGGCTAGCACTGAAAGCTCTTGCTGACCATCACCTTCCCTAGGCAGCCCTTCCACAGCCCCACAAGCACTGGTGCTCTGAGCTTCCTAGCCACACCACAGTGGGGACGTTCCTTCTCGGCACAGCCACAGCCCAGCTCCGAAATTCAAAACGTCCAGCCACTGCTCCCACACCAAAGGGGCTAGCACTGAAAGCTCTTGCTGGCCATCACCTTCCCTAGGCAGCCCTTCCACAGCCCCACAAGCACTGGCGCTCTGAGCTTCCTAGCCACACCACAGTGGGGACGTTCCTTCTCAGCACAGCCACAGCCCAGCTCCGAAATTCAAAACGTCCAGCCACTGCTCCCACACCAAAGGGGCTAGCACTGAAAGCGCTTGCTGGCCATCACCTTCCCTAGGCAGCCCTTCCACAGCCCCACAAGCACTGGCGCTCTGAGCTTCCTAGCCACAGCACAGTGGGGACGTTCCTTCTCGGCACAGCCAGAGCCCAGCTCCGAAATTCGAAACGTCCAGCCACTGCTCCCACACCAAAGGGGCTAGCACTGAAAGCTCTTGCTGGCCATCACCTGCCCTAGGCAGCCCTTCCACAGCCCCACAAGCACTGGCGCTCTGAGCTTCCTAGCCACAGCACAGTGGGGACGTTCCTTCTCAGCACAGCCACAGCCCAGCTCCGAAATTCAAAACGTCCAGCCACTGCTCCCACACCAAAGGGGCTAGCACTGAAAGCTCTTGCTGGCCAGCACCTGCCCTAGGCAGCCCTTCCACAGCCCCACAAGCACTGGCGCTCTGAGCTTCCTAGCCACAGCACAGTGGGGACGTTCCTTCTCGGCACAGCCACAGCCCAGCTCCGAAATTCAAAACGTCCAGCCACTGCTCCCACACCAAAGGGGCTAGCACTGAAAGCTCTTGCTGGCCATCACCTGCCCTAGGCAGCCCTTCCACAGCCCCACAAGCACTGGCGCTCTGAGCTTCCTAGCCACAGCACAGTGGGGACGTTTCCACTCAGCACAGCCAGAGCCCAGCTCCGAAATTGGAAACGTCCAGCCACTGCTCCCACACCAAAGGGGCTAGCACTGAAAGCTCTTGCTGGCCATCACCTGCCCTAGGCAGCCCTTCCACAGCCCCACAAGCACTGGCGCTCTGAGCTTCCTAGCCACAGCACAGTGGGGACGTTTCCACTCAGCACAGCCAGAGCCCAGCTCCGAAATTGGAAACGTCCAGCCACTGCTCCCACACCAAAGGGGCTAGCACTGAAAGCTCTTGCTGGCCATCACCTTCCCTAGGCAGCCCTTCCACAGCCCCACAAGCACTGGCGCTCTGAGCTTCCTAGCCACAGCACAGTGGGGACGTTCCTTCTCAGCACAGCCAGAGCCCAGCTCCCAAGTCGGAAACGTCCAGCCACTGCTCCCACACCAAAGGGGCTAGCACTGAAAGCTCTTGCTGGCCATCACCTGTCCTAGGCAGCCCTTCCACAGCCCCACAAGCACAGGCGCTCTGAGCTTCCTAGCCACAGCACAGTGGGGACGGTCCTTCTCGCACAGCCACAGCCCAGATCCGAAATTCGAAACGTCCAGCCACTGCTCCCACACCAAAGGGGCTAGCACTGAAAGCTCTTGCTGGCCATCACCTTCCCTAGGCAGCCCTTCCACAGCCCCACAAGCACTGGCGCTGTGACCTTCCTAGCCACAGCACAGTGGGGACGTTCCTTCTCAGCACAGCCACAGCCCAGCTCCGAAATTCGAAACGTCCAGCCACTCCTCCCACACCAAAGGGGCTAGCACTGAAAGCTCTTGCTGGCCAGCACCTTCCCTAGGCAGCCCTTCCACAGCCCCACAAGCACTGGCGCTCTGAGCTTCCTAGCCACAGCACAGTGGGGACGTTCCTTCTCAGCACAGCCACAGCCCAGCTCCCAAATTCAAAACGTCCAGCCACTGCTCCCACACCAAAGGGGCTAGCACTGAAAGCTCTTGCTGGCCATCACCTGCCCTAGGCAGCCCTTCCACAGCCCCACAAGCACTGGCGCTCTGAGCTTCCTAGCCACAGCACAGTGGGGACGTTTCCACTCGGCACAGCCAGAGCCCAGCTCCGAAATTCAAAACGTCCAGCCACTGCTCCCACACCAAAGGGGCTAGCACTGAAAGCTCTTGCTGGCCATCACCTTCCCTAGGCAGCCCTTCCACAGCCCCACAAGCACTGGCGCTCTGAGCTTCCTAGCCACAGCACAGTGGGGACGTTCCTTCTCGGCACAGCCAGAGCCCAGCTCCGAAATTCAAAACGTCCAGCCACTGCTCCCACACCAAACGGGCTAGCACTGAAAGCTCTTGCTGGCCATCACCTTCCCTAGGCAGCCCTTCCACAGCCCCACAAGCACAGGCGCTCTGAGCTTCCTAGCCACAGCACAGTGGGGACGTTCCTTCTCAGCACAGCCACAGCCCAGCTCCGAAATTCAAAACGTCCAGCCACTGCTCCCACACCAAAGGGGCTAGCACTGAAAGCTCTTGCTGGCCATCACCTTCCCTAGGCAGCCCTTCCACAGCCCCACAAGCACTGGCGCTCTGAGCTTCCTAGCCACAGCACAGTGGGGACGTTCCTTCTCGGCACAGCCACAGCCCAGCTCCGAAATTGGAAACGTCCAGCCACTGCTCCCACACCAAAGGGGCTAGCACTGAAAGCTCTTGCTGGCCATCACCTTCCCTAGGCAGCCCTTCCACAGCCCCACAAGCACTGGCGCTCTGAGCTTCCTAGCCACAGCACAGTGGGGACGTTCCTTCTCGGCACAGCCACAGCCCAGCTCCGAAATTCGAAACGTGCACCCACTGCTCCCACACCAAAGGGGCTAGCACTGAAAGCTCTTCCTGGCCATCACCTTCCCTAGGCAGCCCTTCCACAGCCCCACAAGCACTGGCGCTCTGAGCTTCCTAGCCACAGCACAGTGGGGACGTTTCCACTCAGCACAGCCAGAGCCCAGCTCTGAAATTCAAAACGTCCAGCCACTGCTCCCACACCAAAGGGGCTAGCACTGAAAGCTCTTGCTGGCCATCACCTGCCCTAGGCAGCCCTTCCACAGCCCCACAAGCACTGGCGCTCTGAGCTTCCTAGCCACAGCACAGTGGGGACGTTCCTTCTCGGCACAGCCACAGCCCAGCTCCGAAATTCGAAACGTCCAGCCACGGCTCCCACACCAAAGGGGCTAGCACTGAAAGCTCTTGCTGGCCATCACCTTCCCTAGGCAGCCCTTCCACAGCCCCACAAGCACAGGCGCTCTGAGCTTCCTAGCCACAGCACAGTGGGGACGTTCCTTCTCAGCACAGCCACAGCCCAGCTCCGAAATTCGAAAAGTCCAGCCACTGCTCCCACACCAAAGGGGCTAGCACTGAAAGCTCTTGCTGGCCATCACCTTCCCTAGGCAGCCCTTCCACAGCCCCACAAGCACTGGCGCTCTGAGCTTCCTAGCCACAGCACAGTGGGGACGTTCCTTCTCAGCACAGCCAGAGCCCAGCTCCCAAATCGGAAACGTCCAGCCACTGCTCCCACACCAAAGGGGCTAGCACTGAAAGCTCTTGCTGGCCATCACCTTCCCTAGGCAGCCCTTCCACAGCCCCACAAGCACTGGCGCTCTGAGCTTCCTAGCCACAGCACAGTGGGGACGTTCCTTCTCGCACAGCCACAGCCCAGCTCCGAAATTCAAAACGTCCAGCCACTACTCCCACACCAAAGGGGCTAGCACTGAAAGCTCTTGCTGGCCATCACCTTCCCTAGGCAGCCCTTCCACAGCCCCACAAGCACTGGCGCTCTGAGCTTCCTAGCCACAGCACAGTGGGGACGTTCCTTCTCAGCACAGCCACAGCCCAGCTCCGAAATTCAAAACGTCCAGCCACTGCTCCCACACCAAAGGGGCTAGCACTGAAAGCGCTTGCTGGCCATCACCTTCCCTAGGCAGCCCTTCCACAGCCCCACAAGCACTGGCGCTCTGAGCTTCCTAGCCACAGCACAGTGGGGACGTTCCTTCTCAGCACAGCCAGAGCCCAGCTCCCAAGTCGGAAACGTCCAGCCACTGCTCCCACACCAAAGGGGCTAGCACTGAAAGCTCTTGCTGGCCATCACCTTCCCTAGGCAGCCCTTCCACAGCCCCACAAGCACTGCCGCTCTCAGCTTCCTAGCCACAGCACAGTGGGGACGTTCCTTCTCGGCACAGCCACAGCCCAGCTCCAAAATTCAAAACGTCCAGCCACTGCTCCCACACCAAAGGGGCTAGCACTGAAAGCTCTTGCTGGCCATCACCTTCCCTAGGCAGCCCTTCCACAGCCCCACAAGCACAGGCGCTCTGAGCTTCCTAGCCACAGCACAGTGGGGACGTTCCTTCTCAGCACAGCCACAGCCCAGCTCCGAAATTCGAAAAGTCCAGCCACTGCTCCCACACCAAAGGGGCTAGCACTGAAAGCTCTTGCTGGCCATCACCTTCCCTAGGCAGCCCTTCCACAGCCCCACAAGCACTGGCGCTCTGAGCTTACTAGCCACAGCACAGTGGGGACGTTCCTTCTCGGCACAGCCACAGCCCAGCTCCCAAATCGGAAACGTCCAGCCACTGCTCCCACACCAAAGGGGCTAGCACTGAAAGCTCTTGCTGGCCATCACCTTCCCTAGGCAGCCCTTCCACAGCCCCACAAGCACTGGCGCTCTGAGCTTCCTAGCCACAGCACAGTGGGGACGGTCCTTCTCGCACAGCCACAGCCCAGCTCCGAAATTCAAAACGTCCAGCCACTACTCCCACACCAAAGGGGCTAGCACTGAAAGCTCTTGCTGGCCATCACCTTCCCTAGGCAGCCCTTCCACAGCCCCACAAGCACTGGCGCTCTGAGCTTCCTAGCCACAGCACAGTGGGGACGTTCCTTCTCAGCACAGCCACAGCCCAGCTCCGAAATTCAAAACGTCCAGCCACTGCTCCCACACCAAAGGGGCTAGCACTGAAAGCTCTTGCTGGCCATCACCTTCCCTAGGCAGCCCTTCCACAGCCCCACAAGCACTGGCGCTCTGAGCTTCCTAGCCACAGCACAGTGGGGACGGTCCTTCTCGGCACAGCCACAGCCCAGCTCCGAAATTCAAAACGTCCAGCCACTGCTCCCACACCAAAGGGGCTAGCACTGAAAGCTCTTGCTGGCCATCACCTGTCCTAGGCAGCCCTTCCACAGCCCCACAAGCACTGGCGCTCTGAGCTTCCTAGCCACAGCACACTGGGGACGTTCCTTCTCGGCAGAGCCACAGCCCAGCTCCAAAATTCAAAACGTCCAGCCACTGCTCCCACACCAAAGGGGCTAGCACTGAAAGCTCTTGCTGGCCAGCACCTGCCCTAGGCAGCCCTTCCACAGCCCCACAAGCACTGGCGCTCTGAGCTTCCTAGCCACAGCACAGTGGGGACGTTCCTTCTCAGCACAGCCACAGCCCAGCTCCCAAGTCGGAAACGTCCAGCCACTGCTCCCACACCAAAGGGGCTAGCACTGAAAGCTCTTGCTGGCCATCACCTTCCCTAGGCAGCCCTTCCACAGCCCCACAAGCACTGGCGCTCTGAGCTTCCTAGCCACAGCACAGTGGGGACGTTCCTTCTCAGCACAGCCACAGCCCAGCTCCGAAATTCGAAACGTCCAGCCACTGCTCCCACACCAAAGGGGCTAGCACTGAAAGCTCTTGCTGGCCATCACCTGTCCTAGGCAGCCCTTCCACAGCCCCACAAGCACTGGCGCTCTGAGCTTCCTAGCCACAGCACAGTGGGGACGTTCCTTCTCGGCACAGCCACAGCCCAGCTCCGAAATTCGAAATGTGCACCCACTGCTCCCACACCAAAGGGGCTAGCACTGAAAGCTCTTGCTGGCCATCACCTTCCCTAGGCAGCCCTTCCACAGCCCCACAAGCACTGGCGCTCTGAGCTTCCTAGCCACAGCACAGTGGGGACGTTCCTTCTCGCACAGCCACAGCCCAGCTCCGAAATTCAAAACGTCCAGCCACTGCTCCCACACCAAAGGGGCTAGCACTGAAAGCTCTTGCTGGCCATCACCTGCCCTAGGCAGCCCTTCCACAGCCCCACAAGCACAGGCGCTCTGAGCTTCCTAGCCACACCACAGTGGGGACGTTCCTTCTCAGCACAGCGGGGACGTTCCTTCTCAGCACAGCCACAGTCCAGCTCCCAAATTCAAAACGTCCAGCCACTGCTCCCACACCAAAGGGGCTAGCACTGAAAGCTCTTGCTGGCCATCACCTTCCCTAGGCAGCCCTTCCACAGCCCCACAAGCACTGGCGCTCTGAGCTTCCTAGCCACAGCACAGTGGGGACGGTCCTTCTCGCACAGCCACAGCCCAGCTCCGAAATTCAAAACGTCCAGCCACTGCTCCCACACCAAAGGGGCTAGCACTGAAAGCGCTTGCTGGCCATCACCTTCCCTAGGCAGCCCTTCCACAGCCCCACAAGCACAGGCGCTCTGAGCTTCCTAGCCACAGCACAGTGGGGACGTTCCTTCTCAGCACAGCCACAGCCCAGCTCCCAAATTCAAAACGTCCAGCCACTGCTCCCACACCAAAGGGACTAGCACTGAAAGCTCTTGCTGGCCATCACCTGCCCTAGGCAGCCCTTCCACAGCCCCACAAGCACTGGCGCTCTGAGCTTCCTAGCCACAGCACAGTGGGGACGTTCCTTCTCAGCACAGCCACAGCCCAGCTCCCAAGTCGGAAACGTCCAGCCACTGCTCCCACACCAAAGGGGCTAGCACTGAAAGCTCTTGCTGGCCATCACCTTCCCTAGGCAGCCCTTCCACAGCCCCACAAGCACAGGCGCTCTGAGCTTCCTAGCCACACCACAGTGGGGACGTTCCTTCTCAGCACAGCCACAGTCCAGCTCCCAAATTCAAAACGTCCAGCCACTGCTCCCACACCAAAGGGGCTAGCACTGAAAGCTCTTGCTGGCCATCACCTTCCCTAGGCAGCCCTTCCACAGCCCCACAAGCACTGGCGCTCTGAGCTTCCTAGCCACAGCACAGTGGGGACGTTCCTTCTCAGCACAGCCACAGCCCAGCTCCGAAATTTGAAACGTCCAGCCACTGCTCCCACACCAAAGGGGCTAGCACTGAAAGCTCTTGCTGGCCATCACCTGCCCTAGGCAGCCCTTCCACAGCCCCACAAGCACTGGCGCTCTGAGCTTCCTAGCCACAGCACAGTGGGGACGTTCCTTCTCAGCACAGCCACAGCCCAGCTCCCAAATTCAAAACGTCCAGCCACTGCTCCCACACCAAAGGGGCTAGCACTGAAAGCTCTTGCTGGCCATCACCTGCCCTAGGCAGCCCTTCCACAGCCCCACAAGCACTGGCGCTCTGAGCTTCCTAGCCACAGCACAGTGGGGACGTTCCTTCTCAGCACAGCCACAGCCCAGCTCCCAAGTCGGAAACGTCCAGCCACTGCTCCCACACCAAAGGGGCTAGCACTGAAAGCTCTTGCTGGCCATCACCTGCCCTAGGCAGCCCTTCCACAGCCCCACAAGCACTGGCGCTCTGAGCTTCCTAGCCACAGCACAGTGGGGACGTTCCTTCTCAGCACAGCCACAGCCCAGCTCCCAAGTCGGAAACGTCCAGCCACTGCTCCCACACCAAAGGGGCTAGCACTGAAAGCTCTTGCTGGCCATCACCTTCCCTAGGCAGCCCTTCCACAGCCCCACAAGCACTGGCGCTCTGAGCTTCCTAGCCACAGCACAGTGGGGACGTTCCTTCTCAGCACAGCCACAGCCCAGCTCCGAAATTCGAAACGTCCAGCCACTGCTCCCACACCAAAGGGGCTAGCACTGAAAGCTCTTGCTGGCCATCACCTGTCCTAGGCAGCCCTTCCACAGCCCCACAAGCACTGGCGCTCTGAGCTTCCTAGCCACAGCACAGTGGGGACGTTCCTTCTCGGCACAGCCACAGCCCAGCTCCGAAATTCGAAATGTGCACCCACTGCTCCCACACCAAAGGGGCTAGCACTGAAAGCTCTTGCTGGCCATCACCTTCCCTAGGCAGCCCTTCCACAGCCCCACAAGCACTGGCGCTCTGAGCTTCCTAGCCACAGCACAGTGGGGACGTTCCTTCTCGCACAGCCACAGCCCAGCTCCGAAATTCAAAACGTCCAGCCACTGCTCCCACACCAAAGGGGCTAGCACTGAAAGCTCTTGCTGGCCATCACCTGCCCTAGGCAGCCCTTCCACAGCCCCACAAGCACAGGCGCTCTGAGCTTCCTAGCCACACCACAGTGGGGACGTTCCTTCTCAGCACAGCGGGGACGTTCCTTCTCAGCACAGCCACAGTCCAGCTCCGAAATTCGAAACGTCCAGCCACTGCTCCCACACCAAAGGGGCTAGCACTGAAAGCTCTTGCTGGCCATCACCTTCCCTAGGCAGCCCTTCCACAGCCCCACAAGCACTGGCGCTCTGAGCTTCCTAGCCACAGCACAGTGGGGACGGTCCTTCTCGCACAGCCACAGCCCAGCTCCGAAATTCAAAACGTCCAGCCACTGCTCCCACACCAAAGGGGCTAGCACTGAAAGCGCTTGCTGGCCATCACCTTCCCTAGGCAGCCCTTCCACAGCCCCACAAGCACAGGCGCTCTGAGCTTCCTAGCCACAGCACAGTGGGGACGTTCCTTCTCAGCACAGCCACAGCCCAGCTCCCAAATTCAAAACGTCCAGCCACTGCTCCCACACCAAAGGGACTAGCACTGAAAGCTCTTGCTGGCCATCACCTGCCCTAGGCAGCCCTTCCACAGCCCCACAAGCACTGGCGCTCTGAGCTTCCTAGCCACAGCACAGTGGGGACGTTCCTTCTCAGCACAGCCACAGCCCAGCTCCCAAGTCGGAAACGTCCAGCCACTGCTCCCACACCAAAGGGGCTAGCACTGAAAGCTCTTGCTGGCCATCACCTGCCCTAGGCAGCCCTTCCACAGCCCCACAAGCACTGGCGCTCTGAGCTTCCTAGCCACACCACAGTGGGGACGTTCCTTCTCAGCACAGCCACAGTCCAGCTCCCAAATTCAAAACGTCCAGCCACTGCTCCCACACCAAAGGGGCTAGCACTGAAAGCTCTTGCTGGCCATCACCTTCCCTAGGCAGCCCTTCCACAGCCCCACAAGCACTGGCGCTCTGAGCTTCCTAGCCACAGCACAGTGGGGACGTTCCTTCTCAGCACAGCCACAGCCCAGCTCCGAAATTTGAAACGTCCAGCCACTGCTCCCACACCAAAGGGGCTAGCACTGAAAGCTCTTGCTGGCCATCACCTGCCCTAGGCAGCCCTTCCACAGCCCCACAAGCACTGGCGCTCTGAGCTTCCTAGCCACAGCACAGTGGGGACGTTCCTTCTCAGCACAGCCACAGCCCAGCTCCGAAATTCGAAATGTGCACCCACTGCTCCCACACCAAAGGGGCTAGCACTGAAAGCTCTTGCTGGCCATCACCTTCCCTAGGCAGCCCTTCCACAGCCCCACAAGCACTGGCGCTCTGAGCTTCCTAGCCACAGCACAGTGGGGACGTTCCTTCTCGCACAGCCACAGCCCAGCTCCGAAATTCAAAACGTCCAGCCACTGCTCCCACACCAAAGGGGCTAGCACTGAAAGCTCTTGCTGGCCATCACCTTCCCTAGGCAGCCCTTCCACAGCCCCACAAGCACAGGCGCTCTGAGCTTCCTAGCCACAGCACAGTGGGGACGTTCCTTCTCAGCACAGCCACAGTCCAGCTCCCAAATTCAAAACGTCCAGCCACTGCTCCCACACCAAAGGGGCTAGCACTGAAAGCTCTTGCTGGCCATCACCTTCCCTAGGCAGCCCTTCCACAGCCCCACAAGCACTGGCGCTCTGAGCTTCCTAGCCACAGCACAGTGGGGACGTTCCTTCTCAGCACAGCCACAGCCCAGCTCCGAAATTTGAAACGTCCAGCCACTGCTCCCACACCAAAGGGGCTAGCACTGAAAGCTCTTGCTGGCCATCACCTGTCCTAGGCAGCCCTTCCACAGCCCCACAAGCACTGGCGCTCTGAGCTTCCTAGCCACAGCACAGTGGGGACGTTCCTTCTCAGCACAGCCACAGCCCAGCTCCGAAATTCGAAACGTCCAGCCACTGCTCCCACACCAAAGGGGCTAGCACTGAAAGCTCTTGCTGGCCATCACCTGTCCTAGGCAGCCCTTCCACAGCCCCACAAGCACTGGCGCTCTGAGCTTCCTAGCCACAGCACAGTGGGGACGTTCCTTCTCAGCACAGCCACAGCCCAGCTCCCAAGTCGGAAACGTCCAGCCACTGCTCCCACACCAAAGGGGCTAGCACTGAAAGCTCTTGCTGGCCATCACCTGCCCTAGGCAGCCCTTCCACAGCCCCACAAGCACTGGCGCTCTGAGCTTCCTAGCCACACCACAGTGGGGACGTTCCTTCTCAGCACAGCCACAGTCCAGCTCCCAAATTCAAAACGTCCAGCCACTGCTCCCACACCAAAGGGGCTAGCACTGAAAGCTCTTGCTGGCCATCACCTTCCCTAGGCAGCCCTTCCACAGCCCCACAAGCACTGGCGCTCTGAGCTTCCTAGCCACAGCACAGTGGGGACGTTCCTTCTCAGCACAGCCACAGCCCAGCTCCGAAATTTGAAACGTCCAGCCACTGCTCCCACACCAAAGGGGCTAGCACTGAAAGCTCTTGCTGGCCATCACCTGCCCTAGGCAGCCCTTCCACAGCCCCACAAGCACTGGCGCTCTGAGCTTCCTAGCCACAGCACAGTGGGGACGTTCCTTCTCAGCACAGCCACAGCCCAGCTCCGAAATTCGAAATGTGCACCCACTGCTCCCACACCAAAGGGGCTAGCACTGAAAGCTCTTGCTGGCCATCACCTTCCCTAGGCAGCCCTTCCACAGCCCCACAAGCACTGGCGCTCTGAGCTTCCTAGCCACAGCACAGTGGGGACGTTCCTTCTCGCACAGCCACAGCCCAGCTCCGAAATTCAAAACGTCCAGCCACTGCTCCCACACCAAAGGGGCTAGCACTGAAAGCTCTTGCTGGCCATCACCTTCCCTAGGCAGCCCTTCCACAGCCCCACAAGCACAGGCGCTCTGAGCTTCCTAGCCACAGCACAGTGGGGACGTTCCTTCTCAGCACAGCCACAGTCCAGCTCCCAAATTCAAAACGTCCAGCCACTGCTCCCACACCAAAGGGGCTAGCACTGAAAGCTCTTGCTGGCCATCACCTTCCCTAGGCAGCCCTTCCACAGCCCCACAAGCACTGGCGCTCTGAGCTTCCTAGCCACAGCACAGTGGGGACGTTCCTTCTCAGCACAGCCACAGCCCAGCTCCGAAATTTGAAACGTCCAGCCACTGCTCCCACACCAAAGGGGCTAGCACTGAAAGCTCTTGCTGGCCATCACCTGTCCTAGGCAGCCCTTCCACAGCCCCACAAGCACTGGCGCTCTGAGCTTCCTAGCCACAGCACAGTGGGGACGTTCCTTCTCAGCACAGCCACAGCCCAGCTCCGAAATTCGAAACGTCCAGCCACTGCTCCCACACCAAAGGGGCTAGCACTGAAAGCTCTTGCTGGCCATCACCTGTCCTAGGCAGCCCTTCCACAGCCCCACAAGCACTGGCGCTCTGAGCTTCCTAGCCACAGCACAGTGGGGACGTTCCTTCTCGGCACAGCCACAGCCCAGCTCCGAAATTCGAAATGTGCACCCACTGCTCCCACACCAAAGGGGCTAGCACTGAAAGCTCTTGCTGGCCATCACCTTCCCTAGGCAGCCCTTCCACAGCCCCACAAGCACTGGCGCTCTGAGCTTCCTAGCCACAGCACAGTGGGGACGTTCCTTCTCGCACAGCCACAGCCCAGCTCCGAAATTCAAAACGTCCAGCCACTGCTCCCACACCAAAGGGGCTAGCACTGAAAGCTCTTGCTGGCCATCACCTGCCCTAGGCAGCCCTTCCACAGCCCCACAAGCACAGGCGCTCTGAGCTTCCTAGCCACACCACAGTGGGGACGTTCCTTCTCAGCACAGCGGGGACGTTCCTTCTCAGCACAGCCACAGTCCAGCTCCGAAATTCGAAACGTCCAGCCACTGCTCCCACACCAAAGGGGCTAGCACTGAAAGCTCTTGCTGGCCATCACCTTCCCTAGGCAGCCCTTCCACAGCCCCACAAGCACTGGCGCTCTGAGCTTCCTAGCCACAGCACAGTGGGGACGGTCCTTCTCGCACAGCCACAGCCCAGCTCCGAAATTCAAAACGTCCAGCCACTGCTCCCACACCAAAGGGGCTAGCACTGAAAGCGCTTGGTGGCCATCACCTTCCCTAGGCAGCCCTTCCACAGCCCCACAAGCACAGGCGCTCTGAGCTTCCTAGCCACAGCACAGTGGGGACGTTCCTTCTCAGCACAGCCACAGCCCAGCTCCCAAATTCAAAACGTCCAGCCACTGCTCCCACACCAAAGGGGCTAGCACTGAAAGCTCTTGCTGGCCATCACCTGCCCTAGGCAGCCCTTCCACAGCCCCACAAGCACTGGCGCTCTGAGCTTCCTAGCCACAGCACAGTGGGGACGTTCCTTCTCAGCACAGCCACAGCCCAGCTCCCAAGTCGGAAACGTCCAGCCACTGCTCCCACACCAAAGGGGCTAGCACTGAAAGCTCTTGCTGGCCATCACCTTCCCTAGGCAGCCCTTCCACAGCCCCACAAGCACAGGCGCTCTGAGCTTCCTAGCCACACCACAGTGGGGACGTTCCTTCTCAGCACAGCCACAGTCCAGCTCCCAAATTCAAAACGTCCAGCCACTGCTCCCACACCAAAGGGGCTAGCACTGAAAGCTCTTGCTGGCCATCACCTTCCCTAGGCAGCCCTTCCACAGCCCCACAAGCACTGGCGCTCTGAGCTTCCTAGCCACAGCACAGTGGGGACGTTCCTTCTCAGCACAGCCACAGCCCAGCTCCGAAATTTGAAACGTCCAGCCACTGCTCCCACACCAAAGGGGCTAGCACTGAAAGCTCTTGCTGGCCATCACCTGCCCTAGGCAGCCCTTCCACAGCCCCACAAGCACTGGCGCTCTGAGCTTCCTAGCCACAGCACAGTGGGGACGTTCCTTCTCAGCACAGCCACAGCCCAGCTCCGAAATTCGAAATGTGCACCCACTGCTCCCACACCAAAGGGGCTAGCACTGAAAGCTCTTGCTGGCCATCACCTTCCCTAGGCAGCCCTTCCACAGCCCCACAAGCACTGGCGCTCTGAGCTTCCTAGCCACAGCACAGTGGGGACGTTCCTTCTCGCACAGCCACAGCCCAGCTCCGAAATTCAAAACGTCCAGCCACTGCTCCCACACCAAAGGGGCTAGCACTGAAAGCTCTTGCTGGCCATCACCTTCCCTAGGCAGCCCTTCCACAGCCCCACAAGCACTGGCGCTCTGAGCTTCCTAGCCACACCACAGTGGGGACGTTCCTTCTCAGCACAGCCACAGCCCAGCTCCGAAATTCAAAACGTCCAGCCACTGCTCCCACACCAAAGGGGCTGGCACTGAAAGCTCTTGCTGGCCATCACCTTCCCTAGGCAGCCCTTCCACAGCCCCACAAGCACTGGCGCTCTGAGCTTCCTAGCCACAGCACACTGGGGACGTTCCTTCTCGGCAGAGCCACAGCCCAGCTCCAAAATTCAAAACGTCCAGCCACTGCTCCCACACCAAAGGGGCTAGCACTGAAAGCTCTTGCTGGCCATCACCTGTCCTAGGCAGCCCTTCCACAGCCCCACAAGCACTGGCGCTCTGAGCTTCCTAGCCACAGCACAGTGGGGACGTTCCTTCTCGGCACAGCCACAGCCCAGCTCCGAAATTCGAAACGTGCACCCACTGCTCCCACACCAAAGGGGCTAGCACTGAAAGCTCTTGCTGGCCAGCACCTTCCCTAGGCAGCCCTTCCACAGCCCCACAAGCACTGGCGCTCTGAGCTTCCTAGCCACAGCACAGTGGGGACGTTCCTTCTCGGCACAGCCAGAGCCCAGCTCCCAAATCGGAAACGTCCAGCCACTGCTCCCACACCAAAGGGGCTAGCACTGTAAGCTCTTGCTGGCCATCACCTTCCCTAGGCAGCCCTTCCACAGCCCCACAAGCACTGGCGCTCTGAGCTTCCTAGCCACAGCACAGTGGGGACGTTCCTTCTCGGCACAGCCACAGCCCAGCTCCGAAATTCGAAACGTGCACCCACTGCTCCCACACCAGAGGGGCTGGCACTGAAAGCTCTTGCTGGCCATCACCTTCCCTAGGCAGCCCTTCCACAGCCCCACAAGCACTGGCGCTCTGAGCTTCCTAGCCACAGCACAGTGGGGACGTTTCCACTCAGCACAGCCAGAGCCCAGCTCCGAAATTGGAAACGTCCAGCCACTACTCCCACACCAAAGGGGCTAGCACTGAAAGCTCTTGCTGGCCATCACCTGCCCTAGGCAGCCCTTCCACAGCCCCACAAGCACTGGCGCTCTGAGCTTCCTAGCCACAGCACAGTGGGGACGTTCCTTCTCGGCACAGCCACAGCCCAGCTCCGAAATTCAAAACGTCCAGCCACTGCTCCCACATGAAAGGGACTAGCACTGAAAGCTCTTGCTGGCCATCACCTTCCCTAGGCAGCCCTTCCACAGCCCCACAAGCACTGGCGCTCTGAGCTTCCTAGCCACAGCACAGTGGGGACGTTCCTTCTCGGCACAGCCAGAGCCCAGCTCCGAAATTCAAAACGTCCAGCCACTGCTCCCACACCAAAGGGGCTAGCACTGAAAGCGCTTGCTGGCCATCACCTTCCCTAGGCAGCCCTTCCACAGCCCCACAAGCACTGGCGCTCTGAGCTTCCTAGCCACAGCACAGTGGGGACGTTCCTACTCAGCACAGCCACAGCCCAGCTCCCAAGTCGGAAACGTCCAGCCACTGCTCCCACACCAAAGGGGCTAGCACTGAAAGCTCTTGCTGGCCATCACCTGCCCTAGGCAGCCCTTCCACAGCCCCACAAGCACTGGCGCTCTGAGCTTCCTAGCCACAGCACAGTGGGGACGTTCCTTCTCAGCACAGCCACAGCCCAGCTCCCAAGTCGGAAACGTCCAGCCACTGCTCCCACACCAAAGGGGCTAGCACTGAAAGCTCTTGCTGGCCATCACCTTCCCTAGGCAGCCCTTCCACAGCCCCACAAGCACTGGCGCTCTGAGCTTCCTAGCCACAGCACAGTGGGGACGTTCCTTCTCAGCACAGCCACAGCCCAGCTCCCAAATTCAAAACGTCCAGCCACTGCTCCCACACCAAAGGGGCTAGCACTGAAAGCTCTTGCTGGCCATCACCTTCCCTAGGCAGCCCTTCCACAGCCCCACAAGCACTGGCGCTCTGAGCTTCCTAGCCACAGCACAGTGGGGACGTTCCTTCTCAGCACAGCCACAGCCCAGCTCCGAAATTCGAAACGTCCAGCCACTGCTCCCACACCAAAGGGGCTAGCACTGAAAGCTCTTGCTGGCCATCACCTGTCCTAGGCAGCCCTTCCACAGCCCCACAAGCACTGGCGCTCTGAGCTTCCTAGCCACACCACAGTGGGGACGTTCCTTCTCGGCACAGCCAGAGCCCAGCTCCGAAATTCGAAACGTCCAGCCACTGCTCCCACACCAAAGGGGCTAGCACTGAAAGCGCTTGCTGGCCATCACCTTCCCTAGGCAGCCCTTCCACAGCCCCACAAGCACTGGCGCTCTGAGCTTCCTAGCCACAGCACAGTGGGGACGTTCCTTCTCAGCACAGCCACAGCCCAGCTCCCAAGTCGGAAACGTCCAGCCACTGCTCCCACACCAAAGGGGCTAGCACTGAAAGCTCTTGCTGGCCATCACCTGCCCTAGGCAGCCTTTCCACAGCCCCACAAGCACTGGCGCTCTGAGCTTCCTAGCCACAGTACAGTGGGGACGGTCCTTCTCGGCACAGCCACAGCCCAGCTCCGAAATTCAAAACGTCCAGCCACTGCTCCCACACCAAAGGGGCTGGCACTGAAAGCTCTTGCTGGCCATCACCTTCCCTAGGCAGCCCTTCCACAGCCCCACAAGCACTGGCGCTCTGAGCTTCCTAGCCACAGCACACTGGGGACGTTCCTTCTCGGCAGAGCCACAGCCCAGCTCCAAAATTCAAAACGTCCAGCCACTGCTCCCACACCAAAGGGGCTAGCACTGAAAGCTCTTGCTGGCCATCACCTGCCCTAGGCAGCCCTTCCACAGCCCCACAAGCACTGGCGCTCTGAGCTTCCTAGCCACAGCACAGTGGGGACGTTCCTTCTCAGCACAGCCACAGCCCAGCTCCCAAGTCGGAAACGTCCAGCCACTGCTCCCACACCAAAGGGGCTAGCACTGAAAGCTCTTGCTGGCCATCACCTTCCCTAGGCAGCCCTTCCACAGCCCCACAAGCACTGGCGCTCTGAGCTTCCTAGCCACAGCACAGTGGGGACGTTCCTTCTCAGCACAGCCACAGCCCAGCTCCCAAATTCAAAACGTCCAGCCACTGCTCCCACACCAAAGGGGCTAGCACTGAAAGCTCTTGCTGGCCATCACCTGCCCTAGGCAGCCCTTCCACAGCCCCACAAGCACTGGCGCTCTGAGCTTCCTAGCCACAGCACAGTGGGGACGTTCCTTCTCGGCACAGCCACAGCCCAGCTCCCAAGTCGGAAACGTCCAGCCACTGCTCCCACACCAAAGGGGCTAGCACTGAAAGCTCTTGCTGGCCATCACCTGCCCTAGGCAGCCCTTCCACAGCCCCACAAGCACTGGCGCTCTGAGCTTCCTAGCCACAGCACAGTGGGGATGTTCCTTCTCAGCACAGCCACAGCCCAGCTCCCAAGTCGGAAACGTCCAGCCACTGCTCCCACACCAAAGGGGCTAGCACTGAAAGCTCTTGCTGGCCATCACCTTCCCTAGGCAGCCCTTCCACAGCCCCACAAGCACAGGCGCTCTGAGCTTCCTAGCCACAGCACAGTGGGGACGTTCCTTCTCAGCACAGCCACAGCCCAGCTCCGAAATTCGAAACGTCCAGCCACTGCTCCCACACCAAAGGGGCTAGCACTGAAAGGTCTTGCTGGCCATCACCTGTCCTAGGCAGCCCTTCCACAGCCCCACAAGCACTGGCGCTCTGAGCTTCCTAGCCACAGCACAGTGGGGACGTTCCTTCTCGGCACAGCCACAGCCCAGCTCCGAAATTCGAAACGTGCACCCACTGCTCCCACACCAAAGGGGCTAGCACTGAAAGCTCTTGCTGGCCATCACCTGTCCTAGGCAGCCCTTCCACAGCCCCACAAGCACTGGCGCTCTGAGCTTCCTAGCCACAGCACAGTGGGGACGTTTCCACTCAGCACAGCCAGAGCCCAGCTCTGAAATTCAAAACGTCCAGCCACTGCTCCCACACCAAAGGGGCTAGCACTGAAAGCTCTTGCTGGCCATCACCTTCCCTAGGCAGCCCTTCCACAGCCCCACAAGCACAGGCGCTCTGAGCTTCCTAGCCACAGCACAGTGGGGACGTTCCTTCTCAGCACAGCCACAGCCCAGCTCCGAAATTCGAAAAGTCCAGCCACTGCTCCCACACCAAAGGGGCTGGCACTGAAAGCTCTTGCTGGCCATCACCTTCCCTAGGCAGCCCTTCCACAGCCCCACAAGCACTGGCGCTCTGAGCTTCCTAGCCACAGCACAGTGGGGACGTTCCTTCTCAGCACAGCCAGAGCCCAGCTCCCAAATCGGAAACGTCCAGCCACTGCTCCCACACCAAAGGGGCTAGCACTGAAAGCTCTTGCTGGCCAGCACCTGCCCTAGGCAGCCCTTCCACAGCCCCACAAGCACTGGCGCTCTGAGCTTCCTAGCCACAGCACAGTGGGGACGGTCCTTCTCGCACAGCCACAGCCCAGCTCCGAAATTCAAAACGTCCAGCCACTACTCCCACACCAAAGGGGCTAGCACTGAAAGCTCTTGCTGGCCATCACCTTCCCTAGGCAGCCCTTCCACAGCCCCACAAGCACTGGCTCTCTGAGCTTCCTAGCCACAGCACAGTGGGGACGTTCCTTCTCGGCACAGCCACAGCCCAGCTCCGAAATTCAAAACGTCCAGCCACTGCTCCCACACCAAAGGGGCTAGCACTGAAAGCTCTTGCTGGCCATCACCTGCCCTAGGCAGCCCTTCCACAGCCCCACAAGCACTGGCGCTCTGAGCTTCCTAGCCACAGCACAGTGGGGACGTTCCTTCTCAGCACAGCCACAGCCCAGCTCCCAAGTCGGAAACGTCCAGCCACTGCTCCCACACCAAAGGGGCTAGCACTGAAAGCTCTTGCTGGCCATCACCTTCCCCAGGCAGCCTTTCCACAGCCCCACAAGCACTGGCGCTCTGAGCTTCCTAGCCACAGCACAGTGGGGACGGTCCTTCTCGGCACAGCCACAGCCCAGCTCCGAAATTCAAAACGTCCAGCCACTGCTCCCACACCAAAGGGGCTAGCACTGAAAGCTCTTGCTGGCCATCACCTTCCCTAGGCAGCCCTTCCACAGCCCCACAAGCACTGGCGCTCTGAGCTTCCTAGCCACAGCACACTGGGGACGTTCCTTCTCGGCAGAGCCAGAGCCCAGCTCCAAAATTCAAAACGTCCAGCCACTGCTCCCACACCAAAGGGGCTAGCACTGAAAGCTCTTGCTGGCCATCACCTTCCCTAGGCAGCCCTTCCACAGCCCCACAAGCACTGGCGCTCTGAGCTTCCTAGCCACAGCACAGTGGGGACGTTCCTTCTCAGCACAGCCACAGCCCAGCTCCCAAGTCGGAAACGTCCAGCCACTGCTCCCACACCAAAGGGGCTAGCACTGAAAGCTCTTGCTGGCCATCACCTTCCCTAGGCAGCCCTTCCACAGCCCCACAAGCACTGGCGCTCTGAGCTTCCTAGCCACAGCACAGTGGGGACGTTCCTTCTCAGCACAGCCACAGCCCAGCTCCCAAATTCAAAACGTCCAGCCACTGCTCCCACACCAAAGGGGCTAGCACTGAAAGCTCTTGCTGGCCATCACCTGCCCTAGGCAGCCCTTCCACAGCCCCACAAGCACTGGCGCTCTGAGCTTCCTAGCCACAGCACAGTGGGGATGTTCCTTCTCAGCACAGCCACAGCCCAGCTCCCAAGTCGGAAACGTCCAGCCACTGCTCCCACACCAAAGGGGCTAGCACTGAAAGCTCTTGCTGGCCATCACCTTCCCTAGGCAGCCCTTCCACAGCCCCACAAGCACTGGCGCTCTGAGCTTCCTAGCCACAGCACAGTGGGGACGTTCCTTCTCGACACAGCCACAGCCCAGCTCCGAAATTCAAAACGTCCAGCCACTGCTCCCACACCAAAGGGGCTAGCACTGAAAGCTCTTGCTGGCCATCACCTTCCCTAGGCAGCCCTTCCACAGCCCCACAAGCACAGGCGCTCTGAGCTTCCTAGCCACAGCACAGTGGGGACGTTCCTTCTCAGCACAGCCACAGCCCAGCTCCGAAATTCGAAACGTCCAGCCACTGCTCCCACACCAAAGGGGCTAGCACTGAAAGCTCTTGCTGGCCATCACCTTCCCTAGGCAGCCCTTCCACAGCCCCACAAGCACAGGCGCTCTGAGCTTCCTAGCCACAGCACAGTGGGGACGTTCCTTCTCAGCACAGCCACAGCCCAGCTCCGAAATTCGAAACGTCCAGCCACTGCTCCCACACCAAAGGGGCTAGCACTGAAAGGTCTTGCTGGCCATCACCTGTCCTAGGCAGCCCTTCCACAGCCCCACAAGCACTGGCGCTCTGAGCTTCCTAGCCACAGCACAGTGGGGACGTTCCTTCTCGGCACAGCCACAGCCCAGCTCCGAAATTCGAAACGTGCACCCACTGCTCCCACACCAAAGGGGCTAGCACTGAAAGCTCTTGCTGGCCATCACCTGTCCTAGGCAGCCCTTCCACAGCCCCACAAGCACTGGCGCTCTGAGCTTCCTAGCCACAGCACAGTGGGGACGTTTCCACTCAGCACAGCCAGAGCCCAGCTCTGAAATTCAAAACGTCCAGCCACTGCTCCCACACCAAAGGGGCTAGCACTGAAAGCTCTTGCTGGCCATCACCTGCCCTAGGCAGCCCTTCCACAGCCCCACAAGCACTGGCGCTCTGAGCTTCCTAGCCACAGCACAGTGGGGACGTTCCTTCTCGGCACAGCCAGAGCCCAGCTCCGAAATTCGAAACGTCCAGCCACGGCTCCCACACCAAAGGGGCTAGCACTGAAAGCTCTTGCTGGCCATCACCTTCCCTAGGCAGCCCTTCCACAGCCCCACAAGCACAGGCGCTCTGAGCTTCCTAGCCACAGCACAGTGGGGACGTTCCTTCTCAGCACAGCCACAGCCCAGCTCCCAAATTCAAAACGTCCAGCCACTGCTCCCACACCAAAGGGGCTGGCACTGAAAGCTCTTGCTGGCCATCACCTTCCCTAGGCAGCCCTTCCACAGCCCCACAAGCACTGGCGCTCTGAGCTTACTAGCCACAGCACAGTGGGGACGTTCCTTCTCAGCACAGCCAGAGCCCAGCTCCCAAATCGGAAACGTCCAGCCACTGCTCCCACACCAAAGGGGCTAGCACTGAAAGCTCTTGCTGGCCAGCACCTGCCCTAGGCAGCCCTTCCACAGCCCCACAAGCACTGGCGCTCTGAGCTTCCTAGCCACAGCACAGTGGGGACGGTCCTTCTCGCACAGCCACAGCCCAGCTCCGAAATTCAAAACGTCCAGCCACTACTCCCACACCAAAGGGGCTAGCACTGAAAGCTCTTGCTGGCCATCACCTTCCCTAGGCAGCCCTTCCACAGCCCCACAAGCACTGGCTCTCTGAGCTTCCTAGCCACAGCACAGTGGGGACGTTCCTTCTCGGCACAGCCACAGCCCAGCTCCGAAATTCAAAACGTCCAGCCACTGCTCCCACACCAAAGGGGCTAGCACTGAAAGCTCTTGCTGGCCATCACCTGCCCTAGGCAGCCCTTCCACAGCCCCACAAGCACTGGCGCTCTGAGCTTCCTAGCCACAGCACAGTGGGGACGTTCCTTCTCAGCACAGCCACAGCCCAGCTCCCAAGTCGGAAACGTCCAGCCACTGCTCCCACACCAAAGGGGCTAGCACTGAAAGCTCTTGCTGGCCATCACCTTCCCCAGGCAGCCTTTCCACAGCCCCACAAGCACTGGCGCTCTGAGCTTCCTAGCCACAGCACAGTGGGGACGGTCCTTCTCGGCACAGCCACAGCCCAGCTCCGAAATTCAAAACGTCCAGCCACTGCTCCCACACCAAAGGGGCTAGCACTGAAAGCTCTTGCTGGCCATCACCTTCCCTAGGCAGCCCTTCCACAGCCCCACAAGCACTGGCGCTCTGAGCTTCCTAGCCACAGCACACTGGGGACGTTCCTTCTCGGCAGAGCCACAGCCCAGCTCCAAAATTCAAAACGTCCAGCCACTGCTCCCACACCAAAGGGGCTAGCACTGAAAGCTCTTGCTGGCCATCACCTGCCCTAGGCAGCCCTTCCACAGCCCCACAAGCACTGGCGCTCTGAGCTTCCTAGCCACAGCACAGTGGGGACGTTCCTTCTCAGCACAGCCACAGCCCAGCTCCCAAGTCGGAAACGTCCAGCCACTGCTCCCACACCAAAGGGGCTAGCACTGAAAGCTCTTGCTGGCCATCACCTTCCCTAGGCAGCCCTTCCACAGCCCCACAAGCACTGGCGCTCTGAGCTTCCTAGCCACAGCACAGTGGGGACGTTCCTTCTCAGCACAGCCACAGCCCAGCTCCCAAATTCAAAACGTCCAGCCACTGCTCCCACACCAAAGGGGCTAGCACTGAAAGCTCTTGCTGGCCATCACCTGCCCTAGGCAGCCCTTCCACAGCCCCACAAGCACTGGCGCTCTGAGCTTCCTAGCCACAGCACAGTGGGGATGTTCCTTCTCAGCACAGCCACAGCCCAGCTCCCAAGTCGGAAACGTCCAGCCACTGCTCCCACACCAAAGGGGCTAGCACTGAAAGCTCTTGCTGGCCATCACCTTCCCTAGGCAGCCCTTCCACAGCCCCACAAGCACTGGCGCTCTGAGCTTCCTAGCCACAGCACAGTGGGGACGTTCCTTCTCGACACAGCCACAGCCCAGCTCCGAAATTCAAAACGTCCAGCCACTGCTCCCACACCAAAGGGGCTAGCACTGAAAGCTCTTGCTGGCCATCACCTGCCCTAGGCAGCCCTTCCACAGCCCCACAAGCACTGGCGCTCTGAGCTTCCTAGCCACAGCACAGTGGGGACGTTCCTTCTCAGCACAGCCACAGCCCAGCTCCGAAATTCGAAACGTCCAGCCACTGCTCCCACACCAAAGGGGCTAGCACTGAAAGGTCTTGCTGGCCATCACCTGTCCTAGGCAGCCCTTCCACAGCCCCACAAGCACTGGCGCTCTGAGCTTCCTAGCCACAGCACAGTGGGGACGTTCCTTCTCGGCACAGCCACAGCCCAGCTCCGAAATTCGAAACGTGCACCCACTGCTCCCACACCAAAGGGGCTAGCACTGAAAGCTCTTGCTGGCCATCACCTGTCCTAGGCAGCCCTTCCACAGCCCCACAAGCACTGGCGCTCTGAGCTTCCTAGCCACAGCACAGTGGGGACGTTTCCACTCAGCACAGCCAGAGCCCAGCTCTGAAATTCAAAACGTCCAGCCACTGCTCCCACACCAAAGGGGCTAGCACTGAAAGCTCTTGCTGGCCATCACCTTCCCTAGGCAGCCCTTCCACAGCCCCACAAGCACTGGCGCTCTGAGCTTCCTAGCCACAGCACAGTGGGGACGTTCCTTCTCGGCACAGCCAGAGCCCAGCTCCGAAATTCGAAACGTCCAGCCACGGCTCCCACACCAAAGGGGCTAGCACTGAAAGTTCTTGCTGGCCATCACCTTCCCTAGGCAGCCCTTCCACAGCCCCACAAGCACTGGCGCTCTGAGCTTCCTAGCCACAGCACAGTGGGGACGTTCCTTCTCAGCACAGCCACAGCCCAGCTCCGAAATTCGAAAAGTCCAGCCACTGCTCCCACACCAAAGGGGCTGGCACTGAAAGCTCTTGCTGGCCATCACCTTCCCTAGGCCGCCCTTCCACAGCCCCACAAGCACTGGCGCTCTGAGCTTACTAGCCACAGCACAGTGGGGACGTTCCTTCTCAGCACAGCCAGAGCCCAGCTCCCAAATCGGAAACGTCCAGCCACTGCTCCCACACCAAAGGGGCTAGCACTGAAAGCTCTTGCTGGCCAGCACCTGCCCTAGGCAGCCCTTCCACAGCCCCACAAGCACTGGCGCTCTGAGCTTCCTAGCCACAGCACAGTGGGGACGGTCCTTCTCGCACAGCCACAGCCCAGCTCCGAAATTCAAAACGTCCAGCCACTACTCCCACACCAAAGGGGCTAGCACTGAAAGCTCTTGCTGGCCATCACCTTCCCTAGGCAGCCCTTCCACAGCCCCACAAGCACTGGCTCTCTGAGCTTCCTAGCCACAGCACAGTGGGGACGTTCCTTCTCGGCACAGCCACAGCCCAGCTCCGAAATTCAAAACGTCCAGCCACTGCTCCCACACCAAAGGGGCTAGCACTGAAAGCTCTTGCTGGCCATCACCTGCCCTAGGCAGCCCTTCCACAGCCCCACAAGCACTGGCGCTCTGAGCTTCCTAGCCACAGCACAGTGGGGACGTTCCTTCTCAGCACAGCCACAGCCCAGCTCCCAAGTCGGAAACGTCCAGCCACTGCTCCCACACCAAAGGGGCTAGCACTGAAAGCTCTTGCTGGCCATCACCTTCCCCAGGCAGCCTTTCCACAGCCCCACAAGCACTGGCGCTCTGAGCTTCCTAGCCACAGCACAGTGGGGACGGTCCTTCTCGGCACAGCCACAGCCCAGCTCCGAAATTCAAAACGTCCAGCCACTGCTCCCACACCAAAGGGGCTAGCACTGAAAGCTCTTGCTGGCCATCACCTTCCCTAGGCAGCCCTTCCACAGCCCCACAAGCACTGGCGCTCTGAGCTTCCTAGCCACAGCACACTGGGGACGTTCCTTCTCGGCAGAGCCACAGCCCAGCTCCAAAATTCAAAACGTCCAGCCACTGCTCCCACACCAAAGGGGCTAGCACTGAAAGCTCTTGCTGGCCATCACCTGCCCTAGGCAGCCCTTCCACAGCCCCACAAGCACTGGCGCTCTGAGCTTCCTAGCCACAGCACAGTGGGGACGTTCCTTCTCAGCACAGCCACAGCCCAGCTCCCAAGTCGGAAACGTCCAGCCACTGCTCCCACACCAAAGGGGCTAGCACTGAAAGCTCTTGCTGGCCATCACCTTCCCCAGGCAGCCCTTCCACAGCCCCACAAGCACTGGCGCTCTGAGCTTCCTAGCCACAGCACAGTGGGGACGTTCCTTCTCAGCACAGCCACAGCCCAGCTCCCAAATTCAAAACGTCCAGCCACTGCTCCCACACCAAAGGGGCTAGCACTGAAAGCTCTTGCTGGCCATCACCTTCCCTAGGCAGCCCTTCCACAGCCCCACAAGCACTGGCGCTCTGAGCTTCCTAGCCACAGCACAGTGGGGACGTTCCTTCTCAGCACAGCCACAGCCCAGCTCCCAAGTCGGAAACGTCCAGCCACTGCTCCCACACCAAAGGGGCTAGCACTGAAAGCTCTTGCTGGCCATCACCTGCCCTAGGCAGCCCTTCCACAGCCCCACAAGCACTGGCGCTCTGAGCTTCCTAGCCACAGCACAGTGGGGACGTTCCTTCTCAGCACAGCCAGAGCCCAGCTCCCAAATTGGAAACGTCCAGCCACTGCTCCCACACCAAAGGGGCTAGCACTGAAAGCTCTTGCTGGCCATCACCTTCCCTAGGCAGCCCTTCCACTGCCCTACAAGCACTGGCGCTCTGAGCTTCCTAGCCACAGCACAGTGGGGACGTTCCTTCTCAGCACAGCCACAGCCCAGCTCCGAAATTCGAAACGTCCAGCCACTGCTCCCACACCAAAGGGGCTAGCACTGAAAGCTCTTGCTGGCCATCACCTTCCCTAGGCCGCCCTTCCACAGCCCCACAAGCACTGGCGCTCTGAGCTTACTAGCCACAGCACAGTGGGGACGTTCCTTCTCAGCACAGCCAGAGCCCAGCTCCCAAATCGGAAACGTCCAGCCACTGCTCCCACACCAAAGGGGCTAGCACTGAAAGCTCTTGCTGGCCAGCACCTGCCCTAGGCAGCCCTTCCACAGCCCCACAAGCACTGGCGCTCTGAGCTTCCTAGCCACAGCACAGTGGGGACGGTCCTTCTCGCACAGCCACAGCCCAGCTCCGAAATTCAAAACGTCCAGCCACTACTCCCACACCAAAGGGGCTAGCACTGAAAGCTCTTGCTGGCCATCACCTTCCCTAGGCAGCCCTTCCACAGCCCCACAAGCACTGGCGCTCTGAGCTTCCTAGCCACAGCACACTGGGGACGTTCCTTCTCGGCACAGCCACAGCCCAGCTCCGAAATTCAAAACGTCCAGCCACTGCTCCCACACCAAAGGGGCTAGCACTGAAAGCTCTTGCTGGCCATCACCTGCCCTAGGCAGCCCTTCCACAGCCCCACAAGCACTGGCGCTCTGAGCTTCCTAGCCACAGCACAGTGGGGACGTTCCTTCTCAGCACAGCCACAGCCCAGCTCCCAAGTCGGAAACGTCCAGCCACTGCTCCCACACCAAAGGGGCTAGCACTGAAAGCTCTTGCTGGCCATCACCTTCCCCAGGCAGACTTTCCACAGCCCCACAAGCACTGGCGCTCTGAGCTTCCTAGCCACAGCACAGTGGGGACGGTCCTTCTCGGCACAGCCACAGCCCAGCTCCGAAATTCAAAACGTCCAGCCACTGCTCCCACACCAAAGGGGCTAGCACTGAAAGCTCTTGCTGGCCATCACCTTCCCTAGGCAGCCCTTCCACAGCCCCACAAGCACTGGCGCTCTGAGCTTCCTAGCCACAGCACAGTGGGGACGTTCCTTCTCAGCACAGCCACAGCCCAGCTCCCAAGTCGGAAACGTCCAGCCACTGCTCCCACACCAAAGGGGCTAGCACTGAAAGCTCTTGCTGGCCAGCACCTGCCCTAGGCAGCCCTTCCACAGCCCCACAAGCACTGGCGCTCTGAGCTTCCTAGCCACAGCACAGTGGGGACGTTCCTTCTCAGCACAGCCACAGCCCAGCTCCCAAATTCAAAACGTCCAGCCACTGCTCCCACACCAAAGGGGCTAGCACTGAAAGCTCTTGCTGGCCATCACCTTCCCTAGGCAGCCCTTCCACAGCCCCACAAGCACTGGCGCTCTGAGCTTCCTAGCCACAGCACAGTGGGGACGGTCCTTCTCAGCACAGCCACAGCCCAGCTCCCAAGTCGGAAACGTCCAGCCACTGCTCCCACACCAAAGGGGCTAGCACTGAAAGCTCTTGCTGGCCATCACCTGCCCTAGGCAGCCCTTCCACAGCCCCACAAGCACTGGCGCTCTGAGCTTCCTAGCCACAGCACAGTGGGGACGTTCCTTCTCAGCACAGCCACAGCCCAGCTCCCAATTCGGAAACGTCCAGCCACTGCTCCCACACCAAAGGGGCTAGCACTGAAAGCTCTTGCTGGCCATCACCTTCCCTAGGCAGCCCTTCCACAGCCCTACAAGCACTGGCGCTCTGAGCTTCCTAGCCACAGCACAGTGGGGACGTTCCTTCTCAGCACAGCCACAGCCCAGCTCCGAAATTCGAAACGTCCAGCCACTGCTCCCACACCAAAGGGGCTAGCACTGAAAGCTCTTGCTGGCCATCACCTGTCCTAGGCAGCCCTTCCACAGCCCCACAAGCACTGGCGCTCTGAGCTTCCTAGCCACAGCACAGTGGGGACGTTCCTTCTCGGCACAGCCACAGCCCAGCTCCGAAATTCGAAATGTGCACCCACTGCTCCCACACCAAAGGGGCTAGCACTGAAAGCGCTTGCTGGCCATCACCTTCCCTAGGCAGCCCTTCCACAGCCCCACAAGCACTGGCGCTCTGAGCTTCCTAGCCACAGCACAGTGGGGACGTTCCTTCTCAGCACAGCCACAGCCCAGCTCCCAAGTCGGAAACGTCCAGCCACTGCTCCCACACCAAAGGGGCTAGCACTGAAAGCTCTTGCTGGCCATCACCTTCCCCAGGCAGCCTTTCCACAGCCCCACAAGCACTGGCGCTCTGAGCTTCCTAGCCACAGCACAGTGGGGACGGTCCTTCTCGGCACAGCCACAGCCCAGCTCCGAAATTCAAAACGTCCAGCCACTGCTCCCACACCAAAGGGGCTAGCACTGAAAGCTCTTGCTGGCCATCACCTTCCCTAGGCAGCCCTTCCACAGCCCCACAAGCACTGGCGCTCTGAGCTTCCTAGCCACAGCACACTGGGGATGTTCCTTCTCGGCAGAGCCACAGCCCAGCTCCGAAATTCGAAACGTCCAGCCACTGCTCCCACACCAAAGGGGCTAGCACTGAAAGCTCTTGCTGGCCATCACCTGCCCTAGGCAGCCCTTCCACAGCCCCACAAGCACTGGCGCTCTGAGCTTCCTAGCCACAGCACAGTGGGGACGTTCCTTCTCAGCACAGCCACAGCCCAGCTCCCAAGTCGGAAACGTCCAGCCACTGCTCCCACACCAAAGGGGCTAGCACTGAAAGCTCTTGCTGGCCATCACCTTCCCTAGGCAGCCCTTCCACAGCCCCACAAGCACTGGCGCTCTGAGCTTCCTAGCCACAGCACAGTGGGGACGTTCCTTCTCAGCACAGCCACAGCCCAGCTCCGAAATTCAAAACGTCCAGCCACTGCTCCCACACCAAAGGGGCTAGCACTGAAAGCTCTTGCTGGCCATCACCTGCCCTAGGCAGCCCTTCCACAGCCCCACAAGCACTGCCGCTCTGAGCTTCCTAGCCACAGCACAGTGGGGACGTTCCTTCTCGGCACAGCCACAGCCCAGCTCCCAAGTCGGAAACGTCCAGCCACTGCTCCCACACCAAAGGGGCTAGCACTGAAAGCTCTTGCTGGCCATCACCTTCCCTAGGCAGCCCTTCCACAGCCCCACAAGCACTGGCGCTCTGAGCTTCCTAGCCACAGCACAGTGGGGACGTTCCTTCTCAGCACAGCGGGGACGTTCCTTCTCAGCACAGCCACAGTCCAGCTCCCAAATTCAAAACGTCCAGCCACTGCTCCCACACCAAAGGGGCTAGCACTGAAAGCTCTTGCTGGCCATCACCTTCCCTAGGCAGCCCTTCCACAGCCCCACAAGCACTGGCGCTCTGAGCTTCCTAGCCACAGCACAGTGGGGACGTTCCTTCTCGGCACAGCCACAGCCCAGCTCCGAAATTCAAAACGTCCAGCCACTACTCCCACACCAAAGGGGCTAGCACTGAAAGCTCTTGCTGGCCATCACCTGCCCTAGGCAGCCCTTCCACAGCCCCACAAGCACTGGCGCTCTGAGCTTCCTAGCCACAGCACAGTGGGGACGTTCCTTCTCGGCACAGCCACAGCCCAGCTCCCAAATTCGAAACGTGCACCCACTGCTCCCACACCAAAGGGGCTGGCACTGAAAGCTCTTGCTGGCCATCACCTTCCCTAGGCAGCCCTTCCACAGCCCCACAAGCACTGGCGCTCTGAGCTTCCTAGCCACAGCACAGTGGGGACGTTCCTTCTCGGCACAGCCAGAGCCCAGCTCCGAAATTCAAAACGTCCAGCCACTGCTCCCACACCAAAGGGGCTAGCACTGAAAGCTCTTGCTGGCCATCACCTTCCCTAGGCCGCCCTTCCACAGCCCCACAAGCACAGGCGCTCTGAGCTTCCTAGCCACAGCACAGTGGGGACGTTCCTTCTCAGCACAGCCACAGCCCAGCTCCGAAATTGGAAACGTCCAGCCACTGCTCCCACACCAAAGGGGCTAGCACTGAAAGCTCTTGCTGGCCATCACCTTCCCTAGGCAGCCCTTCCACAGCCCCACAAGCACTGGCGCTCTGAGCTTCCTAGCCACAGCACAGTGGGGACGTTCCTTCTCGGCACAGCCACAGCCCAGCTCCGAAATTCAAAACGTCCAGCCACTGCTCCCACATGAAAGGGGCTAGCACTGAAAGCTCTTGCTGGCCATCACCTTCCCTAGGCAGCCCTTCCACAGCCCCACAAGCACTGGCGCTCTGAGCTTCCTAGCCACAGCACAGTGGGGACGTTCCTTCTCAGCACAGCCACAGCCCAGCTCCGAAATTCGAAACGTCCAGCCACTGCTCCCACACCAAAGGGGCTAGCACTGAAAGCTCTTGCTGGCCATCACCTGCCCTAGGCAGCCCTTCCACAGCCCCACAAGCACTGGCGCTCTGAGCTTCCTAGCCACAGCACAGTGGGGACGTTCCTTCTCGGCACAGCCAGAGCCCAGCTCCGAAATTTGAAACGTCCAGCCACTGCTCCCACACCAAAGGGGCTAGCACTGAAAGCTCTTGCTGGCCATCAGCTGCCCTAGGCAGCCCTTCCACAGCCCCACAAGCACTGGCGCTCTGAGCTTCCTAGCCACAGCACAGTGGGGACATTCCTTCTCGGCACAGCCACAGCCCAGCTCCGAAATTCAAAACGTCCAGCCACTGCTCCCACACCAAAGGGGCTAGCACTGAAAGCTCTTGCTGGCCATCACCTTCCCTAGGCAGCCCTTCCACAGCCCCACAAGCACAGGCGCTCTGAGCTTCCTAGCCACAGCACAGTGGGGACGTTCCTTCTCAGCACAGCCACAGCCCAGCTCCGAAATTCAAAACGTCCAGCCACTGCTCCCACACCAAAGGGGCTAGCACTGAAAGCGCTTGCTGGCCATCACCTGCCCTAGGCAGCCCTTCCACAGCCCCACAAGCACTGGCGCTCTGAGCTTCCTAGCCACAGCACAGTGGGGACGTTCCTTCTCAGCACAGCCAGAGCCCAGCTCCGAAATTCGAAACGTCCAGCCACTGCTCCCACACCAAAGGGGCTAGCACTGAAAGCTCTTGCTGGCCATCACCTTCCCTAGGCAGCCCTTCCACAGCCCCACAAGCACTGGCGCTCTGAGCTTCCTAGCCACAGCACAGTGGGGACGTTCCTTCTCGGCACAGCCACAGCCCAGCTCCGAAATTCGAAACGTGCACCCACTGCTCCCACACCAAAGGGGCTAGCACTGAAAGCTCTTCCTGGCCATCACCTTCCCTAGGCAGCCCTTCCACAGCCCCACAAGCACTGGCGCTCTGAGCTTCCTAGCCACAGCACAGTGGGGACGTTCCTTCTCAGCACAGCCACAGCCCAGCTCCGAAATTCGAAAAGTCCAGCCACTGCTCCCACACCAAAGGGGCTGGCACTGAAAGCTCTTGCTGGCCATCACCTTCCCTAGGCCGCCCTTCCACAGCCCCACAAGCACTGGCGCTCTGAGCTTACTAGCCACAGCACAGTGGGGACGTTCCTTCTCAGCACAGCCAGAGCCCAGCTCCCAAATCGGAAACGTCCAGCCACTGCTCCCACACCAAAGGGGCTAGCACTGAAAGCTCTTGCTGGCCAGCACCTGCCCTAGGCAGCCCTTCCACAGCCCCACAAGCACTGGCGCTCTGAGCTTCCTAGCCACAGCACAGTGGGGACGGTCCTTCTCGCACAGCCACAGCCCAGCTCCGAAATTCAAAACGTCCAGCCACTACTCCCACACCAAAGGGGCTAGCACTGAAAGCTCTTGCTGGCCATCACCTTCCCTAGGCAGCCCTTCCACAGCCCCACAAGCACTGGCTCTCTGAGCTTCCTAGCCACAGCACAGTGGGGACGTTCCTTCTCGGCACAGCCAGAGCCCAGCTCCGAAATTGGAAACGTCCAGCCACTGCTCCCACACCAAAGGGGCTAGCACTGAAAGCTCTTGCTGGCCATCACCTGCCCTAGGCAGCCCTTCCACAGCCCCACAAGCACTGGCGCTCTGAGCTTCCTAGCCACAGCACAGTGGGGACGTTCCTTCTCAGCACAGCCACAGCCCAGCTCCCAAGTCGGAAACGTCCAGCCACTGCTCCCACACCAAAGGGGCTAGCACTGAAAGCTCTTGCTGGCCATCACCTTCCCCAGGCAGCCTTTCCACAGCCCCACAAGCACTGGCGCTCTGAGCTTCCTAGCCACAGCACAGTGGGGACGGTCCTTCTCGGCACAGCCACAGCCCAGCTCCGAAATTCAAAACGTCCAGCCACTGCTCCCACACCAAAGGGGCTAGCACTGAAAGCTCTTGCTGGCCATCACCTTCCCTAGGCAGCCCTTCCACAGCCCCACAAGCACTGGCGCTCTGAGCTTCCTAGCCACAGCACACTGGGGACGTTCCTTCTCGGCAGAGCCACAGCCCAGCTCCAAAATTCAAAACGTCCAGCCACTGCTCCCACACCAAAGGGGCTAGCACTGAAAGCTCTTGCTGGCCATCACCTTCCCTAGGCAGCCCTTCCACAGCCCCACAAGCACTGGCGCTCTGAGCTTCCTAGCCACAGCACAGTGGGGACGTTCCTTCTCAGCACAGCCACAGCCCAGCTCCCAAGTCGGAAACGTCCAGCCACTGCTCCCACACCAAAGGGGCTAGCACTGAAAGCTCTTGCTGGCCATCACCTTCCCTAGGCAGCCCTTCCACAGCCCCACAAGCACAGGCGCTCTGAGCTTCCTAGCCACAGCACAGTGGGGACGTTCCTTCTCAGCACAGCCACAGCCCAGCTCCCAAATTCAAAACGTCCAGCCACTGCTCCCACACCAAAGGGGCTAGCACTGAAAGCTCTTGCTGCCCATCACCTTCCCTAGGCAGCCCTTCCACAGCCCCACAAGCACTGGCGCTCTGAGCTTCCTAGCCACAGCACAGTGGGGACGTTCCTTCTCAGCACAGCCACAGCCCAGCTCCCAAGTCGGAAACGTCCAGCCACTGCTCCCACACCAAAGGGGCTAGCACTGAAAGCTCTTGCTGGCCATCACCTGCCCTAGGCAGCCCTTCCACAGCCCCACAAGCACTGGCGCTCTGAGCTTCCTAGCCACAGCACAGTGGGGACGTTCCTTCTCAGCACAGCCACAGCCCAGCTCCCAAATCGGAAACGTCCAGCCACTGCTCCCACACCAAAGGGGCTAGCACTGAAAGCTCTTGCTGGCCATCACCTTCCCTAGGCAGCCCTTCCACAGCCCTACAAGCACTGGCGCTCTGAGCTTCCTAGCCACAGCACAGTGGGGACGTTCCTTCTCAGCACAGCCACAGCCCAGCTCCGAAATTCGAAACGTCCAGCCACTGCTCCCACACCAAAGGGGCTAGCACTGAAAGCTCTTGCTGGCCATCACCTGTCCTAGGCAGCCCTTCCACAGCCCCACAAGCACTGGCGCTCTGAGCTTCCTAGCCACAGCACAGTGGGGACGTTCCTTCTCGGCACAGCCACAGCCCAGCTCCGAAATTCGAAATGTGCACCCACTGCTCCCACACCAAAGGGGCTAGCACTGAAAGCTCTTGCTGGCCATCACCTTCCCTAGGCAGCCCTTCCACAGCCCCACAAGCACTGGCGCTCTGAGCTTCCTAGCCACAGCACAGTGGGGACGTTCCTTCTCGCACAGCCACAGCCCAGCTTCGAAATTCAAAACGTCCAGCCACTGCTCCCACACCAAAGGGACTAGCACTGAAAGCTCTTCCTGGCCATCACCTTCCCTAGGCAGCCCTTCCACAGCCCCACAAGCACAGGCGCTCTGAGCTTCCTAGCCACAGCACAGTGGGGACGTTCCTTCTCAGCACAGCGGGGACGTTCCTTCTCAGCACAGCCACAGTCCAGCTCCCAAATTCAAAACGTCCAGCCACTGCTCCCACACCAAAGGGGCTAGCACTGAAAGCTCTTGCTGGCCATCACCTGCCCTAGGCAGCCCTTCCACAGCCCCACAAGCACTGGCGCTCTGAGCTTCCTAGCCACAGCACAGTGGGGACGTTCCTTCTCAGCACAGCCACAGCCCAGCTCCGAAATTTGAAACGTCCAGCCACTGCTCCCACACCAAAGGGGCTAGCACTGAAAGCTCTTGCTGGCCATCACCTTCCCTAGGCAGCCCTTCCACAGCCCCACAAGCACTGGCGCTCTGAGCTTCCTAGCCACAGCACAGTGGGGACGTTCCTTCTCAGCACAGCCACAGCCCAGCTCCGAAATTCGAAACGTCCAGCCACTGCTCCCACACCAAAGGGGCTAGCACTGAAAGCGCTTGCTGGCCATCACCTTCCCTAGGCAGCCCTTCCACAGCCCCACAAGCACTGGCGCTCTGAGCTTCCTAGCCACAGCACAGTGGGGACGTTCCTTCTCAGCACAGCCACAGCCCAGCTCCCAAGTCGGAAACGTCCAGCCACTGCTCCCACACCAAAGGGGCTAGCACTGAAAGCTCTTGCTGGCCATCACCTTCCCCAGGCAGCCTTTCCACAGCCCCACAAGCACTGGCGCTCTGAGCTTCCTAGCCACAGCACAGTGGGGACGGTCCTTCTCGGCACAGCCACAGCCCAGCTCCGAAATTCAAAACGTCCAGCCACTGCTCCCACACCAAAGGGGCTAGCACTGAAAGCTCTTGCTGGCCATCACCTTCCCTAGGCAGCCCTTCCACAGCCCCACAAGCACTGGCGCTCTGAGCTTCCTAGCCACAGCACACTGGGGATGTTCCTTCTCGGCAGAGCCACAGCCCAGCTCCGAAATTCGAAACGTCCAGCCACTGCTCCCACACCAAAGGGGCTAGCACTGAAAGCTCTTGCTGGCCATCACCTTCCCTAGGCAGCCCTTCCACAGCCCCACAAGCACTGCCGCTCTGAGCTTCCTAGCCACAGCACAGTGGGGACGTTCCTTCTCGGCACAGCCACAGCCCAGCTCCCAAGTCGGAAACGTCCAGCCACTGCTCCCACACCAAAGGGGCTAGCACTGAAAGCTCTTGCTGGCCATCACCTGCCCTAGGCAGCCCTTCCACAGCCCCACAAGCACTGGCGCTCTGAGCTTCCTAGCCACAGCACAGTGGGGACGTTCCTTCTCAGCACAGCCACAGCCCAGTTCCCAAGTCGGAAACGTCCAGCCACTGCTCCCACACCAAAGGGGCTAGCACTGAAAGCTCTTGCTGGCCATCACCTTCCCTAGGCAGCCCTTCCACAGCCCCACAAGCACAGGCGCTCTGAGCTTCCTAGCCACTGCACAGTGGGGACGTTCCTTCTCAGCACAGCCACAGCCCAGCTCCGAAATTCGAAATGTGCACCCACTGCTCCCACAACAAAGGGGCTAGCACTGAAAGCTCTTGCTGGCCATCACCTTCCCTAGGCAGCCCTTCCACAGCCCCACAAGCACTGGCGCTCTGAGCTTCCTAGCCACACCACAGTGGGGACGTTCCTTCTCAGCACAGCGGGGACGTTCCTTCTCGGCACAGCCACAGCCCAGCTCCGAAATTCAAAACGTCCAGCCACTGCTCCCACACCAAAGGGGCTAGCACTGAAAGCTCTTGCTGGCCATCACCTGCCCTAGGCAGCCCTTCCACAGCCCCACAAGCACTGGCGCTCTGAGCTTCCTAGCCACAGCACAGTGGGGACGTTCCTTCTCAGCACAGCCACAGCCCAGCTCCCAAGTCGGAAACGTCCAGCCACTGCTCCCACACCAAAGGGGCTAGCACTGAAAGCTCTTGCTGGCCATCACCTTCCCCAGGCAGCCTTTCCACAGCCCCACAAGCACTGGCGCTCTGAGCTTCCTAGCCACAGCACAGTGGGGACGGTCCTTCTCGGCACAGCCACAGCCCAGCTCCGAAATTCAAAACGTCCAGCCACTGCTCCCACACCAAAGGGGCTAGCACTGAAAGCTCTTGCTGGCCATCACCTTCCCTAGGCAGCCCTTCCACAGCCCCACAAGCACTGGCGCTCTGAGCTTCCTAGCCACAGCACACTGGGGACGTTCCTTCTCGGCAGAGCCACAGCCCAGCTCCAAAATTCGAAACGTGCACCCACTGCTCCCACACCAAAGGGGCTAGCACTGAAAGCTCTTGCTGGCCATCACCTGCCCTAGGCAGCCCTTCCACAGCCCCACAAGCACTGGCGCTCTGAGCTTCCTAGCCACAGCACAGTGGGGACGTTCCTTCTCAGCACAGCCACAGCCCAGCTCCCAAGTCGGAAACGTCCAGCCACTGCTCCCACACCAAAGGGGCTAGCACTGAAAGCTCTTGCTGGCCATCACCTTCCCTAGGCAGCCCTTCCACAGCCCCACAAGCACTGGCGCTCTGAGCTTCCTAGCCACAGCACAGTGGGGACGTTCCTTCTCAGCACAGCCACAGCCCAGCTCCCAAATTCAAAACGTCCAGCCACTGCTCCCACACCAAAGGGGCTAGCACTGAAAGCTCTTGCTGGCCATCACCTGCCCTAGGCAGCCCTTCCACAGCCCCACAAGCACTGGCGCTCTGAGCTTCCTAGCCACAGCACAGTGGGGATGTTCCTTCTCAGCACAGCCACAGCCCAGCTCCCAAGTCGGAAACGTCCAGCCACTGCTCCCACACCAAAGGGGCTAGCACTGAAAGCTCTTGCTGGCCATCACCTTCCCTAGGCAGCCCTTCCACAGCCCCACAAGCACTGGCGCTCTGAGCTTCCTAGCCACAGCACAGTGGGGACGTTCCTTCTCGACACAGCCACAGCCCAGCTCCGAAATTCAAAACGTCCAGCCACTGCTCCCACACCAAAGGGGCTAGCACTGAAAGCTCTTGCTGGCCATCACCTTCCCTAGGCAGCCCTTCCACAGCCCCACAAGCACAGGCGCTCTGAGCTTCCTAGCCACAGCACAGTGGGGACGTTCCTTCTCAGCACAGCCACAGCCCAGCTCCGAAATTCGAAACGTCCAGCCACTGCTCCCACACCAAAGGGGCTAGCACTGAAAGGTCTTGCTGGCCATCACCTGTCCTAGGCAGCCCTTCCACAGCCCCACAAGCACTGGCGCTCTGAGCTTCCTAGCCACAGCACAGTGGGGACGTTCCTTCTCGGCACAGCCACAGCCCAGCTCCGAAATTCGAAACGTGCACCCACTGCTCCCACACCAAAGGGGCTAGCACTGAAAGCGCTTGCTGGCCATCACCTTCCCTAGGCAGCCCTTCCACAGCCCCACAAGCACTGGCGCTCTGAGCTTCCTAGCCACAGCACAGTGGGGACGTTCCTTCTCAGCACAGCCACAGCCCAGCTCCCAAGTCGGAAACGTCCAGCCACTGCTCCCACACCAAAGGGGCTAGCACTGAAAGCTCTTGCTGGCCATCACCTGCCCTAGGCAGCCCTTCCACAGCCCCACAAGCACTGGCGCTCTGAGCTTCCTAGCCACAGCACAGTGGGGACGTTCCTTCTCAGCACAGCCACAGCCCAGTTCCCAAGTCGGAAACGTCCAGCCACTGCTCCCACACCAAAGGGGCTAGCACTGAAAGCTCTTGCTGGCCATCACCTTCCCTAGGCAGCCCTTCCACAGCCCCACAAGCACAGGCGCTCTGAGCTTCCTAGCCACTGCACAGTGGGGACGTTCCTTCTCAGCACAGCCACAGCCCAGCTCCGAAATTCGAAATGTGCACCCACTGCTCCCACACCAAAGGGGCTAGCACTGAAAGCTCTTGCTGGCCATCACCTTCCCTAGGCAGCCCTTCCACAGCCCCACAAGCACTGGCGCTCTGAGCTTCCTAGCCACACCACAGTGGGGACGTTCCTTCTCAGCACAGCGGGGACGTTCCTTCTCGGCACAGCCACAGCCCAGCTCCGAAATTTAAAACGTCCAGCCACTGCTCCCACACCAAAGGGGCTAGCACTGAAAGCTCTTGCTGGCCATCACCTGCCCTAGGCAGCCCTTCCACAGCCCCACAAGCACTGGCGCTCTGAGCTTCCTAGCCACAGCACAGTGGGGACGTTCCTTCTCAGCACAGCCACAGCCCAGCTCCCAAGTCGGAAACGTCCAGCCACTGCTCCCACACCAAAGGGGCTAGCACTGAAAGCTCTTGCTGGCCATCACCTTCCCCAGGCAGCCTTTCCACAGCCCCACAAGCACTGGCGCTCTGAGCTTCCTAGCCACAGCACAGTGGGGACGGTCCTTCTCGGCACAGCCACAGCCCAGCTCCGAAATTCAAAACGTCCAGCCACTGCTCCCACACCAAAGGGGCTAGCACTGAAAGCTCTTGCTGGCCATCACCTTCCCTAGGCAGCCCTTCCACAGCCCCACAAGCACTGGCGCTCTGAGCTTCCTAGCCACAGCACACTGGGGACGTTCCTTCTCGGCAGAGCCACAGCCCAGCTCCAAAATTCGAAACGTGCACCCACTGCTCCCACACCAAAGGGGCTAGCACTGAAAGCTCTTGCTGGCCATCACCTGCCCTAGGCAGCCCTTCCACAGCCCCACAAGCACTGGCGCTCTGAGCTTCCTAGCCACAGCACAGTGGGGACGTTCCTTCTCAGCACAGCCAGAGCCCAGCTCCCAAGTCGGAAACGTCCAGCCACTGCTCCCACACCAAAGGGGCTAGCACTGAAAGCTCTTGCTGGCCATCACCTTCCCTAGGCAGCCCTTCCACAGCCCCACAAGCACTGGCGCTCTGAGCTTCCTAGCCACAGCACAGTGGGGACGTTCCTTCTCAGCACAGCCACAGCCCAGCTCCCAAATTCAAAACGTCCAGCCACTGCTCCCACACCAAAGGGGCTAGCACTGAAAGCTCTTGCTGGCCATCACCTGCCCTAGGCAGCCCTTCCACAGCCCCACAAGCACTGGCGCTCTGAGCTTCCTAGCCACAGCACAGTGGGGATGTTCCTTCTCAGCACAGCCACAGCCCAGCTCCCAAGTCGGAAACGTCCAGCCACTGCTCCCACACCAAAGGGGCTAGCACTGAAAGCTCTTGCTGGCCATCACCTTCCCTAGGCAGCCCTTCCACAGCCCCACAAGCACTGGCGCTCTGAGCTTCCTAGCCACAGCACAGTGGGGACGTTCCTTCTCGACACAGCCACAGCCCAGCTCCGAAATTCAAAACGTCCAGCCACTGCTCCCACACCAAAGGGGCTAGCACTGAAAGCTCTTGCTGGCCATCACCTTCCCTAGGCAGCCCTTCCACAGCCCCACAAGCACTGGCGCTCTGAGCTTCCTAGCCACAGCACAGTGGGGACGTTCCTTCTCAGCACAGCCACAGCCCAGCTCCGAAATTCGAAACGTCCAGCCACTGCTCCCACACCAAAGGGGCTAGCACTGAAAGGTCTTGCTGGCCATCACCTGTCCTAGGCAGCCCTTCCACAGCCCCACAAGCACTGGCGCTCTGAGCTTCCTAGCCACAGCACAGTGGGGACGTTCCTTCTCGGCACAGCCACAGCCCAGCTCCGAAATTCGAAACGTGCACCCACTGCTCCCACACCAAAGGGGCTAGCACTGAAAGCTCTTGCTGGCCATCACCTGTCCTAGGCAGCCCTTCCACAGCCCCACAAGCACTGGCGCTCTGAGCTTCCTAGCCACAGCACAGTGGGGACGTTTCCACTCAGCACAGCCAGAGCCCAGCTCTGAAATTCAAAACGTCCAGCCACTGCTCCCACACCAAAGGGGCTAGCACTGAAAGCTCTTGCTGGCCATCACCTTCCCTAGGCAGCCCTTCCACAGCCCCACAAGCACTGGCGCTCTGAGCTTCCTAGCCACAGCACAGTGGGGACGTTCCTTCTCGGCACAGCCACAGCCCAGCTCCCAAGTCGGAAACGTCCAGCCACGGCTCCCACACCAAAGGGGCTAGCACTGAAAGCTCTTGCTGGCCATCACCTTCCCTAGGCAGCCCTTCCACAGCCCCACAAGCACTGGCGCTCTGAGCTTCCTAGCCACAGCACAGTGGGGACGTTCCTTCTCAGCACAGCCACAGCCCAGCTCCGAAATTCGAAAAGTCCAGCCACTGCTCCCACACCAAAGGGGCTGGCACTGAAAGCTCTTGCTGGCCATCACCTTCCCTAGGCCGCCCTTCCACAGCCCCACAAGCACTGGCGCTCTGAGCTTCCTAGCCACAGCACAGTGGGGACGTTCCTTCTCAGCACAGCCAGAGCCCAGCTCCCAAATCGGAAACGTCCAGCCACTGCTCCCACACCAAAGGGGCTAGCACTGAAAGCTCTTGCTGGCCAGCACCTGCCCTAGGCAGCCCTTCCACAGCCCCACAAGCACTGGCGCTCTGAGCTTCCTAGCCACAGCACAGTGGGGACGGTCCTTCTCGCACAGCCACAGCCCAGCTCCGAAATTCAAAACGTCCAGCCACTACTCCCACACCAAAGGGGCTAGCACTGAAAGCTCTTGCTGGCCATCACCTTCCCTAGGCAGCCCTTCCACAGCCCCACAAGCACTGGCGCTCTGAGCTTCCTAGCCACAGCACAGTGGGGACGTTCCTTCTCGGCACAGCCACAGCCCAGCTCCGAAATTCAAAACGTCCAGCCACTGCTCCCACACCAAAGGGGCTAGCACTGAAAGCTCTTGCTGGCCATCACCTGCCCTAGGCAGCCCTTCCACAGCCCCACAAGCACTGGCGCTCTGAGCTTCCTAGCCACAGCACAGTGGGGACGTTCCTTCTCAGCACAGCCACAGCCCAGCTCCCAAGTCGGAAACGTCCAGCCACTGCTCCCACACCAAAGGGGCTAGCACTGAAAGCTCTTGCTGGCCATCACCTTCCCCAGGCAGCCTTTCCACAGCCCCACAAGCACTGGCGCTCTGAGCTTCCTAGCCACAGCACAGTGGGGACGGTCCTTCTCGGCACAGCCACAGCCCAGCTCCGAAATTCAAAACGTCCAGCCACTGCTCCCACACCAAAGGGGCTAGCACTGAAAGCTCTTGCTGGCCATCACCTTCCCTAGGCAGCCCTTCCACAGCCCCACAAGCACTGGCGCTCTGAGCTTCCTAGCCACAGCACACTGGGGACGTTCCTTCTCGGCAGAGCCACAGCCCAGCTCCAAAATTCAAAACGTCCAGCCACTGCTCCCACACCAAAGGGGCTAGCACTGAAAGCTCTTGCTGGCCATCACCTGCCCTAGGCAGCCCTTCCACAGCCCCACAAGCACTGGCGCTCTGAGCTTCCTAGCCACAGCACAGTGGGGACGTTCCTTCTCAGCACAGCCACAGCCCAGCTCCCAAGTCGGAAACGTCCAGCCACTGCTCCCACACCAAAGGGGCTAGCACTGAAAGCTCTTGCTGGCCATCACCTTCCCTAGGCAGCCCTTCCACAGCCCCACAAGCACTGGCGCTCTGAGCTTCCTAGCCACAGCACAGTGGGGACGTTCCTTCTCAGCACAGCCACAGCCCAGCTCCCAAATTCAAAACGTCCAGCCACTGCTCCCACACCAAAGGGGCTAGCACTGAAAGCTCTTGCTGGCCATCACCTTCCCTAGGCAGCCCTTCCACAGCCCCACAAGCACTGGCGCTCTGAGCTTCCTAGCCACAGCACAGTGGGGACGTTCCTTCTCAGCACAGCCACAGCCCAGCTCCCAAGTCGGAAACGTCCAGCCACTGCTCCCACACCAAAGGGGCTAGCACTGAAAGCTCTTGCTGGCCATCACCTGTCCTAGGCAGCCCTTCCACAGCCCCACAAGCACTGGCGCTCTGAGCTTCCTAGCCACAGCACAGTGGGGACGTTCCTTCTCAGCACAGCCACAGCCCAGCTCCCAATTCGGAAACGTCCAGCCACTGCTCCCACACCAAAGGGGCTAGCACTGAAAGCTCTTGCTGGCCATCACCTTCCCTAGGCAGCCCTTCCACAGCCCTACAAGCACTGGCGCTCTGAGCTTCCTAGCCACAGCACAGTGGGGACGTTCCTTCTCAGCACAGCCACAGCCCAGCTCCGAAATTCGAAACGTCCAGCCACTGCTCCCACACCAAAGGGGCTAGCACTGAAAGCTCTTGCTGGCCATCACCTTCCCTAGGCCGCCCTTCCACAGCCCCACAAGCACTGGCGCTCTGAGCTTACTAGCCACAGCACAGTGGGGACGTTCCTTCTCAGCACAGCCAGAGCCCAGCTCCCAAATCGGAAACGTCCAGCCACTGCTCCCACACCAAAGGGGCTAGCACTGAAAGCTCTTGCTGGCCAGCACCTGCCCTAGGCAGCCCTTCCACAGCCCCACAAGCACTGGCGCTCTGAGCTTCCTAGCCACAGCACAGTGGGGACGGTCCTTCTCGCACAGCCACAGCCCAGCTCCGAAATTCAAAACGTCCAGCCACTACTCCCACACCAAAGGGGCTAGCACTGAAAGCTCTTGCTGGCCATCACCTTCCCTAGGCAGCCCTTCCACAGCCCCACAAGCACTGGCGCTCTGAGCTTCCTAGCCACAGCACACTGGGGACGTTCCTTCTCGGCACAGCCACAGCCCAGCTCCGAAATTCAAAACGTCCAGCCACTGCTCCCACACCAAAGGGGCTAGCACTGAAAGCTCTTGCTGGCCATCACCTGCCCTAGGCAGCCCTTCCACAGCCCCACAAGCACTGGCGCTCTGAGCTTCCTAGCCACAGCACACTGGGGACGTTCCTTCTCGGCAGAGCCACAGCCCAGCTCCAAAATTCAAAACGTCCAGCCACTGCTCCCACACCAAAGGGGCTAGCACTGAAAGCTCTTGCTGGCCATCACCTGCCCTAGGCAGCCCTTCCACAGCCCCACAAGCACTGGCGCTCTGAGCTTCCTAGCCACAGCACAGTGGGGACGTTCCTTCTCAGCACAGCCACAGCCCAGCTCCCAAGTCGGAAACGTCCAGCCACTGCTCCCACACCAAAGGGGCTAGCACTGAAAGCTCTTGCTGGCCAGCACCTGCCCTAGGCAGCCCTTCCACAGCCCCACAAGCACTGGCGCTCTGAGCTTCCTAGCCACAGCACACTGGGGACGTTCCTTCTCGGCAGAGCCACAGCCCAGCTCCAAAATTCAAAACGTCCAGCCACTGCTCCCACACCAAAGGGGCTAGCACTGAAAGCTCTTGCTGGCCATCACCTGCCCTAGGCAGCCCTTCCACAGCCCCACAAGCACTGGCGCTCTGAGCTTCCTAGCCACAGCACAGTGGGGACGTTCCTTCTCAGCACAGCCACAGCCCAGCTCCCAAGTCGGAAACGTCCAGCCACTGCTCCCACACCAAAGGGGCTAGCACTGAAAGCTCTTGCTGGCCATCACCTGCCCTAGGCAGCCCTTCCACAGCCCCACAAGCACTGGCGCTCTGAGCTTCCTAGCCACAGCACAGTGGGGACGTTCCTTCTCAGCACAGCCACAGCCCAGCTCCCAAATTCAAAACGTCCAGCCACTGCTCCCACACCAAAGGGGCTAGCACTGAAAGCTCTTGCTGGCCATCACCTTCCCTAGGCAGCCCTTCCACAGCCCTACAAGCACTGGCGCTCTGAGCTTCCTAGCCACAGCACAGTGGGGACGTTCCTTCTCAGCACAGCCACAGCCCAGCTCCCAAGTCGGAAACGTCCAGCCACTGCTCCCACACCAAAGGGGCTAGCACTGAAAGCTCTTGCTGGCCATCACCTGCCCTAGGCAGCCCTTCCACAGCCCCACAAGCACTGGCGCTCTGAGCTTCCTAGCCACAGCACAGTGGGGACGTTCCTTCTCAGCACAGCCACAGCCCAGCTCCCAATTCGGAAACGTCCAGCCACTGCTCCCACACCAAAGGGGCTAGCACTGAAAGGTCTTGCTGGCCATCACCTTCCCTAGGCAGCCCTTCCACAGCCCTACAAGCACTGGCGCTCTGAGCTTCCTAGCCACAGCACAGTGGGGACGTTCCTTCTCAGCACAGCCACAGCCCAGCTCCGAAATTCGAAACGTCCAGCCACTGCTCCCACACCAAAGGGGCTAGCACTGAAAGCTCTTGCTGGCCATCACCTGTCCTAGGCAGCCCTTCCACAGCCCCACAAGCACTGGCGCTCTGAGCTTCCTAGCCACAGCACAGTGGGGACGTTCCTTCTCGGCACAGCCACAGCCCAGCTCCGAAATTCGAAATGTGCACCCACTGCTCCCACACCAAAGGGGCTAGCACTGAAAGCTCTTGCTGGCCATCACCTTCCCTAGGCAGCCCTTCCACAGCCCCACAAGCACTGGCGCTCTGAGCTTCCTAGCCACAGCACAGTGGGGACGTTCCTTCTCGCACAGCCACAGCCCAGCTTCGAAATTCAAAACGTCCAGCCACTGCTCCCACACCAAAGGGACTAGCACTGAAAGCTCTTCCTGGCCATCACCTTCCCTAGGCAGCCCTTCCACAGCCCCACAAGCACAGGCGCTCTGAGCTTCCTAGCCACAGCACAGTGGGGACGTTCCTTCTCAGCACAGCGGGGACGTTCCTTCTCAGCACAGCCACAGTCCAGCTCCCAAATTCAAAACGTCCAGCCACTGCTCCCACACCAAAGGGGCTAGCACTGAAAGCTCTTGCTGGCCATCACCTTCCCTAGGCAGCCCTTCCACAGCCCCACAAGCACTGGCGCTCTGAGCTTCCTAGCCACAGCACAGTGGGGACGTTCCTTCTCAGCACAGCCACAGCCCAGCTCCGAAATTTGAAACGTCCAGCCACTGCTCCCACACCAAAGGGGCTAGCACTGAAAGCTCTTGCTGGCCATCACCTGTCCTAGGCAGCCCTTCCACAGCCCCACAAGCACTGGCGCTCTGAGCTTCCTAGCCACAGCACAGTGGGGACGTTCCTTCTCAGCACAGCCACAGCCCAGCTCCGAAATTCGAAACGTCCAGCCACTGCTCCCACACCAAAGGGGCTAGCACTGAAAGCTCTTGCTGGCCAGCACCTTCCCTAGGCAGCCCTTCCACAGCCCCACAAGCACTGGCGCTCTGAGCTTCCTAGCCACAGCACAGTGGGGACGTTCCTTCTCAGCACAGCCACAGCCCAGCTCCCAAGTCGGAAACGTCCAGCCACTGCTCCCACACCAAAGGGGCTAGCACTGAAAGCTCTTGCTGGCCATCACCTTCCCCAGGCAGCCTTTCCACAGCCCCACAAGCACTGGCGCTCTGAGCTTCCTAGCCACAGCACAGTGGGGACGGTCCTTCTCGGCACAGCCACAGCCCAGCTCCGAAATTCAAAACGTCCAGCCACTGCTCCCACACCAAAGGGGCTAGCACTGAAAGCTCTTGCTGGCCATCACCTTCCCTAGGCAGCCCTTCCACAGCCCCACAAGCACTGGCGCTCTGAGCTTCCTAGCCACAGCACACTGGGGATGTTCCTTCTCGGCAGAGCCACAGCCCAGCTCCGAAATTCGAAACGTCCAGCCACTGCTCCCACACCAAAGGGGCTAGCACTGAAAGCTCTTGCTGGCCATCACCTGCCCTAGGCAGCCCTTCCACAGCCCCACAAGCACTGGCGCTCTGAGCTTCCTAGCCACAGCACAGTGGGGACGTTCCTTCTCAGCACAGCCACAGCCCAGCTCCCAAGTCGGAAACGTCCAGCCACTGCTCCCACACCAAAGGGGCTAGCACTGAAAGCTCTTGCTGGCCATCACCTTCCCTAGGCAGCCCTTCCACAGCCCCACAAGCACTGGCGCTCTGAGCTTCCTAGCCACAGCACAGTGGGGACGTTCCTTCTCAGCACAGCCACAGCCCAGCTCCGAAATTCAAAACGTCCAGCCACTGCTCCCACACCAAAGGGGCTAGCACTGAAAGCTCTTGCTGGCCATCACCTGCCCTAGGCAGCCCTTCCACAGCCCCACAAGCACTGCCGCTCTGAGCTTCCTAGCCACAGCACAGTGGGGACGTTCCTTCTCGGCACAGCCACAGCCCAGCTCCCAAGTCGGAAACGTCCAGCCACTGCTCCCACACCAAAGGGGCTAGCACTGAAAGCTCTTGCTGGCCATCACCTGCCCTAGGCAGCCCTTCCACAGCCCCACAAGCACTGGCGCTCTGAGCTTCCTAGCCACAGCACAGTGGGGACGGTCCTTCTCAGCACAGCCACAGCCCAGCTCCGAAATTCGAAATGTGCACCCACTGCTCCCACACCAAAGGGGCTAGCACTGAAAGCTCTTGCTGGCCATCACCTTCCCTAGGCAGCCCTTCCACAGCCCCACAAGCACTGGCGCTCTGAGCTTCCTAGCCACACCACAGTGGGGACGTTCCTTCTCAGCACAGCGGGGACGTTCCTTCTCAGCACAGCCACAGTCCAGCTCCCAAATTCAAAACGTCCAGCCACTGCTCCCACACCAAAGGGGCTAGCACTGAAAGCTCTTGCTGGCCATCACCTTCCCTAGGCAGCCCTTCCACAGCCCCACAAGCACTGGCGCTCTGAGCTTCCTAGCCACAGCACAGTGGGGACGTTCCTTCTCGGCACAGCCACAGCCCAGCTCCGAAATTCAAAACGTCCAGCCACTGCTCCCACACCAAAGGGGCTAGCACTGAAAGCTCTTGCTGGCCATCACCTGCCCTAGGCAGCCCTTCCACAGCCCCACAAGCACTGGCGCTCTGAGCTTCCTAGCCACAGCACAGTGGGGACGTTCCTTCTCGGCACAGCCACAGCCCAGCTCCCAAATTCGAAACGTGCACCCACTGCTCCCACACCAAAGGGGCTGGCACTGAAAGCTCTTGCTGGCCATCACCTTCCCTAGGCAGCCCTTCCACAGCCCCACAAGCACTGGCGCTCTGAGCTTCCTAGCCACAGCACAGTGGGGACGTTTCCACTCAGCACAGCCAGAGCCCAGCTCCGAAATTCAAAACGTCCAGCCACTGCTCCCACACCAAAGGGGCTAGCACTGAAAGCTCTTGCTGGCCATCACCTGCCCTAGGCAGCCCTTCCACAGCCCCACAAGCACTGGCGCTCTGAGCTTCCTAGCCACAGCACAGTGGGGACGTTCCTTCTCGGCACAGCCAGAGCCCAGCTCCGAAATTCAAAACGTCCAGCCACTGCTCCCACACCAAAGGGGCTAGCACTGAAAGCTCTTGCTGGCCATCACCTTCCCTAGGCCGCCCTTCCACAGCCCCACAAGCACAGGCGCTCTGAGCTTCCTAGCCACAGCACAGTGGGGACGTTCCTTCTCAGCACAGCCACAGCCCAGCTCCGAAATTGGAAACGTCCAGCCACTGCTCCCACACCAAAGGGGCTAGCACTGAAAGCTCTTGCTGGCCATCACCTTCCCTAGGCAGCCCTTCCACAGCCCCACAAGCACTGGCGCTCTGAGCTTCCTAGCCACAGCACAGTGGGGACGTTCCTTCTCGGCACAGCCACAGCCCAGCTCCGAAATTCAAAACGTCCAGCCACTGCTCCCACATGAAAGGGACTAGCACTGAAAGCTCTTGCTGGCCATCACCTGTCCTAGGCAGCCCTTCCACAGCCCCACAAGCACTGGCGCTCTGAGCTTCCTAGCCACAGCACAGTGGGGACGTTCCTTCTCAGCACAGCCACAGCCCAGCTCCGAAATTCGAAACGTCCAGCCACTGCTCCCACACCAAAGGGGCTAGCACTGAAAGCTCTTGCTGGCCATCACCTGCCCTAGGCAGCCCTTCCACAGCCCCACAAGCACTGGCGCTCTGAGCTTCCTAGCCACAGCACAGTGGGGACGTTCCTTCTCGGCACAGCCAGAGCCCAGCTCCGAAATTTGAAACGTCCAGCCACTGCTCCCACACCAAAGGGGCTAGCACTGAAAGCTCTTGCTGGCCATCAGCTGCCCTAGGCAGCCCTTCCACAGCCCCACAAGCACTGGCGCTCTGAGCTTCCTAGCCACAGCACAGTGGGGACATTCCTTCTCGGCACAGCCACAGCCCAGCTCCGAAATTCAAAACGTCCAGCCACTGCTCCCACACCAAAGGGGCTAGCACTGAAAGCTCTTGCTGGCCATCACCTTCCCTAGGCAGCCCTTCCACAGCCCCACAAGCACAGGCGCTCTGAGCTTCCTAGCCACAGCACAGTGGGGACGTTCCTTCTCGGCACAGCCACAGCCCAGCTCCGAAATTCAAAACGTCCAGCCACTGCTCCCACACCAAAGGGGCTAGCACTGAAAGCGCTTGCTGGCCATCACCTGCCCTAGGCAGCCCTTCCACAGCCCCACAAGCACTGGCGCTCTGAGCTTCCTAGCCACAGCACAGTGGGGACGTTCCTTCTCAGCACAGCCAGAGCCCAGCTCCGAAATTCGAAACGTCCAGCCACTGCTCCCACACCAAAGGGGCTAGCACTGAAAGCTCTTGCTGGCCATCACCTGTCCTAGGCAGCCCTTCCACAGCCCCACAAGCACTGGCGCTCTGAGCTTCCTAGCCACAGCACAGTGGGGACGTTCCTTCTCGGCACAGCCACAGCCCAGCTCCGAAATTCGAAACGTGCACCCACTGCTCCCACACCAAAGGGGCTAGCACTGAAAGCTCTTCCTGGCCATCACCTTCCCTAGGCAGCCCTTCCACAGCCCCACAAGCACTGGCGCTCTGAGCTTCCTAGCCACAGCACAGTGGGGACGTTCCTTCTCAGCACAGCCACAGCCCAGCTCCGAAATTCGAAAAGTCCAGCCACTGCTCCCACACCAAAGGGGCTGGCACTGAAAGCTCTTGCTGGCCATCACCTTCCCTAGGCCGCCCTTCCACAGCCCCACAAGCACTGGCGCTCTGAGCTTACTAGCCACAGCACAGTGGGGACGTTCCTTCTCAGCACAGCCAGAGCCCAGCTCCCAAATCGGAAACGTCCAGCCACTGCTCCCACACCAAAGGGGCTAGCACTGAAAGCTCTTGCTGGCCAGCACCTGCCCTAGGCAGCCCTTCCACAGCCCCACAAGCACTGGCGCTCTGAGCTTCCTAGCCACAGCACAGTGGGGACGGTCCTTCTCGCACAGCCACAGCCCAGCTCCGAAATTCAAAACGTCCAGCCACTACTCCCACACCAAAGGGGCTAGCACTGAAAGCTCTTGCTGGCCATCACCTTCCCTAGGCAGCCCTTCCACAGCCCCACAAGCACTGGCTCTCTGAGCTTCCTAGCCACAGCACAGTGGGGACGTTCCTTCTCGGCACAGCCAGAGCCCAGCTCCGAAATTGGAAACGTCCAGCCACTGCTCCCACACCAAAGGGGCTAGCACTGAAAGCTCTTGCTGGCCATCACCTGCCCTAGGCAGCCCTTCCACAGCCCCACAAGCACTGGCGCTCTGAGCTTCCTAGCCACAGCACAGTGGGGACGTTCCTTCTCAGCACAGCCACAGCCCAGCTCCCAAGTCGGAAACGTCCAGCCACTGCTCCCACACCAAAGGGGCTAGCACTGAAAGCTCTTGCTGGCCATCACCTTCCCCAGGCAGCCTTTCCACAGCCCCACAAGCACTGGCGCTCTGAGCTTCCTAGCCACAGCACAGTGGGGACGGTCCTTCTCGGCACAGCCACAGCCCAGCTCCGAAATTCAAAACGTCCAGCCACTGCTCCCACACCAAAGGGGCTAGCACTGAAAGCTCTTGCTGGCCATCACCTTCCCTAGGCAGCCCTTCCACAGCCCCACAAGCACTGGCGCTCTGAGCTTCCTAGCCACAGCACACTGGGGACGTTCCTTCTCGGCAGAGCCACAGCCCAGCTCCAAAATTCAAAACGTCCAGCCACTGCTCCCACACCAAAGGGGCTAGCACTGAAAGCTCTTGCTGGCCATCACCTGCCCTAGGCAGCCCTTCCACAGCCCCACAAGCACTGGCGCTCTGAGCTTCCTAGCCACAGCACAGTGGGGACGTTCCTTCTCAGCACAGCCACAGCCCAGCTCCGAAATTCGAAACGTCCAGCCACTGCTCCCACACCAAAGGGGCTAGCACTGAAAGCTCTTGCTGGCCATCACCTGCCCTAGGCAGCCCTTCCACAGCCCCACAAGCACTGGCGCTCTGAGCTTCCTAGCCACAGCACAGTGGGGACGTTCCTTCTCGGCACAGCCAGAGCCCAGCTCCGAAATTTGAAACGTCCAGCCACTGCTCCCACACCAAAGGGGCTAGCACTGAAAGCTCTTGCTGGCCATCAGCTGCCCTAGGCAGCCCTTCCACAGCCCCACAAGCACTGGCGCTCTGAGCTTCCTAGCCACAGCACAGTGGGGACATTCCTTCTCGGCACAGCCACAGCCCAGCTCCGAAATTCAAAACGTCCAGCCACTGCTCCCACACCAAAGGGGCTAGCACTGAAAGCTCTTGCTGGCCATCACCTTCCCTAGGCAGCCCTTCCACAGCCCCACAAGCACAGGCGCTCTGAGCTTCCTAGCCACAGCACAGTGGGGACGTTCCTTCTCGGCACAGCCACAGCCCAGCTCCGAAATTCAAAACGTCCAGCCACTGCTCCCACACCAAAGGGGCTAGCACTGAAAGCGCTTGCTGGCCATCACCTGCCCTAGGCAGCCCTTCCACAGCCCCACAAGCACTGGCGCTCTGAGCTTCCTAGCCACAGCACAGTGGGGACGTTCCTTCTCAGCACAGCCAGAGCCCAGCTCCGAAATTCGAAACGTCCAGCCACTGCTCCCACACCAAAGGGGCTAGCACTGAAAGCTCTTGCTGGCCATCACCTTCCCTAGGCAGCCCTTCCACAGCCCCACAAGCACTGGCGCTCTGAGCTTCCTAGCCACAGCACAGTGGGGACGTTCCTTCTCGGCACAGCCACAGCCCAGCTCCGAAATTCGAAACGTGCACCCACTGCTCCCACACCAAAGGGGCTAGCACTGAAAGCTCTTCCTGGCCATCACCTTCCCTAGGCAGCCCTTCCACAGCCCCACAAGCACTGGCGCTCTGAGCTTCCTAGCCACAGCACAGTGGGGACGTTCCTTCTCAGCACAGCCACAGCCCAGCTCCGAAATTCGAAAAGTCCAGCCACTGCTCCCACACCAAAGGGGCTGGCACTGAAAGCTCTTGCTGGCCATCACCTTCCCTAGGCCGCCCTTCCACAGCCCCACAAGCACTGGCGCTCTGAGCTTACTAGCCACAGCACAGTGGGGACGTTCCTTCTCAGCACAGCCAGAGCCCAGCTCCCAAATCGGAAACGTCCAGCCACTGCTCCCACACCAAAGGGGCTAGCACTGAAAGCTCTTGCTGGCCAGCACCTGCCCTAGGCAGCCCTTCCACAGCCCCACAAGCACTGGCGCTCTGAGCTTCCTAGCCACAGCACAGTGGGGACGGTCCTTCTCGCACAGCCACAGCCCAGCTCCGAAATTCAAAACGTCCAGCCACTACTCCCACACCAAAGGGGCTAGCACTGAAAGCTCTTGCTGGCCATCACCTTCCCTAGGCAGCCCTTCCACAGCCCCACAAGCACTGGCTCTCTGAGCTTCCTAGCCACAGCACAGTGGGGACGTTCCTTCTCGGCACAGCCAGAGCCCAGCTCCGAAATTGGAAACGTCCAGCCACTGCTCCCACACCAAAGGGGCTAGCACTGAAAGCTCTTGCTGGCCATCACCTGCCCTAGGCAGCCCTTCCACAGCCCCACAAGCACTGGCGCTCTGAGCTTCCTAGCCACAGCACAGTGGGGACGTTCCTTCTCAGCACAGCCACAGCCCAGCTCCCAAGTCGGAAACGTCCAGCCACTGCTCCCACACCAAAGGGGCTAGCACTGAAAGCTCTTGCTGGCCATCACCTTCCCCAGGCAGCCTTTCCACAGCCCCACAAGCACTGGCGCTCTGAGCTTCCTAGCCACAGCACAGTGGGGACGTTCCTTCTCGGCAGAGCCACAGCCCAGCTCCAAAATTCAAAACGTCCAGCCACTGCTCCCACACCAAAGGGGCTAGCACTGAAAGCTCTTGCTGGCCATCACCTGCCCTAGGCAGCCCTTCCACAGCCCCACAAGCACTGGCGCTCTGAGCTTCCTAGCCACAGCACAGTGGGGACGTTCCTTCTCAGCACAGCCACAGCCCAGCTCCCAAGTCGGAAACGTCCAGCCACTGCTCCCACACCAAAGGGGCTAGCACTGAAAGCTCTTGCTGGCCATCACCTTCCCTAGGCAGCCCTTCCACAGCCCCACAAGCACAGGCGCTCTGAGCTTCCTAGCCACAGCACAGTGGGGACGTTCCTTCTCAGCACAGCCACAGCCCAGCTCCCAAATTCAAAACGTCCAGCCACTGCTCCCACACCAAAGGGGCTAGCACTGAAAGCTCTTGCTGGCCATCACCTTCCCTAGGCAGCCCTTCCACAGCCCCACAAGCACTGGCGCTCTGAGCTTCCTAGCCACAGCACAGTGGGGACGTTCCTTCTCAGCACAGCCACAGCCCAGCTCCCAAGTCGGAAACGTCCAGCCACTGCTCCCACACCAAAGGGGCTAGCACTGAAAGCTCTTGCTGGCCATCACCTGCCCTAGGCAGCCCTTCCACAGCCCCACAAGCACTGGCGCTCTGAGCTTCCTAGCCACAGCACAGTGGGGACGTTCCTTCTCAGCACAGCCACAGCCCAGCTCCCAAATCGGAAACGTCCAGCCACTGCTCCCACACCAAAGGGGCTAGCACTGAAAGCTCTTGCTGGCCATCACCTTCCCTAGGCAGCCCTTCCACAGCCCTACAAGCACTGGCGCTCTGAGCTTCCTAGCCACAGCACAGTGGGGACGTTCCTTCTCAGCACAGCCACAGCCCAGCTCCGAAATTCGAAACGTCCAGCCACTGCTCCCACACCAAAGGGGCTAGCACTGAAAGCTCTTGCTGGCCATCACCTGTCCTAGGCAGCCCTTCCACAGCCCCACAAGCACTGGCGCTCTGAGCTTCCTAGCCACAGCACAGTGGGGACGTTCCTTCTCGGCACAGCCACAGCCCAGCTCCGAAATTCGAAATGTGCACCCACTGCTCCCACACCAAAGGGGCTAGCACTGAAAGCTCTTGCTGGCCATCACCTTCCCTAGGCAGCCCTTCCACAGCCCCACAAGCACTGGCGCTCTGAGCTTCCTAGCCACAGCACAGTGGGGACGTTCCTTCTCGCACAGCCACAGCCCAGCTTCGAAATTCAAAACGTCCAGCCACTGCTCCCACACCAAAGGGACTAGCACTGAAAGCTCTTCCTGGCCATCACCTTCCCTAGGCAGCCCTTCCACAGCCCCACAAGCACAGGCGCTCTGAGCTTCCTAGCCACAGCACAGTGGGGACGTTCCTTCTCAGCACAGCGGGGACGTTCCTTCTCAGCACAGCCACAGTCCAGCTCCCAAATTCAAAACGTCCAGCCACTGCTCCCACACCAAAGGGGCTAGCACTGAAAGCTCTTGCTGGCCATCACCTGCCCTAGGCAGCCCTTCCACAGCCCCACAAGCACTGGCGCTCTGAGCTTCCTAGCCACAGCACAGTGGGGACGTTCCTTCTCAGCACAGCCACAGCCCAGCTCCGAAATTTGAAACGTCCAGCCACTGCTCCCACACCAAAGGGGCTAGCACTGAAAGCTCTTGCTGGCCATCACCTTCCCTAGGCAGCCCTTCCACAGCCCCACAAGCACTGGCGCTCTGAGCTTCCTAGCCACAGCACAGTGGGGACGTTCCTTCTCAGCACAGCCACAGCCCAGCTCCGAAATTCGAAACGTCCAGCCACTGCTCCCACACCAAAGGGGCTAGCACTGAAAGCTCTTGCTGGCCATCACCTTCCCCAGGCAGCCTTTCCACAGCCCCACAAGCACTGGCGCTCTGAGCTTCCTAGCCACAGCACAGTGGGGACGGTCCTTCTCGGCACAGCCACAGCCCAGCTCCGAAATTCAAAACGTCCAGCCACTGCTCCCACACCAAAGGGGCTAGCACTGAAAGCTCTTGCTGGCCATCACCTTCCCTAGGCAGCCCTTCCACAGCCCCACAAGCACTGGCGCTCTGAGCTTCCTAGCCACAGCACACTGGGGATGTTCCTTCTCGGCAGAGCCACAGCCCAGCTCCGAAATTCGAAACGTCCAGCCACTGCTCCCACACCAAAGGGGCTAGCACTGAAAGCTCTTGCTGGCCATCACCTTCCCTAGGCAGCCCTTCCACAGCCCCACAAGCACTGCCGCTCTGAGCTTCCTAGCCACAGCACAGTGGGGACGTTCCTTCTCGGCACAGCCACAGCCCAGCTCCCAAGTCGGAAACGTCCAGCCACTGCTCCCACACCAAAGGGGCTAGCACTGAAAGCTCTTGCTGGCCATCACCTGCCCTAGGCAGCCCTTCCACAGCCCCACAAGCACTGGCGCTCTGAGCTTCCTAGCCACAGCACAGTGGGGACGTTCCTTCTCAGCACAGCCACAGCCCAGTTCCCAAGTCGGAAACGTCCAGCCACTGCTCCCACACCAAAGGGGCTAGCACTGAAAGCTCTTGCTGGCCATCACCTTCCCTAGGCAGCCCTTCCACAGCCCCACAAGCACAGGCGCTCTGAGCTTCCTAGCCACTGCACAGTGGGGACGTTCCTTCTCAGCACAGCCACAGCCCAGCTCCGAAATTCGAAATGTGCACCCACTGCTCCCACACCAAAGGGGCTAGCACTGAAAGCTCTTGCTGGCCATCACCTTCCCTAGGCAGCCCTTCCACAGCCCCACAAGCACTGGCGCTCTGAGCTTCCTAGCCACAGCACAGTGGGGACATTCCTTCTCGGCACAGCCACAGCCCAGCTCCGAAATTCAAAACGTCCAGCCACTGCTCCCACACCAAAGGGGCTAGCACTGAAAGCTCTTGCTGGCCATCACCTTCCCTAGGCAGCCCTTCCACAGCCCCACAAGCACAGGCGCTCTGAGCTTCCTAGCCACAGCACAGTGGGGACGTTCCTTCTCGGCACAGCCACAGCCCAGCTCCGAAATTCAAAACGTCCAGCCACTGCTCCCACACCAAAGGGGCTAGCACTGAAAGCGCTTGCTGGCCATCACCTGCCCTAGGCAGCCCTTCCACAGCCCCACAAGCACTGGCGCTCTGAGCTTCCTAGCCACAGCACAGTGGGGACGTTCCTTCTCAGCACAGCCAGAGCCCAGCTCCGAAATTCGAAACGTCCAGCCACTGCTCCCACACCAAAGGGGCTAGCACTGAAAGCTCTTGCTGGCCATCACCTTCCCTAGGCAGCCCTTCCACAGCCCCACAAGCACTGGCGCTCTGAGCTTCCTAGCCACAGCACAGTGGGGACGTTCCTTCTCGGCACAGCCACAGCCCAGCTCCGAAATTCGAAACGTGCACCCACTGCTCCCACACCAAAGGGGCTAGCACTGAAAGCTCTTCCTGGCCATCACCTTCCCTAGGCAGCCCTTCCACAGCCCCACAAGCACTGGCGCTCTGAGCTTCCTAGCCACAGCACAGTGGGGACGTTCCTTCTCAGCACAGCCACAGCCCAGCTCCGAAATTCGAAAAGTCCAGCCACTGCTCCCACACCAAAGGGGCTGGCACTGAAAGCTCTTGCTGGCCATCACCTTCCCTAGGCCGCCCTTCCACAGCCCCACAAGCACTGGCGCTCTGAGCTTACTAGCCACAGCACAGTGGGGACGTTCCTTCTCAGCACAGCCAGAGCCCAGCTCCCAAATCGGAAACGTCCAGCCACTGCTCCCACACCAAAGGGGCTAGCACTGAAAGCTCTTGCTGGCCAGCACCTGCCCTAGGCAGCCCTTCCACAGCCCCACAAGCACTGGCGCTCTGAGCTTCCTAGCCACAGCACAGTGGGGACGGTCCTTCTCGCACAGCCACAGCCCAGCTCCGAAATTCAAAACGTCCAGCCACTACTCCCACACCAAAGGGGCTAGCACTGAAAGCTCTTGCTGGCCATCACCTTCCCTAGGCAGCCCTTCCACAGCCCCACAAGCACTGGCTCTCTGAGCTTCCTAGCCACAGCACAGTGGGGACGTTCCTTCTCGGCACAGCCAGAGCCCAGCTCCGAAATTGGAAACGTCCAGCCACTGCTCCCACACCAAAGGGGCTAGCACTGAAAGCTCTTGCTGGCCATCACCTGCCCTAGGCAGCCCTTCCACAGCCCCACAAGCACTGGCGCTCTGAGCTTCCTAGCCACAGCACAGTGGGGACGTTCCTTCTCAGCACAGCCACAGCCCAGCTCCCAAGTCGGAAACGTCCAGCCACTGCTCCCACACCAAAGGGGCTAGCACTGAAAGCTCTTGCTGGCCATCACCTTCCCCAGGCAGCCTTTCCACAGCCCCACAAGCACTGGCGCTCTGAGCTTCCTAGCCACAGCACAGTGGGGACGTTCCTTCTCGGCAGAGCCACAGCCCAGCTCCAAAATTCAAAACGTCCAGCCACTGCTCCCACACCAAAGGGGCTAGCACTGAAAGCTCTTGCTGGCCATCACCTGCCCTAGGCAGCCCTTCCACAGCCCCACAAGCACTGGCGCTCTGAGCTTCCTAGCCACAGCACAGTGGGTACGTTCCTTCTCAGCACAGCCACAGCCCAGCTCCCAAGTCGGAAACGTCCAGCCACTGCTCCCACACCAAAGGGGCTAGCACTGAAAGCTCTTGCTGGCCATCACCTTCCCTAGGCAGCCCTTCCACAGCCCCACAAGCACAGGCGCTCTGAGCTTCCTAGCCACAGCACAGTGGGGACGTTCCTTCTCAGCACAGCCACAGCCCAGCTCCCAAATTCAAAACGTCCAGCCACTGCTCCCACACCAAAGGGGCTAGCACTGAAAGCTCTGCTGGCCATCACCTTCCCTAGGCAGCCCTTCCACAGCCCCACAAGCACTGGCGCTCTGAGCTTCCTAGCCACAGCACAGTGGGGACGTTCCTTCTCAGCACAGCCACAGCCCAGCTCCCAAGTCGGAAACGTCCAGCCACTGCTCCCACACCAAAGGGGCTAGCACTGAAAGCTCTTGCTGGCCATCACCTGCCCTAGGCAGCCCTTCCACAGCCCCACAAGCACTGGCGCTCTGAGCTTCCTAGCACAGCACAGTGGGGACGTTCCTTCTCAGCACAGCCACAGCCCAGCTCCCAAATCGGAAACGTCCAGCCACTGCTCCCACACCAAAGGGGCTAGCACTGAAAGCTCTTGCTGGCCATCACCTTCCCTAGGCAGCCCTTCCACAGCCCTACAAGCACTGGCGCTCTGAGCTTCCTAGCCACAGCACAGTGGGGACGTTCCTTTCAGCACAGCCACAGCCCAGCTCCGAAATTCGAAACGTCCAGCCACTGCTCCCACACCAAAGGGCTAGCACTGAAAGCTCTTGCTGGCCATCACCTGTCCTAGGCAGCCCTTCCACAGCCCCACAAGCACTGGCGCTCTGAGCTTCCTAGCCACAGCACAGTGGGGACGTTCCTTCTCGGCACAGCCACAGCCCAGCTCCGAAATTCGAAATGTGCACCCACTGCTCCCACACCAAAGGGGCTAGCACTGACTGAAAGCTCTTGCTGGCCATCACCTTCCCTAGGCAGCCCTTCCACAGCCCCACAAGCACTGGCGCTCTGAGCTTCCTAGCCACAGCACAGTGGGGACGTTCCTTCTCGCACAGCCACAGCCCAGCTTCGAAATTCAAAACGTCCAGCCACTGCTCCCACACCAAAGGGACTAGCACTGAAAGCTCTTCCTGGCCATCACCTTCCCTAGGCAGCCCTTCCACAGCCCCACAAGCACTGGCGCTCTGAGCTTCCTAGCCACAGCACAGTGGGGACGTTCCTTCTCAGCACAGCGGGGACGTTCCTTCTCAGCACAGCCACAGTCCAGCTCCCAAATTCAAAACGTCCAGCCACTGCTCCCACACCAAAGGGGCTAGCACTGAAAGCTCTTGCTGGCCATCACCTGCCCTAGGCAGCCCTTCCACAGCCCCACAAGCACTGGCGCTCTGAGCTTCCTAGCCACAGCACAGTGGGGACGTTCCTTCTCAGCACAGCCACAGCCCAGCTCCGAAATTTGAAACGTCCAGCCACTGCTCCCACACCAAAGGGGCTAGCACTGAAAGCTCTTGCTGGCCATCACCTTCCCTAGGCAGCCCTTCCACAGCCCCACAAGCACTGGCGCTCTGAGCTTCCTAGCCACAGCACAGTGGGGACGTTCCTTCTCAGCACAGCCACAGCCCAGCTCCGAAATTCGAAACGTCCAGCCACTGCTCCCACACCAAAGGGGCTAGCACTGAAAGCGCTTGCTGGCCATCACCTTCCCTAGGCAGCCCTTCCACAGCCCCACAAGCACTGGCGCTCTGAGCTTCCTAGCCACAGCACAGTGGGGACGTTCCTTCTCAGCACAGCCACAGCCCAGCTCCCAAGTCGGAAACGTCCAGCCACTGCTCCCACACCAAAGGGGCTAGCACTGAAAGCTCTTGCTGGCCATCACCTTCCCCAGGCAGCCTTTCCACAGCCCCACAAGCACTGGCGCTCTGAGCTTCCTAGCCACAGCACAGTGGGGACGGTCCTTCTCGGCACAGCCACAGCCCAGCTCCGAAATTCAAAACGTCCAGCCACTGCTCCCACACCAAAGGGGCTAGCACTGAAAGCTCTTGCTGGCCATCACCTTCCCTAGGCAGCCCTTCCACAGCCCCACAAGCACTGGCGCTCTGAGCTTCCTAGCCACAGCACACTGGGGATGTTCCTTCTCGGCAGAGCCACAGCCCAGCTCCGAAATTCGAAACGTCCAGCCACTGCTCCCACACCAAAGGGGCTAGCACTGAAAGCTCTTGCTGGCCATCACCTTCCCTAGGCAGCCCTTCCACAGCCCCACAAGCACTGCCGCTCTGAGCTTCCTAGCCACAGCACAGTGGGGACGTTCCTTCTCGGCACAGCCACAGCCCAGCTCCCAAGTCGGAAACGTCCAGCCACTGCTCCCACACCAAAGGGGCTAGCACTGAAAGCTCTTGCTGGCCATCACCTGCCCTAGGCAGCCCTTCCACAGCCCCACAAGCACTGGCGCTCTGAGCTTCCTAGCCACAGCACAGTGGGGACGTTCCTTCTCAGCACAGCCACAGCCCAGTTCCCAAGTCGGAAACGTCCAGCCACTGCTCCCACACCAAAGGGGCTAGCACTGAAAGCTCTTGCTGGCCATCACCTTCCCTAGGCAGCCCTTCCACAGCCCCACAAGCACAGGCGCTCTGAGCTTCCTAGCCACTGCACAGTGGGGACGTTCCTTCTCAGCACAGCCACAGCCCAGCTCCGAAATTCGAAATGTGCACCCACTGCTCCCACACCAAAGGGGCTAGCACTGAAAGCTCTTGCTGGCCATCACCTTCCCTAGGCAGCCCTTCCACAGCCCCACAAGCACTGGCGCTCTGAGCTTCCTAGCCACACCACAGTGGGGACGTTCCTTCTCAGCACAGCGGGGACGTTCCTTCTCAGCACAGCCACAGTCCAGCTCCCAAATTCAAAACGTCCAGCCACTGCTCCCACACCAAAGGGGCTAGCACTGAAAGCTCTTGCTGGCCATCACCTTCCCTAGGCAGCCCTTCCACAGCCCCACAAGCACTGGCGCTCTGAGCTTCCTAGCCACAGCACAGTGGGGACGTTCCTTCTCGGCACAGCCACAGCCCAGCTCCGAAATTCAAAACGTCCAGCCACTGCTCCCACACCAAAGGGGCTAGCACTGAAAGCTCTTGCTGGCCATCACCTGCCCTAGGCAGCCCTTCCACAGCCCCACAAGCACTGGCGCTCTGAGCTTCCTAGCCACAGCACAGTGGGGACGTTCCTTCTCGGCACAGCCACAGCCCAGCTCCCAAATTCGAAACGTGCACCCACTGCTCCCACACCAAAGGGGCTGGCACTGAAAGCTCTTGCTGGCCATCACCTTCCCTAGGCAGCCCTTCCACAGCCCCACAAGCACTGGCGCTCTGAGCTTCCTAGCCACAGCACAGTGGGGACGTTTCCACTCAGCACAGCCAGAGCCCAGCTCCGAAATTCAAAACGTCCAGCCACTGCTCCCACACCAAAGGGGCTAGCACTGAAAGCTCTTGCTGGCCATCACCTGCCCTAGGCAGCCCTTCCACAGCCCCACAAGCACTGGCGCTCTGAGCTTCCTAGCCACAGCACAGTGGGGACGTTCCTTCTCGGCACAGCCAGAGCCCAGCTCCGAAATTCAAAACGTCCAGCCACTGCTCCCACACCAAAGGGGCTAGCACTGAAAGCTCTTGCTGGCCATCACCTTCCCTAGGCCGCCCTTCCACAGCCCCACAAGCACTGGCGCTCTGAGCTTCCTAGCCACAGCACAGTGGGGACGTTCCTTCTCAGCACAGCCACAGCCCAGCTCCGAAATTGGAAACGTCCAGCCACTGCTCCCACACCAAAGGGGCTAGCACTGAAAGCTCTTGCTGGCCATCACCTTCCCTAGGCAGCCCTTCCACAGCCCCACAAGCACTGGCGCTCTGAGCTTCCTAGCCACAGCACAGTGGGGACGTTCCTTCTCGGCACAGCCACAGCCCAGCTCCCAAATTCAAAACGTCCAGCCACTGCTCCCACATGAAAGGGACTAGCACTGAAAGCTCTTGCTGGCCATCACCTTCCCTAGGCAGCCCTTCCACAGCCCCACAAGCACTGGCGCTCTGAGCTTCCTAGCCACAGCACAGTGGGGACGTTCCTTCTCAGCACAGCCACAGCCCAGCTCCGAAATTCAAAACGTCCAGCCACTGCTCCCACACCAAAGGGGCTAGCACTGAAAGCTCTTGCTGGCCATCACCTGCCCTAGGCAGCCCTTCCACAGCCCCACAAGCACTGGCGCTCTGAGCTTCCTAGCCACAGCACAGTGGGGACGTTCCTTCTCGGCACAGCCAGAGCCCAGCTCCGAAATTTGAAACGTCCAGCCACTGCTCCCACACCAAAGGGGCTAGCACTGAAAGCTCTTGCTGGCCATCAGCTGCCCTAGGCAGCCCTTCCACAGCCCCACAAGCACTGGCGCTCTGAGCTTCCTAGCCACAGCACAGTGGGGACGTTCCTTCTCGGCACAGCCACAGCCCAGCTCCGAAATTCAAAACGTCCAGCCACTGCTCCCACACCAAAGGGGCTAGCACTGAAAGCTCTTGCTGGCCATCACCTTCCCTAGGCAGCCCTTCCACAGCCCCACAAGCACAGGCGCTCTGAGCTTCCTAGCCACAGCACAGTGGGGACGTTCCTTCTCAGCACAGCCACAGCCCAGCTCCGAAATTCAAAACGTCCAGCCACTGCTCCCACACCAAAGGGGCTAGCACTGAAAGCGCTTGCTGGCCATCACCTGCCCTAGGCAGCCCTTCCACAGCCCCACAAGCACTGGCGCTCTGAGCTTCCTAGCCACAGCACAGTGGGGACGTTCCTTCTCAGCACAGCCAGAGCCCAGCTCCGAAATTCGAAAGGTCCAGCCACTGCTCCCACACCAAAGGGGCTAGCACTGAAAGCGCTTGCTGGCCATCACCTTCCCTAGGCAGCCCTTCCACAGCCCCACAAGCACTGGCGCTCTGAGCTTCCTAGCCACAGCACAGTGGGACGTTCCTTCTCGGCACAGCCACAGCCCAGCTCCGAAATTCAAAACGTGCACCCACTGCTCCCACACCAAAGGGGCTAGCACTGAAAGCTCTTGCTGGCCATCACCTTCCCTAGGCAGCCCTTCCACAGCCCCACAAGCACTGGCGCTCTGAGCTTCCTAGCCACAGCACAGTGGGGACGTTTCCACTCAGCACAGCCAGAGCCCAGCTCTGAAATTCAAAACGTCCAGCCACTGCTCCCACACCAAAGGGGCTAGCACTGAAAGCTCTTGCTGGCCATCACCTGCCCTAGGCAGCCCTTCCACAGCCCCACAAGCACTGGCGCTCTGAGCTTCCTAGCCACAGCACAGTGGGGACGTTCCTTCTCGGCACAGCCAGAGCCCAGCTCCGAAATTCGAAACGTCCAGCCACGGCTCCCACACCAAAGGGGCTAGCACTGTAAGCTCTTGCTGGCCATCACCTTCCCTAGGCAGCCCTTCCACAGCCCCACAAGCACTGGCGCTCTGAGCTTACTAGCCACAGCACAGTGGGGACGTTCCTTCTCAGCACAGCCAGAGCCCAGCTCCCAAATCGGAAACGTCCAGCCACTGCTCCCACACCAAAGGGGCTAGCACTGAAAGCTCTTGCTGGCCATCACCTTCCCTAGGCAGCCCTTCCACAGCCCCACAAGCACTGGCGCTCTGAGCTTCCTAGCCACAGCACAGTGGGGACGGTCCTTCTCGCACAGCCACAGCCCAGCTCCGAAATTCAAAACGTCCAGCCACTACTCCCACACCAAAGGGGCTAGCACTGAAAGCTCTTGCTGGCCAGCACCTTCCCTAGGCAGCCCTTCCACAGCCCCACAAGCACTGGCGCTCTGAGCTTCCTAGCCACAGCACAGTGGGGACGTTCCTTCTCAGCACAGCCACAGCCCAGCTCCGAAATTCAAAACGTCCAGCCACTGCTCCCACACCAAAGGGGCTAGCACTGAAAGCGCTTGCTGGCCATCACCTTCCCTAGGCAGCCCTTCCACAGCCCCACAAGCACTGGCGCTCTGAGCTTCCTAGCCACAGCACAGTGGGGACGGTCCTTCTCGCACAGCCACAGCCCAGCTCCGAAATTCAAAACGTCCAGCCACTACTCCCACACCAAAGGGGCTAGCACTGAAAGCTCTTGCTGGCCATCACCTTCCCTAGGCAGCCCTTCCACAGCCCCACAAGCACAGGCGCTCTGAGCTTCCTAGCCACAGCACAGTGGGGACGTTCCTTCTCGGCACAGCCACAGCCCAGCTCCGAAATTCAAAACGTCCAGCCACTGCTCCCACACCAAAGGGGCTAGCACTGAAAGCGCTTGCTGGCCATCACCTGCCCTAGGCAGCCCTTCCACAGCCCCACAAGCACTGGCGCTCTGAGCTTCCTAGCCACAGCACAGTGGGGACGTTCCTTCTCAGCACAGCCAGAGCCCAGCTCCGAAATTCGAAACGTCCAGCCACTGCTCCCACACCAAAGGGGCTAGCACTGAAAGCTCTTGCTGGCCATCACCTTCCCTAGGCAGCCCTTCCACAGCCCCACAAGCACTGGCGCTCTGAGCTTCCTAGCCACAGCACAGTGGGGACGTTCCTTCTCGGCACAGCCACAGCCCAGCTCCGAAATTCGAAACGTGCACCCACTGCTCCCACACCAAAGGGGCTAGCACTGAAAGCTCTTCCTGGCCATCACCTGCCCTAGGCAGCCCTTCCACAGCCCCACAAGCACTGGCGCTCTGAGCTTCCTAGCCACAGCACAGTGGGGACGTTCCTTCTCAGCACAGCCACAGCCCAGCTCCGAAATTCGAAAAGTCCAGCCACTGCTCCCACACCAAAGGGGCTGGCACTGAAAAGCTCTTGCTGGCCATCACCTTCCCTAGGCCGCCCTTCCACAGCCCCACAAGCACTGGCGCTCTGAGCTTACTAGCCACAGCACAGTGGGGACGTTCCTTCTCAGCACAGCCAGAGCCCAGCTCCCAAATCGGAAACGTCCAGCCACTGCTCCCACACCAAAGGGGCTAGCACTGAAAGCTCTTGCTGGCCAGCACCTGCCCTAGGCAGCCCTTCCACAGCCCCACAAGCACTGGCGCTCTGAGCTTCCTAGCCACAGCACAGTGGGGACGGTCCTTCTCGCACAGCCACAGCCCAGCTCCGAAATTCAAAACGTCCAGCCACTACTCCCACACCAAAGGGGCTAGCACTGAAAGCTCTTGCTGGCCATCACCTTCCCTAGGCAGCCCTTCCACAGCCCCACAAGCACTGGCTCTCTGAGCTTCCTAGCCACAGCACAGTGGGGACGTTCCTTCTCGGCACAGCCAGAGCCCAGCTCCGAAATTGGAAACGTCCAGCCACTGCTCCCACACCAAAGGGCTAGCACTGAAAGCTCTTGCTGGCCATCACCTGCCCTAGGCAGCCCTTCCACAGCCCCACAAGCACTGGCGCTCTGAGCTTCCTAGCCACAGCACAGTGGGGACGTTCCTTCTCGGCACAGCCACAGCCCAGCTCCCAAGTCGGAAACGTCCAGCCACTGCTCCCACACCAAAGGGGCTAGCACTGAAAGCTCTTGCTGGCCATCACCTTCCCCAGGCAGCCTTTCCACAGCCCCACAAGCACTGGCGCTCTGAGCTTCCTAGCCACAGCACAGTGGGGACGGTCCTTCTCGGCACAGCCACAGCCCAGCTCCGAAATTCAAAACGTCCAGCCACTGCTCCCACACCAAAGGGGCTAGCACTGAAAGCTCTTGCTGGCCATCACCTTCCCTAGGCAGCCCTTCCACAGCCCCACAAGCACTGGCGCTCTGAGCTTCCTAGCCACAGCACACTGGGGACGTTCCTTCTCGGCAGAGCCACAGCCCAGCTCCAAAATTCAAAACGTCCAGCCACTGCTCCCACACCAAAGGGGCTAGCACTGAAAGCTCTTGCTGGCCATCACCTGCCCTAGGCAGCCCTTCCACAGCCCCACAAGCACTGGCGCTCTGAGCTTCCTAGCCACAGCACAGTGGGGACGTTCCTTCTCAGCACAGCCACAGCCCAGCTCCCAAGTCGGAAACGTCCAGCCACTGCTCCCACACCAAAGGGGCTAGCACTGAAAGCTCTTGCTGGCCATCACCTTCCCTAGGCAGCCCTTCCACAGCCCCACAAGCACAGGCGCTCTGAGCTTCCTAGCCACAGCACAGTGGGGACGTTCCTTCTCAGCACAGCCACAGCCCAGCTCCCAAATTCAAAACGTCCAGCCACTGCTCCCACACCAAAGGGGCTAGCACTGAAAGCTCTTGCTGGCCATCACCTTCCCTAGGCAGCCCTTCCACAGCCCCACAAGCACTGGCGCTCTGAGCTTCCTAGCCACAGCACAGTGGGGACGTTCCTTCTCAGCACAGCCACAGCCCAGCTCCCAAGTCGGAAACGTCCAGCCACTGCTCCCACACCAAAGGGGCTAGCACTGAAAGCTCTTGCTGGCCATCACCTGCCCTAGGCAGCCCTTCCACAGCCCCACAAGCACTGGCGCTCTGAGCTTCCTAGCCACAGCACAGTGGGGACGTTCCTTCTCAGCACAGCCACAGCCCAGCTCCCAAATCGGAAACGTCCAGCCACTGCTCCCACACCAAAGGGGCTAGCACTGAAAGCTCTTGCTGGCCATCACCTTCCCTAGGCAGCCCTTCCACAGCCCTACAAGCACTGGCGCTCTGAGCTTCCTAGCCACAGCACAGTGGGGACGTTCCTTCTCAGCACAGCCACAGCCCAGCTCCGAAATTCGAAACGTCCAGCCACTGCTCCCACACCAAAGGGGCTAGCACTGAAAGCTCTTGCTGGCCATCACCTGTCCTAGGCAGCCCTTCCACAGCCCCACAAGCACTGGCGCTCTGAGCTTCCTAGCCACAGCACAGTGGGGACGTTCCTTCTCGGCACAGCCACAGCCCAGCTCCGAAATTGGAAATGTGCACCCACTGCTCCCACACCAAAGGGGCTAGCACTGAAAGCTCTTGCTGGCCATCACCTTCCCTAGGCAGCCCTTCCACAGCCCCACAAGCACTGGCGCTCTGAGCTTCCTAGCTACAGCACAGTGGGGACGTTCCTTCTCGCACAGCCACAGCCCAGCTTCGAAATTCAAAACGTCCAGCCACTGCTCCCACACCAAAGGGACTAGCACTGAAAGCTCTTCCTGGCCATCACCTTCCCTAGGCAGCCCTTCCACAGCCCCACAAGCACAGGCGCTCTGAGCTTCCTAGCCACAGCACAGTGGGGACGTTCCTTCTCAGCACAGCGGGGACGTTCCTTCTCAGCACAGCCACAGTCCAGCTCCCAAATTCAAAACGTCCAGCCACTGCTCCCACACCAAAGGGGCTAGCACTGAAAGCTCTTGCTGGCCATCACCTGCCCTAGGCAGCCCTTCCACAGCCCCACAAGCACTGGCGCTCTGAGCTTCCTAGCCACAGCACAGTGGGGACGTTCCTTCTCAGCACAGCCACAGCCCAGCTCCGAAATTTGAAACGTCCAGCCACTGCTCCCACACCAAAGGGGCTAGCACTGAAAGCTCTTGCTGGCCATCACCTTCCCTAGGCAGCCCTTCCACAGCCCCACAAGCACTGGCGCTCTGAGCTTCCTAGCCACAGCACAGTGGGGACGTTCCTTCTCAGCACAGCCACAGCCCAGCTCCGAAATTCGAAACGTCCAGCCACTGCTCCCACACCAAAGGGGCTAGCACTGAAAGCGCTTGCTGGCCATCACCTTCCCTAGGCAGCCCTTCCACAGCCCCACAAGCACTGGCGCTCTGAGCTTCCTAGCCACAGCACAGTGGGGACGTTCCTTCTCAGCACAGCCACAGCCCAGCTCCCAAGTCGGAAACGTCCAGCCACTGCTCCCACACCAAAGGGGCTAGCACTGAAAGCTCTTGCTGGCCATCACCTTCCCCAGGCAGCCTTTCCACAGCCCCACAAGCACTGGCGCTCTGAGCTTCCTAGCCACAGCACAGTGGGGACGGTCCTTCTCGGCACAGCCACAGCCCAGCTCCGAAATTCAAAACGTCCAGCCACTGCTCCCACACCAAAGGGGCTAGCACTGAAAGCTCTTGCTGGCCATCACCTTCCCTAGGCAGCCCTTCCACAGCCCCACAAGCACTGGCGCTCTGAGCTTCCTAGCCACAGCACACTGGGGATGTTCCTTCTCGGCAGAGCCACAGCCCAGCTCCGAAATTCGAAACGTCCAGCCACTGCTCCCACACCAAAGGGGCTAGCACTGAAAGCTCTTGCTGGCCATCACCTTCCCTAGGCAGCCCTTCCACAGCCCCACAAGCACTGGCGCTCTGAGCTTCCTAGCCACAGCACAGTGGGGACGTTCCTTCTCGGCACAGCCACAGCCCAGCTCCCAAGTCGGAAACGTCCAGCCACTGCTCCCACACCAAAGGGGCTAGCACTGAAAGCTCTTGCTGGCCATCACCTGCCCTAGGCAGCCCTTCCACAGCCCCACAAGCACTGGCGCTCTGAGCTTCCTAGCCACAGCACAGTGGGGACGTTCCTTCTCAGCACAGCCACAGCCCAGTTCCCAAGTCGGAAACGTCCAGCCACTGCTCCCACACCAAAGGGGCTAGCACTGAAAGCTCTTGCTGGCCATCACCTTCCCTAGGCAGCCCTTCCACAGCCCCACAAGCACAGGCGCTCTGAGCTTCCTAGCCACTGCACAGTGGGGACGTTCCTTCTCAGCACAGCCACAGCCCAGCTCCGAAATTCGAAATGTGCACCCACTGCTCCCACACCAAAGGGGCTAGCACTGAAAGCTCTTGCTGGCCATCACCTTCCCTAGGCAGCCCTTCCACAGCCCCACAAGCACTGGCGCTCTGAGCTTCCTAGCCACACCACAGTGGGGACGTTCCTTCTCAGCACAGCGGGGACGTTCCTTCTCAGCACAGCCACAGTCCAGCTCCCAAATTCAAAACGTCCAGCCACTGCTCCCACACCAAAGGGGCTAGCACTGAAAGCTCTTGCTGGCCATCACCTTCCCTAGGCAGCCCTTCCACAGCCCCACAAGCACTGGCGCTCTGAGCTTCCTAGCCACAGCACAGTGGGGACGTTCCTTCTCGGCACAGCCACAGCCCAGCTCCGAAATTCAAAACGTCCAGCCACTGCTCCCACACCAAAGGGGCTAGCACTGAAAGCTCTTGCTGGCCATCACCTGCCCTAGGCAGCCCTTCCACAGCCCCACAAGCACTGGCGCTCTGAGCTTCCTAGCCACAGCACAGTGGGGACGTTCCTTCTCGGCACAGCCACAGCCCAGCTCCCAAATTCGAAACGTGCACCCACTGCTCCCACACCAAAGGGGCTGGCACTGAAAGCTCTTGCTGGCCATCACCTTCCCTAGGCAGCCCTTCCACAGCCCCACAAGCACTGGCGCTCTGAGCTTCCTAGCCACAGCACAGTGGGGACGTTTCCACTCAGCACAGCCAGAGCCCAGCTCCGAAATTCAAAACGTCCAGCCACTGCTCCCACACCAAAGGGGCTAGCACTGAAAGCTCTTGCTGGCCATCACCTGCCCTAGGCAGCCCTTCCACAGCCCCACAAGCACTGGCGCTCTGAGCTTCCTAGCCACAGCACAGTGGGGACGTTCCTTCTCGGCACAGCCAGAGCCCAGCTCCGAAATTGGAAACGTCCAGCCACTGCTCCCACACCAAAGGGGCTAGCACTGAAAGCTCTTGCTGGCCATCACCTTCCCTAGGCCGCCCTTCCACAGCCCCACAAGCACAGGCGCTCTGAGCTTCCTAGCCACAGCACAGTGGGGACGTTCCTTCTCAGCACAGCCACAGCCCAGCTCCGAAATTGGAAACGTCCAGCCACTGCTCCCACACCAAAGGGGCTAGCACTGAAAGCTCTTGCTGGCCATCACCTTCCCTAGGCAGCCCTTCCACAGCCCCACAAGCACTGGCGCTCTGAGCTTCCTAGCCACAGCACAGTGGGGACGTTCCTTCTCGGCACAGCCACAGCCCAGCTCCGAAATTCAAAACGTCCAGCCACTGCTCCCACATGAAAGGGACTAGCACTGAAAGCTCTTGCTGGCCATCACCTTCCCTAGGCAGCCCTTCCACAGCCCCACAAGCACTGGCGCTCTGAGCTTCCTAGCCACAGCACAGTGGGGACGTTCCTTCTCAGCACAGCCACAGCCCAGCTCCGAAATTCGAAACGTCCAGCCACTGCTCCCACACCAAAGGGGCTAGCACTGAAAGCTCTTGCTGGCCATCACCTGCCCTAGGCAGCCCTTCCACAGCCCCACAAGCACTGGCGCTCTGAGCTTCCTAGCCACAGCACAGTGGGGACGTTCCTTCTCGGCACAGCCAGAGCCCAGCTCCGAAATTTGAAACGTCCAGCCACTGCTCCCACACCAAAGGGGCTAGCACTGAAAGCTCTTGCTGGCCATCAGCTGCCCTAGGCAGCCCTTCCACAGCCCCACAAGCACTGGCGCTCTGAGCTTCCTAGCCACAGCACAGTGGGGACGTTCCTTCTCGGCACAGCCACAGCCCAGCTCCGAAATTCAAAACGTCCAGCCACTGCTCCCACACCAAAGGGGCTAGCACTGAAAGCTCTTGCTGGCCATCACCTTCCCTAGGCAGCCCTTCCACAGCCCCACAAGCACAGGCGCTCTGAGCTTCCTAGCCACAGCACAGTGGGGACGTTCCTTCTCAGCACAGCCACAGCCCAGCTCCGAAATTCAAAACGTCCAGCCACTGCTCCCACACCAAAGGGGCTAGCACTGAAAGCGCTTGCTGGCCATCACCTGCCCTAGGCAGCCCTTCCACAGCCCCACAAGCACTGGCGCTCTGAGCTTCCTAGCCACAGCACAGTGGGGACGTTCCTTCTCAGCACAGCCAGAGCCCAGCTCCGAAATTCGAAAGGTCCAGCCACTGCTCCCACACCAAAGGGGCTAGCACTGAAAGCTCTTGCTGGCCATCACCTTCCCTAGGCAGCCCTTCCACAGCCCCACAAGCACTGGCGCTCTGAGCTTCCTAGCCACAGCACAGTGGGGACGTTCCTTCTCGGCACAGCCACAGCCCAGCTCCGAAATTCAAAACGTGCACCCACTGCTCCCACACCAAAGGGGCTAGCACTGAAAGCTCTTGCTGGCCATCACCTTCCCTAGGCAGCCCTTCCACAGCCCCACAAGCACTGGCGCTCTGAGCTTCCTAGCCACAGCACAGTGGGGACGTTTCCACTCAGCACAGCCAGAGCCCAGCTCTGAAATTCAAAACGTCCAGCCACTGCTCCCACACCAAAGGGGCTAGCACTGAAAGCTCTTGCTGGCCATCACCTGCCCTAGGCAGCCCTTCCACAGCCCCACAAGCACTGGCGCTCTGAGCTTCCTAGCCACAGCACAGTGGGGACGTTCCTTCTCGGCACAGCCAGAGCCCAGCTCCGAAATTCGAAACGTCCAGCCACGGCTCCCACACCAAAGGGGCTAGCACTGAAAGCTCTTGCTGGCCATCACCTTCCCTAGGCAGCCCTTCCACAGCCCCACAAGCACTGGCGCTCTGAGCTTACTAGCCACAGCACAGTGGGGACGTTCCTTCTCAGCACAGCCAGAGCCCAGCTCCCAAATCGGAAACGTCCAGCCACTGCTCCCACACCAAAGGGGCTAGCACTGAAAGCTCTTGCTGGCCATCACCTTCCCTAGGCAGCCCTTCCACAGCCCCACAAGCACTGGCGCTCTGAGCTTCCTAGCCACAGCACAGTGGGGACGGTCCTTCTCGCACAGCCACAGCCCAGCTCCGAAATTCAAAACGTCCAGCCACTACTCCCACACCAAAGGGGCTAGCACTGAAAGCTCTTGCTGGCCAGCACCTTCCCTAGGCAGCCCTTCCACAGCCCCACAAGCACTGGCGCTCTGAGCTTCCTAGCCACAGCACAGTGGGGACGTTCCTTCTCAGCACAGCCACAGCCCAGCTCCGAAATTCAAAACGTCCAGCCACTGCTCCCACACCAAAGGGGCTAGCACTGAAAGCGCTTGCTGGCCATCACCTTCCCTAGGCAGCCCTTCCACAGCCCCACAAGCACTGGCGCTCTGAGCTTCCTAGCCACAGCACAGTGGGGACGTTCCTTCTCAGCACAGCCACAGCCCAGCTCCCAAGTCGGAAACGTCCAGCCACTGCTCCCACACCAAAGGGGCTAGCACTGAAAGCTCTTGCTGGCCATCACCTTCCCCAGGCAGCCCTTCCACAGCCCCACAAGCACTGGCGCTCTGAGCTTCCTAGCCACAGCACAGTGGGGACGGTCCTTCTCGGCACAGCCACAGCCCAGCTCCGAAATTCAAAACGTCCAGCCACTGCTCCCACACCAAAGGGGCTAGCACTGAAAGCTCTTGCTGGCCATCACCTGCCCTAGGCAGCCCTTCCACAGCCCCACAAGCACTGGCGCTCTGAGCTTCCTAGCCACAGCACACTGGGGACGTTCCTTCTCGGCAGAGCCATAGCCCAGCTCCAAAATTCAAAACGTCCAGCCACTGCTCCCACACCAAAGGGGCTAGCACTGAAAGCTCTTGCTGGCCATCACCTGCCCTAGGCAGCCCTTCCACAGCCCCACAAGCACTGGCGCTCTGAGCTTCCTAGCCACAGCACAGTGGGGACGTTCCTTCTCGGCACAGCCAGAGCCCAGCTCCGAAATTCGAAACGTCCAGCCACGGCTCCCACACCAAAGGGGCTAGCACTGAAAGCTCTTGCTGGCCATCACCTTCCCTAGGCAGCCCTTCCACAGCCCCACAAGCACTGGCGCTCTGAGCTTCCTAGCCACAGCACAGTGGGGACGTTCCTTCTCAGCACAGCCAGAGCCCAGCTCCCAAATTGGAAACGTCCAGCCACTGCTCCCACACCAAAGGGGCTAGCACTGAAAGCTCTTGCTGGCCATCACCTGCCCTAGGCAGCCCTTCCACAGCCCCACAAGCACTGGCGCTCTGAGCTTCCTAGCCACAGCACAGTGGGGACGTTCCTTCTCAGCACAGCCACAGCCCAGCTCCGAAATTCAAAACGTCCAGCCACTGCTCCCACACCAAAGGGGCTAGCACTGAAAGCGCTTGCTGGCCATCACCTTCCCTAGGCAGCCCTTCCACAGCCCCACAAGCACTGGCGCTCTGAGCTTCCTAGCCACAGCACAGTGGGGACGTTCCTTCTCAGCACAGCCACAGCCCAGCTCCCAAGTCGGAAACGTCCAGCCACTGCTCCCACACCAAAGGGGCTAGCACTGAAAGCTCTTGCTGGCCATCACCTTCCCCAGGCAGCCTTTCCACAGCCCCACAAGCACTGGCGCTCTGAGCTTCCTAGCCACAGCACAGTGGGGACGTTCCTTCTCGGCAGAGCCACAGCCCAGCTCCAAAATTCAAAACGTCCAGCCACTGCTCCCACACCAAAGGGGCTAGCACTGAAAGCTCTTGCTGGCCATCACCTGCCCTAGGCAGCCCTTCCACAGCCCCACAAGCACTGGCGCTCTGAGCTTCCTAGCCACAGCACAGTGGGGACGTTCCTTCTCGGCACAGCCACAGCCCAGCTCCGAAATTCGAAACGTGCACCCACTGCTCCCACACCAAAGGGGCTAGCACTGAAAGCTCTTCCTGGCCATCACCTTCCCTAGGCAGCCCTTCCACAGCCCCACAAGCACAGGCGCTCTGAGCTTCCTAGCCACAGCACAGTGGGGACGTTCCTTCTCAGCACAGCCACAGCCCAGCTCCGAAATTCGAAACGTCCAGCCACGGCTCCCACACCAAAGGGGCTAGCACTGAAAGCTCTTGCTGGCCATCACCTTCCCTAGGCAGCCCTTCCACAGCCCCACAAGCACTGGCGCTCTGAGCTTCCTAGCCACAGCACAGTGGGGACGTTCCTTCTCAGCACAGCCAGAGCCCAGCTCCCAAATTGGAAACGTCCAGCCACTGCTCCCACACCAAAGGGGCTAGCACTGAAAGCTCTTGCTGGCCATCACCTGCCCTAGGCAGCCCTTCCACAGCCCCACAAGCACTGGCGCTCTGAGCTTCCTAGCCACAGCACAGTGGGGACGTTCCTTCTCAGCACAGCCACAGCCCAGCTCCGAAATTCAAAACGTCCAGCCACTGCTCCCACACCAAAGGGGCTAGCACTGAAAGCGCTTGCTGGCCATCACCTTCCCTAGGCAGCCCTTCCACAGCCCCACAAGCACTGGCGCTCTGAGCTTCCTAGCCACAGCACAGTGGGGACGTTCCTTCTCAGCACAGCCACAGCCCAGCTCCCAAGTCGGAAACGTCCAGCCACTGCTCCCACACCAAAGGGGCTAGCACTGAAAGCTCTTGCTGGCCATCACCTTCCCCAGGCAGCCTTTCCACAGCCCCACAAGCACTGGCGCTCTGAGCTTCCTAGCCACAGCACAGTGGGGACGTTCCTTCTCGGCAGAGCCACAGCCCAGCTCCAAAATTCAAAACGTCCAGCCACTGCTCCCACACCAAAGGGGCTAGCACTGAAAGCTCTTGCTGGCCATCACCTGCCCTAGGCAGCCCTTCCACAGCCCCACAAGCACTGGCGCTCTGAGCTTCCTAGCCACAGCACAGTGGGGACGTTCCTTCTCGGCACAGCCACAGCCCAGCTCCGAAATTCGAAACGTGCACCCACTGCTCCCACACCAAAGGGGCTAGCACTGAAAGCTCTTCCTGGCCATCACCTTCCCTAGGCAGCCCTTCCACAGCCCCACAAGCACAGGCGCTCTGAGCTTCCTAGCCACAGCACAGTGGGGACGTTCCTTCTCAGCACAGCCACAGCCCAGCTCCGAAATTCGAAAAGTCCAGCCACTGCTCCCACACCAAAGGGGCTAGCACTGAAAGCTCTTGCTGGCCATCACCTTCCCTAGGCAGCCCTTCCACAGCCCCACAAGCACTGGCGCTCTGAGCTTCCTAGCCACAGCACAGTGGGGACGTTCCTTCTCGGCACAGCCAGAGCCCAGCTCCCAAATCGGAAACGTCCAGCCACTGCTCCCACACCAAAGGGGCTAGCACTGAAAGCTCTTGCTGGCCATCACCTTCCCTAGGCAGCCCTTCCACAGCCCCACAAGCACTGGCGCTCTGAGCTTCCTAGCCACAGCACAGTGGGGACGGTCCTTCTCGCACAGCCACAGCCCAGCTCCGAAATTCAAAACGTCCAGCCACTACTCCCACACCAAAGGGGCTAGCACTGAAAGCTCTTGCTGGCCATCACCTTCCCTAGGCAGCCCTTCCACAGCCCCACAAGCACTGGCGCTCTGAGCTTCCTAGCCACAGCACAGTGGGGACGTTCCTTCTCAGCACAGCCACAGCCCAGCTCCGAAATTCAAAACGTCCAGCCACTGCTCCCACACCAAAGGGGCTAGCACTGAAAGCGCTTGCTGGCCATCACCTTCCCTAGGCAGCCCTTCCACAGCCCCACAAGCACTGGCGCTCTGAGCTTCCTAGCCACAGCACAGTGGGGACGTTCCTTCTCAGCACAGCCACAGCCCAGCTCCCAAGTCGGAAACGTCCAGCCACTGCTCCCACACCAAAGGGGCTAGCACTGTAAGCTCTTGCTGGCCATCACCTTCCCTAGGCAGCCCTTCCACAGCCCCACAAGCACTGGCGCTCTGAGCTTCCTAGCCACAGCACAGTGGGGACGTTCCTTCTCGGCACAGCCAGAGCCCAGCTCCGAAATTTGAAATGTGCACCCACTGCTCCCACACCAAAGGGGCTAGCACTGAAAGCTCTTGCTGGCCAGCACCTGCCCTAGGCAGCCCTTCCACAGCCCCACAAGCACTGGCGCTCTGAGCTTCCTAGCCACAGCACAGTGGGGACGTTCCTTCTCGGCACAGCCACAGCCCAGCTCCGAAATTCAAAACGTCCAGCCACTGCTCCCACACCAAAGGGGCTAGCACTGAAAGCTCTTGCTGGCCATCACCTTCCCTAGGCAGCCCTTCCACAGCCCCACAAGCACTGGCGCTCTGAGCTTCCTAGCCACACCACAGTGGGGACGTTCCTTCTCAGCACAGCGGGGACGTTCCTTCTCAGCACAGCCACAGTCCAGCTCCCAAATTCAAAACGTCCAGCCACTGCTCCCACACCAAAGGGGCTAGCACTGAAAGCTCTTGCTGGCCATCACCTTCCCTAGGCAGCCCTTCCACAGCCCCACAAGCACTGGCGCTCTGAGCTTCCTAGCCACAGCACAGTGGGGACGTTCCTTCTCGGCACAGCCACAGCCCAGCTCCCAAGTCGGAAACGTCCAGCCACTGCTCCCACACCAAAGGGGCTAGCACTGAAAGCTCTTGCTGGCCATCACCTTCCCTAGGCAGCCCTTCCACAGCCCCACAAGCACTGGTGCTCTGAGCTTCCTAGCCACACCACAGTGGGGACGTTCCTTCTCGGCACAGCCAGAGCCCAGCTCCGAAATTCAAAACGTCCAGCTACTGCTCCCACACCAAAGGGGCTAGCACTGAAAGCTCTTGCTGGCCATCACCTGCCCTAGGCAGCCCTTCCACAGCCCCACAAGCACTGGCGCTCTGAGCTTCCTAGCCACAGCACAGTGGGGACGTTCCTTCTCAGCACAGCCACAGCCCAGCTCCGAAATTCAAAACGTCCAGCCACTGCTCCCACACCAAAGGGGCTAGCACTGAAAGCGCTTGCTGGCCATCACCTTCCCTAGGCAGCCCTTCCACAGCCCCACAAGCACTGGCGCTCTGAGCTTCCTAGCCACAGCACAGTGGGGACGTTCCTTCTCAGCACAGCCACAGCCCAGCTCCCAAGTCGGAAACGTCCAGCCACTGCTCCCACACCAAAGGGGCTAGCACTGAAAGCTCTTGCTGGCCATCACCTTCCCCAGGCAGCCTTTCCACAGCCCCACAAGCACTGGCGCTCTGAGCTTCCTAGCCACAGCACAGTGGGGACGGTCCTTCTCGGCACAGCCACAGCCCAGCTCCGAAATTCAAAACGTCCAGCCACTGCTCCCACACCAAAGGGGCTAGCACTGAAAGCTCTTGCTGGCCATCACCTGCCCTAGGCAGCCCTTCCACAGCCCCACAAGCACTGGCGCTCTGAGCTTCCTAGCCACAGCACAGTGGGGACGTTCCTTCTCGGCACAGCCACAGCCCAGCTCCGAAATTCGAAACGTGCACCCACTGCTCCCACACCAAAGGGGCTAGCACTGAAAGCTCTTCCTGGCCATCACCTTCCCTAGGCAGCCCTTCCACAGCCCCACAAGCACAGGCGCTCTGAGCTTCCTAGCCACAGCACAGTGGGGACGTTCCTTCTCAGCACAGCCACAGCCCAGCTCCGAAATTCGAAAAGTCCAGCCACTGCTCCCACACCAAAGGGGCTAGCACTGAAAGCTCTTGCTGGCCATCACCTTCCCTAGGCAGCCCTTCCACAGCCCCACAAGCACTGGCGCTCTGAGCTTCCTAGCCACAGCACAGTGGGGACGTTCCTTCTCGGCACAGCCAGAGCCCAGCTCCCAAATCGGAAACGTCCAGCCACTGCTCCCACACCAAAGGGGCTAGCACTGAAAGCTCTTGCTGGCCATCACCTTCCCTAGGCAGCCCTTCCACAGCCCCACAAGCACTGGCGCTCTGAGCTTCCTAGCCACAGCACAGTGGGGACGGTCCTTCTCGCACAGCCACAGCCCAGCTCCGAAATTCAAAACGTCCAGCCACTACTCCCACACCAAAGGGGCTAGCACTGAAAGCTCTTGCTGGCCATCACCTTCCCTAGGCAGCCCTTCCACAGCCCCACAAGCACTGGCGCTCTGAGCTTCCTAGCCACAGCACAGTGGGGACGTTCCTTCTCAGCACAGCCACAGCCCAGCTCCGAAATTCAAAACGTCCAGCCACTGCTCCCACACCAAAGGGGCTAGCACTGAAAGCGCTTGCTGGCCATCACCTTCCCTAGGCAGCCCTTCCACAGCCCCACAAGCACTGGCGCTCTGAGCTTCCTAGCCACAGCACAGTGGGGACGTTCCTTCTCAGCACAGCCACAGCCCAGCTCCCAAGTCGGAAACGTCCAGCCACTGCTCCCACACCAAAGGGGCTAGCACTGTAAGCTCTTGCTGGCCATCACCTTCCCTAGGCAGCCCTTCCACAGCCCCACAAGCACTGGCGCTCTGAGCTTCCTAGCCACAGCACAGTGGGGACGTTCCTTCTCGGCACAGCCAGAGCCCAGCTCCGAAATTTGAAATGTGCACCCACTGCTCCCACACCAAAGGGGCTAGCACTGAAAGCTCTTGCTGGCCAGCACCTGCCCTAGGCAGCCCTTCCACAGCCCCACAAGCACTGGCGCTCTGAGCTTCCTAGCCACAGCACAGTGGGGACGTTCCTTCTCGGCACAGCCACAGCCCAGCTCCGAAATTCAAAACGTCCAGCCACTGCTCCCACACCAAAGGGGCTAGCACTGAAAGCTCTTGCTGGCCATCACCTTCCCTAGGCAGCCCTTCCACAGCCCCACAAGCACTGGCGCTCTGAGCTTCCTAGCCACACCACAGTGGGGACGTTCCTTCTCAGCACAGCGGGGACGTTCCTTCTCAGCACAGCCACAGTCCAGCTCCCAAATTCAAAACGTCCAGCCACTGCTCCCACACCAAAGGGGCTAGCACTGAAAGCTCTTGCTGGCCATCACCTTCCCTAGGCAGCCCTTCCACAGCCCCACAAGCACTGGCGCTCTGAGCTTCCTAGCCACAGCACAGTGGGGACGTTCCTTCTCGGCACAGCCACAGCCCAGCTCCCAAGTCGGAAACGTCCAGCCACTGCTCCCACACCAAAGGGGCTAGCACTGAAAGCTCTTGCTGGCCATCACCTTCCCCAGGCAGCCTTTCCACAGCCCCACAAGCACTGGCGCTCTGAGCTTCCTAGCCACAGCACAGTGGGGACGGTCCTTCTCGGCACAGCCACAGCCCAGCTCCGAAATTCAAAACGTCCAGCCACTGCTCCCACACCAAAGGGGCTAGCACTGAAAGCTCTTGCTGGCCATCACCTGCCCTAGGCAGCCCTTCCACAGCCCCACAAGCACTGGCGCTCTGAGCTTCCTAGCCACAGCACAGTGGGGACATTCCTTCTCGGCAGAGCCACAGCCCAGCTCCAAAATTCAAAACGTCCAGCCACTGCTCCCACACCAAAGGGGCTAGCACTGAAAGCTCTTGCTGGCCATCACCTGCCCTAGGCAGCCCTTCCACAGCCCCACAAGCACTGGCGCTCTGAGCTTCCTAGCCACAGCACAGTGGGGACGTTCCTTCTCGGCACAGCCACAGCCCAGCTCCGAAATTCGAAACGTGCACCCACTGCTCCCACACCAAAGGGGCTAGCACTGAAAGCTCTTGCTGGCCATCACCTTCCCTAGGCAGCCCTTCCACAGCCCCACAAGCACAGGCGCTCTGAGCTTCCT